>NW_006921671.1:5014078-5028313 GCF_000298275.1 Orycteropus afer afer
GATTTATAGTTTTCTTCCCAAGTTTAGTACAGTCCCTTCTATCTTGTAGTTGTCTTGACTTCTGTACCATCTAGAAGTTCTGTAACGACACAGATTTTTTTCCTTCTTTTTGGTTTGTAGTTGTCCTCATTTGTCGGTTGGTGTCTCTGGTTCCCTGTTTACAATCTTGTAGGCTTATTTACTTTGGGTGCTTCCACAGCTGGGTTGGTTTCTGGGTTATATCATCATGTGTGTTAATGGTCAGTTGTTGTTGGCTATTGTTGCTTCCCTGTCCATAGGGCTCTTTTTAGCACCTCTTGTAAAGTTGGTGTGGTTTTAAGAAATTCCCTTAATTTCTGCTTATCTGGAAATGTCCTAATTTCACCATCATATTTGAGGGACAGTTTTTCTGGTTATATAATTCTTTCTCTTTCAGTGTTTTATATATTGCTATCCCACTGTCTTCTCGCCTGCCTGGTCTCTGATGAGAAATCCTAGCTTAGTCTTATTGGTTGCCTCTTGTAGGTAACTTTTTGTTTTTCCCGTGCTGTGTCGCTTGTCTGCCTATTCTTCCATCTTCTGTTTTGTTTTGTTTTTGAGGAAGAAATATATATAGCAGGGTTCCTCAGGAGTCAGTGTGGGGAATGGTTCTCAACCTCTATCTAAACTTCCTTGAGGAGCATAAATTGCTAGGTTTTCAGTAGTTAACACCCTAGAAGACTGATGAAACTGCCACCTGTATTCCTTGTCTCTAGGTTCATATTGCTGTTCTTTATTTTATAGAAATTTTTCAGTTGGTTCTTCCAGAGGACTGAGTTGTTTATACATCTTAGTTGATGGTACTTTGCCATCATTGACCTGAACCAGGCATCTGTCTTGTTTATTTTTTAATTCCTTTTCATTATTCCCATCTCTTACACCTGTCCCACCACCATGTACAATTATGTATTCAGTGTCTATCTTTTCGTTGCTTGTATGTACTCTTTTATAATGTATATTTTGTATTATGTAAATTTTTACATACATGCCATTATTCTCATTCAACTAATATTTTCACCTAGCAATTTTTAAAAAAATTTCTATCCTTGGAGCTGTGTCAACAACTAGCCTATTGATTCTGACTGC
The DNA here is from genome assembly GCF_000298275.1 of Orycteropus afer afer. Taxonomy (NCBI): domain Eukaryota; kingdom Metazoa; phylum Chordata; class Mammalia; order Tubulidentata; family Orycteropodidae; genus Orycteropus; species Orycteropus afer. The sequence continues at coordinate 5,015,183 of NW_006921671.1, forward strand.
AGTGGACTATTTCATTATGTACATCCATCCCATTGTACCTCTCTACACCTTCAGTGATGAAGGTCTAATCTACATTGCTCCCATCTCCCCACCATCAAAAAGAGGCTGCATGTCTCCTAAGGACCTGTGTGACAGTTTGTTTGAAAAATATACTTAGGACCAGAATTACTGGGTCATAGAATATGAGTATGGTTAATTTACATAAGCCGTGACAGATGCTTTCTAGATTGTATCCATCCTTATATTCCTATCCTTCACCAACAATTAGTATTTTCCTGTTTTTGCTTATCATTGTTATTCAGAAGGAAGATTAGGCAATCTATTTCCATAGTGATACTGTCTCAGAAACCCAAGGAGGGGTCACTATGAGTCAGATCTGACTTGACGGCAGTGAGTTTGGTTTTGGTTTTTTTTTTTAATTGTTGCTGTTAGCTGCTGTTGAGTCAGATTTCAATTCATGGCAACCCCATGCCCAACAGAATGGGAATGAAACACTGTTTGGTCCTGGGCCATTCCCATGATTTGTTGCAAATCGGACCACTGTGATCAATAGGGTTTTCATTGGTTGATTTTTAAAAGTAAATTTTCAGGCATTTCTTCCTAGTTCATCTCAGTCAGCAAGCTCCACTGAAACTTGTTTATCCTCATAGCAAGCCACAGTCTACTGACAGATGGTGGAGGCTGCACGTGAGGTTCATTGACTCGTCATGAAACCTAGGTCTCTTGCATGGACGGCAAGAATTCTACCATTGTATTTTGCATTTTTCTATCTTACAAACTTACTCACCTCTTCATCTGCTTATCTTTTTTTTTTTCAGTATCCTCTGCTGCAAATACTTAGCTCATAGCTTTTGCCCATATTTCTGTTCTCTTTCTTATGTTGACTTGAAGGGGATCCTCATAGTTTGGATATTAGCTCCTTTCCCAATCTTTCATCTGCCTATTAACTTTGCATTGATACTATCCATTGACATATAACCTTGACATATATCCATTGATGTAAAATTCATTGGGGGTCGTTTTTAGCCATAAGGCTTGTAGATTTTGTTTAACTCCTCTATTTCTAGGTTTCAAAGATTTTCTCTAATGTTTTCTTCTAACTTTTTAGTTTTACTAGTCACAGTTTGCTTTATTCCATCTGGAGTCCACATCATGGTACTGATTTGACTAGAAGTGTTCGGGTGGCCTAAGTTGCCTATAAACTGAAGCCATAACATGCTCAGGGCATATGAAGTCCTTTATCATCTGTCTCATACCTTTCTTGCCATTCATATATGCTGCACTGTGTCTTACTCACCTTGGGTCTCCAAGTACATGGAAGGTGATGCTTTCTGAAAACACCCTCTGACAGAAAAAGGAACATTGTAAAATAATACAGAAGTTATTTTCCCTAATTAAATGATTTAAAAAGACTTGACTTTTGTTAGTTTTTTTTTTTAAAATGAAAACACTTCTATTTAAATTTAAAAGTTAATATATACTCATTTCAGAAGTCAAACAATATAGAAATGTTTGAAGTAGGAAATGAAAAATTCTGAACCCCAATCTTTTCATACTTCTTTTTTCCTCTTAACCTTTCTATACATGTACTCATCTGGAGGGCTTTAAAAAATCCCAGTAGCCAAGCTATGTCCCAGACCACATACACCAGAGTCGCTGGCAGTGAGACCCAGACATTGGTAATTTTCTGGTAGCAGAGTGCCTGAGGCACTTGACTGCTAACCAGAGGCTGGCAGTTCAAACCCATCAGCCACTCCTTGGAAGGAAAGTTGGGCAATCTACTTCCGTAGTGATACTGCCTTGGCAACCCAAGGAGGGGTTGCTGTAAGTCGGGACCGACTTGACAGTACATAACAACAACAAGTGATTCCAGTGTGCAGTCAGAGTTTGAAACTCTGGCCCTTACAACCCTTTAAGTAATAAAAATGGATCATACCTAACATGTTGTTCAGCATCTTTCTTTTTTACATATACTTGCTAAGTGACATTTAAAATCCTGCCATTGGTTTAATATTTAACCAAAAACCAAACTCACTGCCTTCAGTTCGGACCGACAATGCATAAGGACCCCTCCTTTGTTTACTCCAATATTACTGTGGAATTAGATTGCCCTACTTTCCCTCTGAGCAGTGGCTGGTGGGTTTGAACTGCCAGCCTTCTGGTTAGCAGTCAAGTACCTTAGGCCAATTCTATTTAATTTAAAAATGTTACGAATCATACAAACCTTGTTAGTAAACTTGATTAGCATCATAGAGTAATTTATTTAAAAATGACTTAATTATTCCCACAGATAAATCACTTTTGACTTAGACAGTAATGGTAACTGTATAAAATTCTTCATTTTTTACATTAAGAGGCATAATTTGTCAAACTTCATAATGATGGCCAAGTCCTTGAGGGAACATTGTTTTCATCATGCCAAATGGTGGGATTAGTCAGGTATTCATTGGAAACTAAGGTCTGTAAAAATTAGAACCCCAAAAATCAATTTACTAAAAGTCAATATTTTTGTAATTGGAAAATCATGTTTTATCCTCATCCTCTTCCTTGCCGCTGACTCCTTCTCCTTAAGTATCTTCTGTCTCTCTAGATTTTGACAACAGCAACCTGTTTTCACCTTCTGAGAACTGGCCCAGTCTCCTTGTTTGCTTGACAGTTCAATATTCTGCAGTTTTCTCTTCCTAGCCCCAGTTCTCTATTCAGCCAGCCAGAGCTTGGATTTTCCTCTTACCACTTGTGCTCAGGCTTTGCCCATTAAGATACTCTTGACTTTAACAGAGCTTTTTCAGACCTCATCTTACCAATCAGCATCTGGCCCCATTGGCTACCTACTCCTTGGTGAAATTTCTTTCCTTTCTTACCTGTTTTTTAGCATATAATTAACATTATACTGTTTTTTTTCTCTCTTCTTTTCTTTTTCTTAAGCCTGCTTCTTAATTTCCTTTTCCAGCTAACCAATTTTCTCCAGCTTTCATATTTACATTTTTTAAAACTCTTTTTTATAAAGTGTCATACATGTTTACAGTAGGAAATGTGGAATAATAAAAAAGATTATCCCAAATTTTACCATTTAGAAATAGCATATTGGTTTTTTATTTTTATTTTTTTAATTTTAAGAGCTTGTTTTACATTCAGCGTAATGCATACATTTAGTTTCATTCCTCATTCGCCATGTCCAACACTAACTCAGTCTCCTCCCCTCCCTACCCTGCCATCCTCCCCCTGTGCCCCTCATAATTATGTACTCCTGTTTGTCCTGCATTTCCTCAGTTTGAATGTTGGTCCTCTCCCATGGTCTATTCCTCTAAGGGATGTATTACCATAGAGTATGTGGGTGCGTCATCCTGGGTTGAGTTGGTCTGCATGTACGTCTTGTTAACTATTGGGCTGAGAGCCCGCCCCTGGGGGTGAATTTTATACCAGGCGCAGTATTCCAGGGCCATAGTATTGGGAATCTGACCAGATTTCATCTGACCAATAATTCTGGTCATTATTGAGTTTTTGGATTTTGTTCCACATTGTCCCTCCCACTCTATCCAAGATCTCCAGATTTGATCCTGTCCTGAGTGGTTGGCATTGGTAGCCGGGCACCATCTAGTTCTTCTGGTCTCGAGAGCCATCATGTCCTAGGGCTGATTGCTTCTAAATGTCCTTGGTTTTTTTTTTTTTTTTTTGCATCTTAGATGGTTGCTTGAAAGCTGTTAAGACCCCAGTCACTACTCACCAATGTAGGATGTGGAGCGATGCTTTTATGTATTTTGTTGTGCCAGTTGAGTCTGGTGTCCCCCAGTACTATGGTCCTGAGGCAGTAGATCTATTGGATCTCTCTCCCATAGTGTCTGGATGTCTATGAGGAATTACTCTGTGTCTGTCTTCTATTGTTTCTGTAAGGACTGCAGGTATTTTGTATCACTGGTGTCTGTGCAAGATTAGCCTCAGCTGAATCTATCCTTGGTCTAGAGTATACCTCTGTTCACTGACCCCTGTTTGATCATCTCAGGTGTTTATGTGTTTATCTGTATAGCCTAGTGTTTGGTGTTAATGTCAGTGTGGCGTTGTGGACACATTGGTTGGTATTAGCATTTGTCGTCTATCTCTTATGTGTACAATTCGGTGTCCTCTCATTTCCCAATGTTACTATGGTGGTCATATATCCTTCCCAAATATCCCTCCCTCTACCCATGTCAGCGTGTAAGCCTCAACTAGCTTGAAATTAATCCCTCTTCTTCCCTCCCTATCCCGGTAACCTACTAGGTGAGTTCCCTTTCCCAAGCAAACCCTTTTCTGTCTTTTTACAGTAATGGGCTCATACAGTACTTGTCCTTCTGCAATTGACTTATTAGAAATAGCATATTGGTTTTGTTTCTTTATGAAAATAAGATCATGGGAGCTCTGGTGTCGTAGTGCCTAAGACATTTGACTGGTAACCAGAAGACTGGTGGTTCAATCTCACCAGCCACTCCTCGGAAGGAAGGTTGGGCAGTCTACTGTAGTGATACTGCCTCGGAGGGGTCGCTATGAGTAGGATCTGGAAGTTGGATCCAACTTGATGGCAGTGCATTGCATTGTTTTGTGTTTACATTAGGGAGCTCTGGTAGCGTAGTGCATAAGGCACTTGACTGCTAACCAGAGGGCTGGCGGTTCAAACCCACCAGCCATTCCTCAGAAGGAAGCTTGGGCAATCTACTTCCATAGTGATACCACCTCAGAAATCCAAGGAGGGGTTGCTATGAGTTGAGTCCGACTCGACGGCAAATAGCAACAACAACATATGTAGTCATTGTTATGTAGCCTTTATGTTCTCCCTGCCTAGCAATATGTATTTACTAAATTATTTATCTTTAATTTGGGTTATTTTTTCAATTTTTTATTTTTATTTTTTAAAATTAATAAGCAGATAGGTTTGTCAAATACTGAAAGGCATATAATAAATAGCAACAGTCCTTTGACCAGCACTTGTTTCATTCTTTCTCCCAGAGGGATCCACTTTCAATTATTTTATGATTTCTTCTGGTGTTCATCTGTTTATTCTAAATAACATGGTTATATTATCTGTTGAATCATCAATTTTAGACATTAGCTATTTACCTATTATGGTAGGTGAGAATTTCTGCTGTACATGCCTTTCTTCTCTTCCCATTTTCCTAATACTGATACATCATGGTTTTTTATTACATTATTATTTCTTGTTGGCATTATTTTGACTATGCAAATACAATGAACTAAGTAGTCTTTAGTCTTTGTTTTTGTACAAACACGTTTTCCCCACTGGAAATATTAGTCTCATCTTTCCATTTCCTTAATTTTCTTTTGATCTATGACTGAATCTTCCCACACCCTCCTTCAGCCTCCTCACATAATTTTCCATGTGGTCAGCTTGATAAATAACCAATGGGTTCCATTTTTCTACTTTGACCTACTGTCTTGGGGCCAGTCTCTGTGTTCCTGCCCCAGGGTTGCTCTTGAGGCCTGCTTGACAATGTCATCATGGCTGAGTAAACTTCATGAAGGGACAGAAAGGATGACTCCTTGACTCTCCTGCGTGTTAGGGAAGTAATATCGAAATACAATGACACTAGCATATTTGGGCATCTGTCAAGGTCTCAGGAAGTCTGTAGTCCCTGTAAGTGTCGGCTTCTGGCTGCAGTGATGACAATGAATATGGTCCTCCTGCAGTCTTCTGATTTGCGTGGGTCTGCTCATTTGGCAACACACTTTTCTCCTGGATGTTTCAGAAGGACCACAGTTGCATGATTGTTCCATGCGCTGTGTGGTGAGCCCTTTCTGCTGGTTCAGGTGTGACATTTGTTTCCCTTACCTGTCCTCCTTCCTTCATACACCCCTTCTCACAGTCTTCTTTTATTCTCCTGTATGATTATTGGTTATACTCCTAACATTTCTTGTATATTTTGGGAAGAAGGGGATGGAATCCAGGGGTGCAAAATTCATTTAAAATGAGGCTGACATTTGCAGATTTATCAGGAAGTAGATAGACTCTTGCTATTATAAAAATTGGATCATTTTCTTTTCAAAATTGAGAAACTTAAAATGATTCACTGATGAAGAGGGAAAAGCTGTATGCACTTAGCATATTTCTCATTATACTTCAACTTAAGATACTCATCCATTATATGACTTTAGTCATTTTGCTCTGTTTTCAGTGCTCTAGGACAAGAGAGTATATTCATTATATGAATTCTGAAAATCATTTTCCCTCAGCATTATTATTATTATTATTATTATTTTAAGTTGTAGAGGGGGAAATGGGTTCTGTTTAAAGTCGAAAGGATCTTAGTCATAAAAGATTGACCTTTATAAAGTCTTACCTGAAGTTTTATTGAAGTATCAGTTGTGCCAAAAATAACTGTGAACTGGAAAGTTATTTGTGATAGCATGAATAAGGAGCTTAAAATATATTAGTTATGTGAAAGTAACCCACTAAATCAAAACCACTGCCATTGAGTCAATTCCAAGTCATATCAACCCTATAGGACAGAATAGAACTGTACCATTGGGTTTCCGAGGTTGTAAATCCCTACAGAAGCAGACTGCCTTGTCTTTCTCTCATGGAGCTGCGGTGTGTTCAAACCACTTACCTTTTGGTTAGCAGCTCAATGCATTCACCACTGTGCAACCAGAGCTTTTTCTGTTTGAAAGTTGATGAGCAAATTATGAACCTGATAAGTCTGAAGTGATGATTAATAACGTTAATGATGATTTGCTTTGGAATAAAATATTTGGACTAGGCAATTACAGATAGTAGAAACATTTTGAAATACGGCACTAGATTATTTTCATTATTCAATTTTTATTTAGAAGATTTTAAAAATACGGAATATTGTAAACTTACTGCAAAGACTTTTTTGAGGTATTAAATATCATTGTTGTTGTGTTGTTGTTATGTGCCGTCGAGTCAGCCCTGACTCATAGCGACCCCTCCTTGGGTTTCCGAGGCAGTATCACTATGGAAGTATGATTGCCCAACCTTCCTTCCGAGGAGTGGCTGGTGGGTTTGAACCGCCAGTCTTCTGGTTAACAGTCAAGTGCCTTAGCCACTATGCTACCAGAGCTCCCTTAAATATCATTACAGATAAAATTATTTAATCTTCTTTTAATTTGTAAATAAACAGTTAAAATATTTAATTAGAGATTTTAGTTTGGTTTTGCTATTTGCTTTGCTTGCCCTGTAAACTTGTATAGATATTTTAACTGCTTTTAACTTGTTTCCTTAATCAGTGAAATGAGAAGAATTCCTATCTCCAGGATTTTTGCGAAAGTAATGAGATAAAATAAATGGCCATTATTTCATCTTTTAAAAAAGTTCTTATTATTAATCAAATAAATCTATTAAAGTAATGAGATACCATTGTCTCACAGATCAGACTGACAAAGATTGGAAGGAATGATAGAAATGTGGATGCAGGTTGGCAAGTTGGCTCTTATCACACAGCTCTTCTAGAGAATTAATTTGGTACCAGGCATCAACAGCCCAGGACGTCTAATGTACTGTAAGGAAATAATCACTCAAGTGGATAAAGACTGTTTTCAGCTAAGCTGTTTATAGTATTAAAATCCATAAATCTAAATATTCATTTAATCCATCAAAAACAGACTTCATTGTAGCAATATAAGTCTCACATAGTTTGGCTATGTAATCAAGAAGGACCACTCCCTGGAGAAGGACATCATGCAAAGTAAAGTAGAGGGTCATCGGAAAAGAAGACCTCAACAAGATAGATAAGATAGATTGACGAGAGTGACTGTATCATTGAGCTCAATAGCTTTTGCTGTTCTGTACTCAACTCACTGCCATTGAGTCACTTCTGACTCATAGTGACCCTCATGGGCTATCTGAGGCAGGAAATCTTTATGGGAGTAGATTGCCCGATCCTCCTTCTGTGGAGTGGCTGGTGGATTTAGCAGTCAAATGCCTAGGCCCTGTGCTACCAGAAGTCCTTTTGCTGTTCTGTGTACTGGGCTATATTTACATGTATGTATTTTGAATGGCCTTCCTTCTTCCCTTGGTTCTTTGCCTAGTTTTTATATATGAGTTCTTTCTTGCTTACTTTACATACTTATTAGCATCTTTGTTTCTGCTTGTTCAGTGCTAGTTATAAATCATAAAGAAAATAAATACTTATTGAGGAGACGTTACCTTGTCTTAAAAAAAAAAAATCTCCCATTCCTTCAAAGTATAGCATCATTTGTGAGGATGTTGCAAGACTGGGCAACATTTTGTTCTGTTGTACATCGTGTTGCTGTGGGTCAGAACTGACTTGACAGCACCTCACAACAACGCAGTAGCATGTATCTATTAATGTTAGTGGTATGTTAAAAAAGAAAAAAAGTGTTTATATTTTTATATTGTCATTATGATAAATCAATATCAGTTTAGACTTATATATTTTTTAAATGACTACAGTGATATGCTAATTTTTGCTGTTCTATACTGGGCTATATTTGAATGTATATATTTGAGAGGCCTTCTTCCCTTGGATCTTTGCCTAGTTTATGTATAGGAATCCTCTCTTGCCTACTTTTCCTACTCTTGTTAGCTCCTGTGTTTCTCCTTGTTCAGTGCTAGATACAAATCATGAAAAAAATAAATATTCATTAAGGAGATGTCCCCCCACCCCGTGACACTACAGCATAAAAAAGGGTTCTAAATTGTTCAGCTTTTTGTGTATTTTAAAACGAATATGAATATAAAATTAGAAGTTGTAAGGTGTTTTGAAATATCCAAAACTCCTATCCATACATAAAATGTGTTTTTATAATCTTCACAAGATTTTCATCATGGACTCTCTATTTTAATACACTGTTTCAGAATTTTTGTTGTAAGATACTATGTAAGTATAAACATTTTATCATGTTACTGGTTTTATACCATTTCTAAAAAGGTTAACTGCATTGTGAAGTGTAATTTTGTGTCTTGAGCTTCATTTTTCTTTTCAGCATTCCTTTAGTGATGATGCTCACTGGGGATTTACTTTGCTCTGCTGGTATTGGCCTTAAAGCCATGCTTCCCCTGTGTAGTTCTTTCTTTTAAATATCAGGGGACCTTGCAGTATTAAACGAAAAAGATGTAAGGCAGTCTCATAGGCTTTTTTAGAGAGAATTTACCCCACTCTGCTTTCCTCTTACATAAACCAGCTCCTTTTGCTCAGATAGGGAGCTCTGGTGGTGTAGTGTCTAAGGCATTTGCCTGCTAAACAGAAGGCTGGCGGTTCAAACCCACCAGCCATTCCTCAGAAGGAAGGTTGGGCAGTCTACTTTCATAGTGATACCGCCTCGGAAACCCAAGGAGGGGTCACTATGAGTAGGATCTGACTCGATGGCAGAGTTTTGCTCAGATAATGCTAGTGACCATTTGCCAGCAGGGGGAGGGTTGTGAATTGTTTTCTTTCCAGGGATGGGAGATTTATGGTGTTCCAGTCCATCTACCTCTCCTAACCAGCCATGGGTATCTGCAGCACAAACAGTGGTGGCGGCATTACGGCTTGTGGTCAAGTAGGAGAGCTGAGCTCTGCCACTCACCAGGGGTGGAACCTGTGAGGTCACATTAGTGCAGTGCTTCTGCATCCAAAAGAAGAACAGAAGTACGCACAGTAAGAGCAGTGCAACACCCAGCATGAAAGAGACTGCCATAGGACTGCCTTCAGAGGTGTACAATACCAGTTACTGGAGATTCCCTGCCTAGTTGAGTAGTTTCCTATGGTGGTTAAGAGTGAGAGTTTATGAAACTTAATTTTAAATGAATAAGATTAAAAGTGACCCATTGGGCATTTTTAATTTTTTTACTTTTACTGTGGTAAAAACATATTCAAGAAGACATCTGCCAACATAACAACTTCCATATTTACAGCTCAGGGACACTGATGACATTTTTCATGTTGAACCACCGCTACTGCTGTCCTTTTCCAAAATATCCCACCACCATTAGCATAAACTCAGTGACCCCCTAAACAAAGCTTGCCCTTTCCCCCTCCCTCCTACCCCTGGTAACCATTAATAATCTTTGGTATGTGTGTATGCGTATTCAACCCAGATAAGAATTTTCCCATCCTTCCCCTCCCATCCCTGGTAACCAATAAAGAAAGTTTCTTTCCATGTATAAACCTTTCCTTGACTTTTTACAGTAGTGGACTAATACAGTGTTTCTTCTGTGATTGACTTATTTCACTCAACATAATGTCCTCCAAGTTCATCCATGTTATGAATTGTTTTGCAGATTCTACATTATTCTTTAGGGTTTCATAGTATTCCATTGTGTGTATGTACTACAGTTTGTCCATTTTTCAGTTGATACATACTTCCATCTCTTTGCAATTGTGCATAGAGCTGTGATGAACATGGGTGTGCATATATCTTCTCGTGTCCTGCCTCTCACTTCTTTAGGATATATACCTAGTAATGGGATTGCTGGATCAAATGGTATTTCTGTTTCCCACTTTTTAAGGAATCACCATACCGTTTTCCACAGTGGTGTACAGTCCCCCTAGCAGTGTCTGAGAGTCCCAATCTCTCCACATCCCTGCCAGCATTTGATATTTTTTGTCTTGTGTAACTTTGCTATTAATGCTAGGATAAGATGGTATCTCATGGTTGTTTTGATTTGCATGCTCTGGTAGCATAGTGGCTAAAAGCATTTGACTGCTAACCAGAAGGCTGGCGGTTCAAACCCACCAGCCACTCCTCGGAAGGAAGGTTGGGCAATCTACTTCCGTAGTGATACTGCCTCAGAAACCCAAGGAGGGGTCGCTATGAGTCGGGGCTGACTCGACGGCACATAACAACAACAACAACAACAACAATGGCTGATGTAGCATAGTGGCTAAGACACTTGACTGCTAACCAGAAGGCTGGTCGTTCAGACCCACCAGCCACTCCTTGGAAAGAAGGTTGGGCAATCTACTTCTGCAGTGCTACCACCTCAGAAACCCAAGGAGGGGTCGCTATGAGTCAGGTCTGACTTGACGGCATATAACAATAACAACAACAACAATGGCTAATGGGGAGCTCTGGTGGCATAGTGCCTAAGGCATTTATTTGACTGCTAACCAGAAGGCTGGCAGTTCAACCCCACCAGCCACTCTTTGGAAAGAAGGTTGGACAATCTACTTCTGTAGTGATACCTCCTCGGAAACCCAAGGAGGAGTTGCTATGAATCGGATATGACTCGACAGCTGTGAGTTTGGTTTTGGTTTTAATGGCAAATGATCACAAACATTTCTTCATGTGTTTGTTGGCTGCCTGAATATCTTTTTTGATGAAGTGTTTGTTCATCTCTTCTGCCCAATTTTTAATTGGATTGTTTGTCTTTTTGATGTTGAGGTGTTAGAATTTTCTATAAGTTTTAGAGGTACGTCCTTTGTCCAATATGTCATTGCTGAATATTTTTTCCCAACCTGTAGGTTCTCTTTTTACTCTTTTGGAGAAGTATTTTGATGTACACAAGAATTTAAGTTTTAGAAGGTCCTATTCATCTAGTTTATCTTCTGCTGTTTATGCATTTGGGTTATGCTTGATAGTCTACTTATGCCATAAATTTAGGGTCCCTAAGTTTGCCCCTATTTTTTCTTTCATGAACTTACAGTTTTAGGTTTCACATTTAAATCTTTGATCCATGTATAAATCTTTCCTCCTAACTGGAGTTAGTTTTTGTGTATGGTGTGAAGTGTGGATCTTGTTTCATTTTTCTGCAAATGGATATTCAGTTTTGCCAGTACTGTTTGTGAAAAAGACTATCTCTTTTTTTCATTTAATAGATGTCAACCCTTTGTCAAAGATCAGCTGACCGTAGGTGGATGGATCTATTTTTGGGTTCTCAATTCTGTTCCACTGGTCTATGTGTCTGTCATACCAATACCAGGCTGTTTTGACAACTTTTTGTATAGTACATTTTGAGATCTGGGAGTGTGAGACCTCTGACTTTCTTGTTCTTCAATAGTGCTTTGCTTATTTGAGATCTCTTTCCTTTCTGTAAAAATTAGTATTGTCTTTAAAAAATGTTGATGGAGTCTGGTTCAGGATTACATTGAATGTATAGATTGGTTTGGGTAGTGTTGACGTTTTCACAATGTCTGAACTCAGTCTTCCTATCCATGAGCATGGTATGTTCTTCCCTTTCTATAGATCTCTTACAGTTTTTTGAAGTAGTATTTTGTAGTTTTCTTTATATACGTGTTTTGTGTTCTTGGTAAGATTTATTCCTGAGTATTTTATCTTTTTGGTAGCTATTGTGTATTGTCTTGATTTCATTTATTTCTTTTTTCAGACATTTCTTTGCTGATGTAGAGGAATCCAACTGATTTTTCTATGTTGATCTTGTATTCTGCCACTGTGCTAAATCTTTCAGTAAGTTCCAATAATTTTCTTGCTGAGTCTCTTGGGTTTTCTATATATAGGATCATATCATCTACAAATAGGGATGGGTTTATTCTTCCTCACCAATTTGAATGCCTTTGATTTTCCTTTCTTGCCTTATTGCCCTAGCTAGGACTTCGAATACAGTGTTGCATAGAAGTGGAAATACAGGGCATTCTTGTCTGGTTTCTGTTTGCAAGGGGAATGGTTTCTGCTCTCTCCATTGAGAATAATGTTGGCTGTTGGTTTTACCCTTTATTATGTCGAGAAATCTCCCTTCAATTCCTGTTTCGCTGGGAGTTTTTATCAGGAATGGGTGTAGGAGTTTGGCATTTATCGAATGCCTTTTCTGCATCAATTGACGTGATCATGTGGTTCTTTTCTTTTGTTCTGTTTATGAGATGGATTATGTTGATTGTTTTTTCTAAGGTTGAACCATCCTTACATACCTGGTATGAAACTCAGTTGGTCATGATGTATTATTTTTTTTGATATGTTGTTGGAGTCTGTTGGCTAGGATTTAGTTGAAGATTTTTGCATCTATAGTCATGAAGGATATTGGTTTATAGTTTTCCTTTCTAGTGGTGTCTTTGCCTGGTTTTGATATCAGGGTTATGCTTGCTTCATAAAATAAATTTGGGAAGATTCTATCCTTTTTTGTGTTCTGGAATAGTTTGAGTAGAAGTAATGTCAGCTCTTCTCTGGATGATTGGTAGACTTCTCTAGTGAAACCATCTGGGCCAGGACTGTGTTTTTTTTTTTTTT
>NW_006921671.1:5028768-5032820 GCF_000298275.1 Orycteropus afer afer
CTGTTTCTTCTTTTTTGATGTGTGTATCTATTGCTATAAATTGTCTTCTGATCACTGCTTTTACTGGGTCCCAGAGATTTTAGTATGTTGTGTTTTCATTCTTGTTTGGTTCAAGGAATTTTTAAATTTCATTTTTTATTTCTTTTATTACCCACTCGTTAATGAGGAGGGTTTTATTCAATTTCCATGTGTTTGCTCTTTTTCCATTGGTCTTCCTAGTGTTGATTTCTAATTTTACAGCATTGTTATCTGAGAAGATGCTTTGCAATATTTCAGTGTTTTTAAATTTATTAAGGCTTTCTTTATGGACTAAAATAATGGTCTATCCTGGAGAATGTTCCATGTGTGCTGGAAAAAAATGTATTTTTTGCTGTTGATAGGTGAAGTGCTCTGTAGATGTCTCTGAGTTCCAGTTTGTTGATCATATTATTTAGTTCTGCATCTTTGTTGAGTTTCTTTCCAGTTGCTCTCTCTCTTGTTGATCATATTATTTAGTTCTGAATCTTTGTTGAGTTTCTTTCCAGTTGCTCTCTCTCTTATTGCAAGCAGTGTATTAAAGTCTCCTACTATGACTGTGGAGTCATCTATTTGTCTTTTCAGTTTTGTTAAAATCTGCTTTATGTATTTTGGGGCTTTTTCATTGGGTACATATAGGAGCTCTGGTAGCATAGTGGCTAAAAACACTTGACTGCTAACCAGAAGGCTGGCAGTTCAAACCCACTAGCTACTCCTCGGAAGGAAGGTTGGGCAATCCTACTTCCGTAGTGATACTGCCTCGGAAACCCAAGGAGGGGTCGCTATGAGTCGGGGCCGACTTGATGGCACATAACAACAAAAACAACATCATTGGGTACATAGATATTTATTATTGTTATGTTGTAGTTTTCAATTGATCCTTTAATCATATAATGTCCTTCTTGTCTCTTATGGTCATCTTAGTCTTAAAATCTATTTTATTAGAAATTAATATTCCCACTCCTGCCCTTTTTCGATTGTCATTTGTTTGGTATATCTTTTTCCAACCTTTGATTTTTCATCTGTTTTTGTCTTTATATCCCATGCTGCTTTCAGGATTCTTTCTTTGTTCTTGGTTTTGGTGAATTTGATGATGACGTATCTTGGTGATTTTCGTTTGGGTTCGTTGAACTTTATTTAATTCATATATTCTCATCTTTCATCATATTAGGAAATTTTTTTTCAACAAATCTTGGACCGTTTTCTCTGTCTATTCCTATTCTGGAATTCTGATTACATACAGGTTATTCCTCTAGAAGGAGCTCTGGTAGCGTAGTGCCTAAGGCACTTGACTGCTAACCAGAAGGTTGGTGGTTCAAACCCACCAGCCACCCTGTGGAAGGAAGATTGGGCAATCTACTTCTGTAGTGATACTGCCTTGGAAACCCAAGGAGGGGTTGTTATGAGTCGGGTTCAACTCAACGGCACATAACAGCAACAGCAATGACATTCCTCTACCTGGTATCCTATATGAATCTTGTTGTTGTTGTTGTTGTTATGTGCCGTCGAGTCGGCCCCGACTCATAGCGACCCCTCCTTGGGTTTCCGAGGCAGTATCACTACGGAAGTAGGATTGCCCAACCTTCCTTCCGAGGAATGGCTGGTGGGTTTGAACCGCCAGCCTTCTGGTTAGCAGGCAAGTGTCTTAGCCACTATGCTACCAGAGCTCCTATATGAATCTTAGGCTTTCTTAATTTTATTTTGATTGTTTTTCTGATTGATCCCTTAATATAGTAGTATTGAGGTATTTGTCTTCAGTCTCATTAATTCTGTCTTCCATTGATTCAGTTCTACTCCTTTGCCCATTCAATATGTTGTCTATTTCTGAAATCTTAGTATTAATCTGGATTTCTATTTTTTATGTGTGTGTTGTCATTTCTGAGTTTTTAAAAAATTTTGTCAATTTGTTCTTTTATTGTTTTCCTAAATTGTTCTAGATTTTTTTCTGTGTTTTCCTTAATTTTTTGTCAATATTTTCCTTGCTCTTGTCAGTGTTTTCCTTGATCTGTCTCAATCTTTTGAAGGTGCCCAGATATAGTTCTTTTGAATTCCTTGTCAGATAGTTCCAATGCTGGTTCTTTCTTAGATGTTTTCTGGGTTTGTATCCTGGTCATTTGTTTCTACTACTTTGTCGTCTTTGTGTGTACTATGATAGTCTGTTGTTTCCAAATCATTGTGATGTTGTATATTTATGTTTAATTTGTTGTGTGTTGGTATAATTAGTCCAGTACTTTTTTATCTTTATTTTGTTTTGATATGTTTGTGTGAGCAGGGTACTATGCTTCTCTAATGACTACTTTGCAGCAGTTGTGCATTCACCACCAGTCTCCTGATGGGTGTGATAGAGAGTGAGTGTGTGTGCACAGGTCTCTGTTAGCTGTTTGTAAGGAGCAGTTGAAAGTGAGTGGAGCTGGTATTGCCCATTGTCTAACATTGGTCAGTTGGTGCAGAAGCAAGCGGTGGCCCTCACTCAGTGGATGAGGCTACAGGAGATGCACATATGCTGTTTCCCACTCAGTTAGACAAAAAAAAAACAAAAAAACAAAAAAACAAACAAACAAACAAACAAAAAAAACCGAGAACAAAAACTTCATACCATATAAACAGGAATGATTACTAGGGGGAAAAACAGAAGAAAAAATTCAACATATATTGAAGAAGGATAAAATGAATATAATGAGAAAAAGTGAAAAAAGCCACAGTGTCTGGGGAGGAAGGAATGAGAGAAAAGTGTAAGAGTAAGAAGAATAGTAAAGAAAAACTGGGAAAACTGCAAAAGGAAAAACAAAGGGTGGGAAGAACCAAAAGAAAAATAAATAAAAAGGGAACTAAGAAAAAGGAAGAGGAAAAAAGAAAATACAGCACACACACACATACACACAAGAACCAGGGATGGGAAAGGGACCCCCCCCCCCAAAAAAAAAGGAAGATAAAAAGATAAAAGGGATAATTAAAAAAAATAATAAAAACACAGCAAAGTGGGGCACAGCGTGGCATCCAGGCTCTGTCAGGGCAGAGACTGGAATGGAATTCCTGCTGGTCAAGAAGATGGGTGGAGTCAGGGGAACTGCCACACCTCTGTTCACCAAGACAGGATAGAGTGTAAGGAATGTTGCACCTTTCTAGTCTTCAGCCTCCAGCACAGTTGCCTGTGTTATCCTCGGCAAGCAGAGCCTATTCTTAGGTCTCTGTCCAGGTAAGAATGCCACTTGTATATATTGAATATGGCCGCACCCGCCACTTGCAAATATTCAAAATGGCTGTGACCTCACAACAGCCACTGGCAGTCCACAAGTCCTTTTGTCTTCTTCTTTGCTATTTTCCTGTTTGTCAGGCACCAATGCAGTTCTTGCCCGTGCAGTCCTTAGTGAGTAGAGTGGATTCTTAGGTTGCTACTGAGAAATACTCAAAATGGCTGTGCCGTCAAAACAGCCAGCAGTATGCTGCTCCTTTTGTCTCTTTCCTCACTGTTTTCATTCAGATTCTTCTTCTAGTTTGTATTTTATCCACTTCTTTATCCTTCTCTTCAAAGCTTAGGGTTCCAGGAATGCCTTCTGTATTAGTTGGTTTCTTATTGCTTTGTTGCAGAGAGTCTGTGTAGCTTGCCTGCCTAGTCTGCCATCTTGTCTGTGATTCCTGGACCTTTTTTAAATGAATAAATTATCCCCTTTTCATCAGCACTATACCCATTGCCATTGAGTTGATTCTGCATTGTAGATTGGTTCATTGCCTGTTGATGCACATCCATCAATCATGTGGACTGTGTTCCAGTGGGACCTCTCAACCTGAACCCCAAGCAGGCCTAATATCCTTACTACCAAGAAGTCTGCATCAATACTTTATATCAGTGAAGGTCTACTATTGACCCATCTTTCCTAGCTTGTTCGGAGAAGTTAGTTCCTGTGACCCAGTTGTGTCTCTGACTTTAGAGAAACTGGAACACCCACTGAGTTTTGGCCAGATAATATTTAACACATGCGTCTACATTTGAGTTGGAATAGCAGAGGTCATGTTCCGATAATCCTAAGGGATGATTG
>NW_006921671.1:5043694-5051243 GCF_000298275.1 Orycteropus afer afer
TTTGTTGAAGAGGGTCTGTGCAATCCTTCTGCCTAGTCCGCCATCTTGCTGAAAGTATGAGGTCATTTATTTCTTAAAAAGGTAGTTAAAAAACTGCCCTTGCCCATAGATTTTTCTCAGATTTCTTGAGTAAAAGGAACAGTGAAGGAACATGTAGAATATAGGGATATGTGATTTAGAGAATGGAGGGCATGGATTGAGCAAAGTCTTGCCTTTCCATATTCGGATGTGCAGTTTTTTTTTTCCTGTTATCATGCACAACAGTTTGTAGCAGAAAGTGAGATGGTAATGTCCCAGAAATTCTAGAAAATGCTGATCAATGTACTGTTACTAGACAAAGTAGTCATGAAAGTCATCCTCAATGGTAAGTTGTTGGCACTTTCATGGACAGTATATAAGGTAATTTAATATATTTAACATTTATAAATAACCAGGGTAGGCTAATCTTGTATGTTTGTTTCCTGATTACTCTATTTTTAGCACTCTCATCATTTCTCTTTCTACTGCCACAGCTAGAATATCCTAACTGCAGTGCAGTACACACACTCAAAGAACAGTGGGAACTCAGTCAGCTCAGTAGCTTGTGCAGAAAAAGCAATCATCCTGATAACTGCCAGTAATGACAACCTTGTTGATTATACCAGTCAAGGCATATAATTAAGCATGCAAAAATTTTCATGTTTGCCTTACAAGTATGTTTTTTTCTTTGCTAAACATTCATAATAGAAAAAAAATAAAGACAACCCATCCTCATTATAGTTCTGGAAAGAAAAGGCACCAGTGCCTTCTTTGTATAGATACTTTGTTTCCCAGAGCAACAGGAAATGCAGTGCCTATTTAACTTAGCAGCAGTGCTGTGGAAAAATAGAAGCCTGAAGATGGTAATGGCCTCCATTTTTTCACAGGAATACCTCCAATTCAGTCTATGGCTTCTCCAACAACTGAGCCCATGATAGCATTGATGAGATCAAGAGTGCTCACCTGAATTCTTGGACCAGGGCCTCAGCAGGACTGTGAAGCTGCTCTTGGAGAGTGAGCTCTTTGAGATTTGAGATGGGGTGAGACAAAAGTAGCCTGTGACGGATGAAGTTGGAGTTCCAGATTAGGACCTTTCTGTTTTCTTGCTGGCTTCTCAACCAGAGTAAACTAGGTCTGCAAGTAAACTGTATTCAAACTGATCTATGATTGCTTCTTCAGAACTCTTATTTCCGTAGTTTTGTTTATGGCACCAGGCATAAAACCTTAGATCATGTTTGATTTATCTCTCTCTCTTGTTCCCATGCTCAGTCACTTATCAAGTCTTACTGAGTTACCTTCTGTAATATTTGCCAAATCTATAGTCTTAGTTCAATTCCCACTACTCTTTTTCCGTCTACAGAAACTATTGGGATAAGTCCCCAACAAAGCCTTCTGCCTTCTTGTCTTCCCAGTCAACCTAACACAGTGGCTAAAATGGTCTTTCTGAAACACGAGGGTGATTACATCACTCCTCAGCTCAAATATTTCCAGCGGAGCCCTGATCTCGTCTTGCAGTGTCAGACTTCTTGCCCTCATCTATAAGCCAGCCAACATCTGGCTGTACCTTGCATTTCCCAGGATTTACCTCTACGTCCCTTCATCTCATCATTCTGCCAAACTCAAATGTCTGTCAGCTCAATAGTATGTTGCCTCCATTCTTCTCTACCATACTTTTCACTCCTTTTATATTTACTTTTTCTCATCCTTCAAGGCTTTGTTCAGATTTTCCTTCTACTAAGGCCTTGGAAGGAAGGTTGGGCAATCCTACTTCCGTAGTGATACTGCCTCGGAAACCCAAGGAGGGGTCGCTATGAGTCGGGGCCGACTCGACGGCACATAACAACAACAACAACAAGGCCTTCATGAGCCCACGCATACATGTGCATGCACCCTTTCTCACCTTATTTGTACCTCATTTATGACAGTTACTTTAGATGCCTTTTATCAGTGTGTTTATTACTACATATCTTATTATTTACTTCTGAACTCAATTTCTTTTGGGGTAGGATTAGCTTCTGATTCATTGTTCTATTTCTGATGGTACCAGAAATGGTGCCCTCCCCATAAATTAATAAATGGATCCAGAGAACTTCTTTTATAAGATCCCCACTTACTTGTATTTTGTTCTCTACAAAAATGCCTTTGATGTATGGTAATGTTTATAGAATTGTGTAGGAAGTAATTTTGAGAAAACCAACCCTGAGCCAATTATAAGAAAAGTTAACATTCTTTTGTCTGTGTTTTAATTCACATTTATTCCAATTTTAAGAGGATATTTTGGAATATTTTTGATAATGTAATACTCAGTAACATTTATTACATTCTATATACAATCAGGGAGACTTAGTCTTGTTAAAATAGAAGTAGAATGCAGACATTTCTACCCTTTAATTTCTTGCAGGATAAATCCATAAAAAAATCAATGTAATAGGGTATATAAAATAAGGATTTTGGGAAAAAATAATGTGCGTGTGTGTGTGTATATGTAGGTGTATGTATTTTAAATAGGCCATGGGAGTTTGTATATTATTAAGGGTTGACTACCATGATAAATGATTTCCACTCATTTGTTAAATGCAAAGGTTCCTATATGATAGAATATTCCAGATACTCCCAACATGAAGTAATAGAGAAAGATATATTCAGAGAGAGGCAGATATATGAGGAGAATACACTCATAATATGAACTATTATGAAAGTTTTACCTTTAGGATTTATGGTCTTTTGGTCAGCAGCTCTGTTCTGGGCAGAATGGAATGCAGAGGGTTATGACAAGACCAAAATTTTGATGCCTGCCTGCCCTACCCACTTGTATTTTGCTCAAACCTGTCTCTAAATCGGAGCCATTTTATAGAGCTATTGTTTTATCTGAGACCTCAGAAACCAAGGAAAATATACCATGGCTGCTGGACCTGGGCACAGATGGGTTTTAGATTGAACTTGGCAAGCACAACAAGCATCTTGGAAACTCCCCACAGAAGGGTCCTGGCTGAGCAGCACTCTGTGAACACTGCACTCCCTTTGGGTGGGCTTCACTGTTCTGCTGTACCAGGCTGCATTGCTTCCTAGGCTGTGTCCTCGGGTGGGCAGTTTGGCTTCTGAGACGTGCTCCCAAAATGCTAACATTATAAGTGATACTCTCTAACTTTATGAAAACAAAACAACAACCCTATCATTTATTGTTGCCTTGCATCTCTGCTTTTATGGCCTAACTCAAGATGAAGCATTTTATTTCAAATTGCCACATGCCAGGTTGGTTGTTGTGCTTCTGTTTCTCAGCATTCCACAGATGCCACATTACTCAAGGCTGTCCTTTGGTGCACCCTCACAGTTTTGTGCCTCCCTGCCCTGCACAGCCTCTCTGCTGGAAATTCTCGCATAGCAGCTGCTTGCATGTCCTGCTGGCATCTATCTGCAGCACATGTCCAGCCAACTGAGCTAATTTGGAGTGAGTGTGGCTTCAAAGCCGATGACCGGGCTGTACTCCAGGATTTTGCCTCTCCTGCTTGCCATCTGATAATAATTGTTTTGTTGAAGAGGCAGATTTAAACTCTTCATTGAGGGCAGAAGCAAGTTTCATAGTGCTGTGAAAGGTGCAGGGATATTACTTCAGTCTCTAAAATATGTATTAGTTTTGATTGATTTTCATGTTGCTTTCTTTCAATAACAACCAGAGTATCACATGCAGGTCCTTGGATTGGGTAAGATTTTCTAGTCTAGGGCAGGCTGTGACCTTGATTTTCCACTTGCTTTTTAGTCCTTAGTATAGGTAAAGCTACAAGATCATTTGTTATCATTCAGGGGCATCCCAAATTTATACTTCAGGAGCATGGCTGTTGGCCCTGAGGATTTTCTGACAATATTTATAAAACACATTTGATGATATTTACAGCTTTATTGAGGTTTCCTGAGGACTGGAATCACTTAGCTAAGTAAAATAAAGTAAGATGGAAGCCATTTGTTTGACTTTGCTGTACTGCATTGGTGATGAAGTGTAGACCATTTCCATGGACTAAAAGACTGTGAGAGTGCAACCTTAAGATTTTAGTGAGTACATCTAGGGAGTCTTATTTTGCTGGTGTTATTGTTAGGTGCCATCAACTCAGTCTGAACTCATAGTGACCCCAGGTACAACAGAATGAAACACTGCCCAGTCCTGTCCCCTCCTCACAATTGTTGCCATGCTTGAGCCCATCTTTGCAGCCACTGTGTTAACAACATCTTGTTTCGGGTCTTCACTTTTTTTGCCGACCCCCCACTTTACCCAGCATGACTTCCTTCTCCAGGGACTGGTCCCATCTAACAGTGTAACCAAAGTCTGAGAGAGAAATTCTGGCCATTCTCACTTACAAAGAACATTCTGACTGTGCATCCTCCAAGACAGATTTGCTCATTCTTCTAGCAGGCCATGGTGCCTTCAATATTCTTTGCTAACACCACAATTCAAAGGCATCAATTTTCCTGTGTTCTTCCTTATTCACTCTCCTGCGCTCACATGCATATGTAGCTATTGAAAATAAAATGGCTGGGTCAGGTGCACCTTAGTCTTCAAAGTGATATCTTTGCTCTTAAACACTTTCAAGAGGTCTTTCGCAGCAGATTCGCCCAGTTACAATACTTTGTTTGATTTCTTGACTGCTGCTTCCATGGGTGTTGATTATGGATCCAAGTAAAATGAAATCTTTGATGACTTCATTCTTTTCTCCGTTTATTGTGATGTTGCTTATTGGTGCAGTTGTGAGGATTTTTGTTTTCTTTATGGTGAGGTGTAATCCATAGTGAAGGCTGTAGTCTTTGATCTTCATCAGTAAGTACTTCAAGTCTTCTTAATTTTCAGCAAGCAAGGTGTGTCATCTGCATATCACAAGTTGTTAATAAGTCTTCTTCTGATCATGATGCCGTGCTCTTCGTATAATACAGCTTCTCTGATTATTTGCTGAGCTAAAGATTGAAAGTGTGTGGTGAAAGAATATAACCTCGAGGCATGCCTTTACTGATTTTAAACCCTGCATTATACGCTTGTTCTGTTCTAATGACTGTTTCTTGGTCTATGTAAAGGTTCCTTATGAGGATAATTCAGTGTTCTGGAATTCCTATTCTTTGCCATGTTAGCCATAATTGTATGATCCATACAGTTGAATGCCTTTGTATTGTCAGCAAAACACAAGTAAACATCTTTCTGGAATTTTTTACTTTCAGCCAAGATCCATTGGACATCAACAATGATATCCCTCATTCCATGCCCTCTTCCGAATGTGGCTTGAATTTTTGGCAGTTTTGTATCACTGTTCTGCTGCAACCATTTTTGAAGTATGTCAGCAAAATTTTACTTGCATATGATATTAATAATATTGTTCAATAATTTCCACATTCTGTTGGATCACCTAACTTTGGAATGGGCACAAATACGGATCTCTTTGAGTTGGTGGGACAGGTAGCCGTCTTCCAAATTTCTTGGCATAAACAAGTGAGCAACTCTAGTGCCTCATATGTTTGTTGAAATATCTTAGTGGTTATTCCCTCAGTTCCTGGAGCCTTATTTTTGGCCAATTCCTTCAGTGTAGCTTGGCCTTCTTCCTACAATATTGTTGATTTTTCATCATATACTACCTCCTGAAATGGTTAAACATCAATCAATTCTTTTTGGTACAATGACTCTGTGTATTCTTTTTATCATCTTTTGATGCTTCCTGCATCTTTCAGTATTTTGCCCATAGAAACCTTCAATATTGCAACTCATGGCTTGAAGTTTTTCTTCAGTTAATTCAGCTTGAGAAATGCTGAGTGTGTTCTCCCCTTTTGATTTTCCATGTTCAGGTCTTTGCATATTTCGTTATATTACTTTGTCTTCTCAAGTTGCCCTTCGAAATTTTCTGTTCAAATCTTTTACTTCATCATTTCTTCCATTTACTTTAGCTGTGTCCATTCAAGAGCAAGTTTCAGAGTCTCTTCTGGCATTCATTATGGACTTCTCTTTCTTTGTTCTCTTTTTAATGACCTTTTGCTTTCTTCATGCATGATGTTCTTGATGTCATCCACAACACATCTAGTCTTCAGTCACTGGTGTTCAGTGCTTCAAATCTATTTAACTGTTTTCTAAATACAGGTGGGATATACTCAAGATTGTATTTTGGCTGTCATGAACTTGTTTTAATTTCCTTCAGTTTCAACTTAACTTTGCATATGAGCAATTAATGATTTGATCCACAGTCTGGCCCCTGGCCTTGTTCTGACTGATGATATTGAGCTTTTCCATTTCCTGTTTCCACAATTGTAGTTCCTTTGATTCCTATGTATTCCATCTGGCGAGGTCACATGTATAATCGCTGTTTATGTTGTTTAAAAAAAGGTATTTGCAATGAGTAAGTTATTGGTCATGCAAAATTCTATCATACAATCTCTGGCATCATTTCTGTCACCAAGACCATATTTTCCAACCATCAGTGCTGCTTCTGTTTTTCCACCTTTTGTATTCCAGTCCCTAGTAATTATCAAATACATCTTGGCTGCACGTTTGGTCGGTTAAAGACTGTAGAAGTTGGTAAAAGTCTTTAATTTCTTCATCTTTGGTTCCAGTGGTTGGTTCATAAATTTGAATAATAGTTGTATTAATTGGTCATCCTTGTAGGCATATGGATATTATCCTATCACTGTAGCATTGTAGTTTAGGATCAATCTTGAAATACTCTTTTTTGACAATAAATGCAGTGCTGTTCCTCTTGGAATCACCAGATAATAGACCATATAATTGTCTGATTCAAAATGGCCAATACCAGTCCATTTCAGTTCACTAATGCCTAGGATATTGATCGTTATGTGTTCCATTTCATTTTTGACAACTTCTAGTTTACCTAGATTCATAGTCCATGTGTTCCATGTTCCAATTATTAATGGTTGCTTGCAGTTGTTTCTTCTTCTTTTGAGTCGTGTCACATCAGCAACTGAAGGTCCAGAAAGCTTTACTTCATCCATGTCATTAAGGTCATCTCTACTTCGAGGGGGCAGCTCTTCCCCCAGTCATATTTTGAGTGCCTTCCAACCTGAGGGGCTCATCTTCTTGCAGTATATTAGACAATGTTTCCCTACTATCCATAAGGTTTTCAGTGGCCATTTTTGTTTTTCAGAAGTGGACCTGGCCACATCCTTCTTCCTAGTCTGTCTTAGTCTTGAAGGTCCACTGAAACCTGTCCACTGTGGGTGGCTCTGCTGGTAATTGAAATGCCGACGGTATAGCTTCCAGCATCACAGCAATATGCAAGTCACAGTACAACGGACTGACAGATGAGTAACCTTATCTTAGGAATGGTTTTATAATGCAGGTTGGCTGATGATGTAAACTTAGTAGATATCTTGATTTTGTGTCCTGACAATAAGATACTGGGGACGTTATTGTCCTCCAGGAGCTCTGGTGGCATAGTGCCCAAGGCATTTGACTGCTAACCAGAAGGCTGGCAGTTCAAACCCACCAGCCACTCCTTGGAAGGAAGATTGGGCAATCTACTTCTGTAGTGATATTGCCTTGGAAACCCAA
>NW_006921671.1:5051343-5064620 GCF_000298275.1 Orycteropus afer afer
CATTTGACTGCTAACCAGAAGGCTGGCAGTTCAAACCCACCAGCCACTCCTTGGAAGGAAGATTGGGCAATCTACTTCTGTAGAGATACTGCCTCGGAAACCCAATGGGGGATCACTATGAGTCGGATCTGACTCTACAGCAGTGAGTTTGGGTTTTTGTTTTCTTCAGTGTCCTCCAGGTCCTTTAGAGCCCTGATATCTGCTTTTGCAGCAGAGGGTCCATTAGAGCTCTGGTCCTGGTCTCTTTTGAGATTGATGCCTTCCTGTCAATAATGAAGAGAAGTCTCCTAAAAGCTTCCAAAAAAAAAAAAGCGAGAACTCTCATCCCTGGACTAGTGCACTAGCTTGGTTCCATAATTCCATAACAGGATATTCCAGCTGCAATTCCTGTCTCTGCTCCTTACCTGATGCCTCATGTGTCTCTAAATCCCATCAGGTCTGCAGTTGAAGTGTCTCCTTCATCACCCCTCACCTTCCACATGGATCATTGCAATCTCATCCAGCTGAACTCCTTGCTACCTCTAGACTTCTCTATAGTCCTGCAGCCTGACTGTTGTTGTTAGATGCTGTCGAGCAGACTTGAACTCATAGTGACCTCATATGACAGAGTAGACAGAGTAGAACTGCCTTATAGAGGCTGTAATATTTATGGGAGCAGAGTGCCAGGTCTTTTCTTACACAGATCCACTGGGTTCGAATCTCCGACATTTAAGCTAGCAACCGAGCACTTAACTGTTTCACTGCCAGGGCACCTTGACTGCTTTTATTGTTGTTGTATGCAGTCAAATCAATTCCAATTCATAGCAACCCTATAGGACAGAGTAGAACTGCTCCATAGGGTTTCCTAACCTGTAATCTTTACAAGAGCAGATTTTCTCCCAGGAAGTGGCTGGTGGATGTGAACTGCCACTGTTTCACTTAGTGGTCTAGTGCTTAACCATTGCACCACCAGGGCTCCTTGCAGCCTGACTGTTGTTGTCGTTATGTGCTGTCGAGTTTGACTCGACTCCTATCGACCCCTCCTTGGGTTTCCGAGGTGGTATCACTATGGAAGTAGATTGCCCAACCTTCCTTCTGAGGAGTGGCTGGTGGTTTTGAACTGCCAGCCTTCTGGGTATCAGTCAAGTGCTTTAGGCACTACACTACCAGAACTCCCACAGCCTGACTAGTCTTCTGTAAAAGATAAAACTTCTCCAAGTCATTGCTACCCTTTAGGGAAATAGTCAGATACACTTAGGACAGTTGGACACAAGAGTTGGTTCTTTAAATTGTGCTAACTCACAGGTGGTGATGGTGATGCAAACAGTTCACATTTGGTACAGTATCTGCAGTGTGCTGGAGATAGTTGCTTGTAAGAATAGAAGTAGACATTCACAAGAGCAAAGAATAGTAAACTCTCCTTCTTTTAAAATAAATTTTTGGCACAAATCCTTGAGACTTTCTGCTCTGTGGTCTTCTATTTATATATTAAAGAATGTTGTGAGAATTCTTGGTAAGAAATGTTAAAGACTTTTGGCCTATCATATACCTCTCTTAGCTTTGCTATCCACATATGTTTTGCATAAATCCAGTTAGATCCTCCCCTCATAGAAATGCTCCAGCCTAATTAAAAATTTGAGCCATAGCACATGTGAAGGAATTGGAAAAGCTTTTAGAAGCAACGTTTGTCAGATGATATAAGCAATATCCAAGTATAGTTAACTATACTTGCCATGCTTCTGATATTTCATAGATAGATGTCAGCTCATGTAAGAAGTATGTCTGAAGGAATTTCAATAATATTTTACCTTTGTTTCATTTTTAATTAGTAGCTGACTCTAACACTTTAGCTTTCAGATGCCCTTGATTCTTCTTTTTACTCCAATTTCCTTCTCCTAGGAGTCAAAAAATATTTTGATGGTGATTTATAAAAAATACTTTAACTAAAGGAACTTGCTACTAAAACTAAATCCCATACTTAAATTGATAAAGGAAAGGATATTTTTGTAAAATGAAATTATATTCTTATGCATATAAACTAATAATTTTCTGAATCATATTTCCTTAAAATGGTGATATATTTGTCATTTTAAACTGTGCTTTAGAAAAGTAGTATCTGCTATTTCTTTTTGAACTTTTAAGTTAAAATTTTGGATATTCCAAGAATTTTAACATTTTTTTATTAAGTTCTCTGTAAATATAAACTCAAACTGTATTTTCACCTATATGTATATAACTGTGCAAGCATTCTGTTTTATTATACTATCTCATGTTTTGTTATTTTAAGACAGTGGTTTTTAACCTTTCGTGTGCGTGAAAACCATTGAGATGACTTGTTTAAAACAAATTGTTGGGCTCCACACCTAGGATGTCTTATTCAGTAGGCTTGGGGTATTGTTGATACTGCTGGACCACATGTGGAGAATCACAGATTGAAGAATTCTAATATATAGTCATCTATTGTGATTTTCAAATACGATGAATTTGAGAGAAAACAGAACATAGGAAAGGTAAGAAAGAGTTAGCATAGATTTCATGGTTTCCAAAATTACATGACAGGTAACTGAAGTTCAGGCTGGATTCAGAAGAGGACATAGAGCAAGAAATATTGCTGATGTCAGAGGGATCTTGGCTGAAAGCTGCGAATACCAGAAAGATGATTACCTGTCTTATATTGACTATGAAAAGGCACTCAACTATGTGAATCGAAACAAATTTTCAGTAACATTGTGAAGAAAGTGCCTTTCAGAGCACTTAATTTTGCTTTTGTGGATTCTCTGGTAGCATAGTGCCTAAAGCACTTGACTGCTAACCAGAAGGCTGGCGGTTCAAACCCACCAGCCACTCCTCGGAAGGAAGGTTGGGCAGTCTGTTTCCATAGTGATACTGCCTCAGAGACCTAAGGCGGGGTCACTGTGAGTCAGGTCCGACTTCATGGCATATAACAACAACAACAACAAATATACCAATAGACATTCATTTGGACAGAATAGGGGGATACTGTGTAATTTAAAATCAGGAAAGATTTCTGTTAGCATTGTATCCTTTCCTCATACTTACTCAATTTGTAAACTGAGCAGATCATCTGAAAAGCTGGACTATGTGAGGAAGAAGAAGGCAGCATCAGTACTGGAGGAAGACTTATTAATAGCCTGCACTATGCAGATGCTGAAAGTGAAAAGGACTTGAAGCACTTGATGAAAATCAGACTGTGGGCTTCAGTATAGATTACGCTTCACATAAACAAAAATCCTCACAACTTGACCAATAAGCAACAGCATGATAAATGGAGAAACATTGATGTTGTCAAGGATTTTGTTTTCCTTGGACCCACAATCAATGGCATGGAAGAAGCAGTCAGATCAAATGAGGTATTGCACTGGGCAAATCAGCTGCAAAAGACCACTTCAAAGTTTTAAGAGCAAAGATGTCACTTTGTGGAGTAAGGTGAGCTTGAGCCATGGTGTTTTCCATTGCTCGTATGTGTGCAGAAGCTGAACAATGAATAGGGAAGACTAAAGAAGAATTGATGCCTTTGAATTATGGTGTTGGTAAAGAATATTGAATATAACATGGACTTCCAGAAGAACAAACAAATCTGTCTTGAAAGAAGTGTAGTCAGAATGTTCTTTAGACACAAGGATGGTGAGATGTTGTGTAATATACTTTTGACATATTATTAGGAGGGACCAGTCCCTGAACAGGGACAACATGCTTGTAAAGTACAGGGTTAGCCAAAAAGAGGAAGACCTTCAACAAGGTGGATTGACATAGTGGCTACAACAGTCGGCTCAAGCATAGCAACAATTTTGAGTGTGGTAGAAGACCCGGCAGTGTTTCATACTGTTTTGCCTGTCAACAAGACTAGAGACAAGCTAACCATAAAATTAAGCCTTTGCTTCTTTCTTATTAGTAATAATAATAATATTTAATATTATTTAGTGGAATATCAAAACCAAATCAGTGCTTTCAAGTAGATTCCAACTTATAGCAATCCTGTAGGACAGACTAGACCTGCCTTGTGTTTCCAAGGCTGTTGAGTCTTTGTGGAAGCAGACTGCCTCATCTTTCTTCCGTGGAGCAGCTTGTGAGTTTGAACCACTGACCTTTTGGTTAGCGGCCCAGTGCTTCAACCACAGCACCACTAGAGCTCCTTTAGCAGAATAGGCAGTATTAACTTAAAATTCCTTCGTGGACAGTTGGGTTCATTTATTCAGTCTGGCTTTGTGATCTTGTAAATGTCTTTAAAAAAAAAAAAACTTTATTAACTAACCTGAAATCTAAATATGCAGCAAATTAGATATTACCTGCATATCCTGCATATAAAATTACAGGAATTTCCAAGTGTCTGTTTTGCATTCTAATAAAATTTGAGACTTCCTAAAATATTGAATATTTATATAATATTACATCTTCCAGTTATTTCAGTGCAATTTCAGTGATGTTTTATCTTTGTTTTTGATGCCTGTCTTTGATTTTAAATGGAGGATTAGATGGAGCCTCAGGGCGGGTTGTGGTTGAGGAGATGAAGAAAGCCTAGTGGGAATAGCTCTAGCTTTTTAAAATTTTTAAACTGTATTAGTGTTACTTTCTAGGTTATTTGGTAGAGGGTTAATTAAGAAAGCAAAGAATTTAGGAAACCAACTAGATGATCTTCAAGGGCCCTCCCATTTCTAGAGTTCTGTGATGCTGTTGTTTCTATTTGTTCTCAAGTATATGTTGCTACCATATAATTTAGCCATAAAAATGTTTAGATATGTGTGTCTTCTGTGACCTTTCTGACAGTGCTTCTTGACTAATCTTGTATTTGGTACAAGGAAGGGTTTCTTTGTTTCTGCTATGTGTAAATATTATTTGTTTTGTGGTTATTCTATAAATCTGATCTAGAATTGACACAGATATCTCTTCAAAATTTATACTCATGTCTGTCTGTTTTTTTTTTTAAATCTTGTAGTAATACCTTGTGAATTGGAATATTCTTAAACTCTGAAGAGAACAGGAATACGAGAGTGCAACTTTTCCCCATTTTCTTGTCAGTAGAATGTTTACATGAATGTTGCCAAGAAGTTCCTGTAAATGTAATTTCCCTTTGTACAGGGCTTCTAACCAGTTCTTCTTAGTTCAGTCATGGCCAATGAAGCGGAACTGGAATGGACCTGAATTTGTTAAATATGGGTGAATGAGAACAATAACCACAACAGGAAAAGTCACAGTTAATGCCCTTCTAGAAACTTCATCTTCCTTTTAGAAAACAAGGACAGCATAGCAACCAAATCTCTAACCCGGCAACACTGGAAACCCTGGTGCCTTGCTCAACCATGGTGACCAACCATCTGCTTTCGTGTGTTGCTCTCCACAATGCTGACAATAGTGAAGTTTCCGGCATTAGGCTCATGAAAGGGCTCACTACTCTTCTTCTAAGTCTCCTGTTCCTGGGCTTTGTGATTTCACTTCGTTGGCCGTGACTGAATCAGGAAGAAATGGTTCGAAATCCTGCCTTTGTATACTTTTAGAATGATTGGGCTAGCAAACTGCTGGTTAAATATTTAGTTTTTAAAATACTTTATTGAAATAAAATATATGTGACCACAAAAATTGTCATTTTAGCTATTTTAAGGGTACAGTTCAGTGACATTTTATAATCAGCATATGGTGTAATTATCATCACTGCCTCTTTCCAATCACCCAAGACACAAACTCAGTGCTTCTTCAGCAATAACTCCCATTCTCCCCCCCCATATTCCATAACCAGTAATAAACTTTTGTCTCTATGCATTTTCCTATTCTAAATATTTCATAAAAGTGGAATCATACAATATTTACCCTTTTGTATTTGACTTACTTCCTTACATAATGTTTCAAAGGTACATCCATGTTGTAGTATCAGAAATTAATTTCTCTTTATTGCTAAATACTCTTTTGTATGTATATACCACATTTTGTTTATCTGTTCATCTGTTGATGGATATTTGGGTTGTTTGTACCTTTTGGCTCTTGTGAATAATGTTTCAGTGAACATCGGTGTACAGGTATCTGAGACTCTGTTTTCAAGTCTTTTGGGTTTACACTCAGGAGTGAAATTGCTAGGTCATATGGTAGTTCTATGTTTAACTTTTTGAGGACTTGCCAAACTGTTTTCCACCATACCTGCACCATTTTACATTCCTACCGGCAATGCATGAGAGTTGTAATTTCTCCCTATCTTCATCAGTACTAGTTATTTTCATTTTTCTGGTAATAGTCATCCTACTGGATATTAAGTAGTATCTTACGGTTTTTATTTGCATTTCCCAAAAGAGTAATGGTGTTGAACATCTTTCAACATATTGGAACTTAGTATGTCTGCTTTGGTGAAATGTCTATTCAAGTCCCTTGCTAATTTTTTGAGTTGTTTGTCCTCTTATTGCTGAATTATAGGAATTCTTTATGTATTCTGTATATTATAGTCTTATCAGATACATGATTACCAAATGTTTTCTTCCATTCTGTGAGTTGTCTCTTCACTTTCTTGATAAAGTTGTTTGCATAAAGATTTTAATTTTGATGAAGCTTGATTTATATGTGTGGTAGTTAAGGTTGTATGTCAACTTGGTGGGGTCTGGTTGAGTGGGTGGGCAGCTGGATGTACTTATTCCCCATGGTGAGATTGGTAATTAACTGATGGTGGAATCTACTGGAGCAGCTGAGTAGCTGCTTTAGGGATGTGTACTGCTTCCAATATATAAGAAGCAACTTTGAGGAAGGTCTCTAGCTGATGGCATGCTTGAACCTTGCCCATAGCCAAGTCGTTGTTCAGTAGCTTGTGATGCCCTGCCAACCTTGGGACTTCTTCAGGACTTGAATTAGTGGCCTGCTGTGTTGTTTGGTAACATTGAGGCTGTGCCTTTGTACTTGTCGACCTTGGGTTTGTCAGCCTCATCAGCCAGCAGCTGTCTGAGTGAAGAAAAGCCTTCAGCTTTAGTGAGGTGGGAGCAGGAGGCAGAGCTGAATGAAGCCCAAGGTTGAGGGGCTTTCATTCAGCCCCTAGAGTTTGAACTGGACTTAAAGCCTTCAAACTATAAGAGAATAAACTCCTGTTTATTAAAGCCAGCCCATTTGTGGTATATTCTTGTCAGGCAGCACAGAGGTAACCAAAACAATGTATTTTGTCTTTTGTTGCTCATGTTTTTGGTCTGAAAACTCATTGAATTATATCTAAGAATTCATTGTCCAAAAATACTTCATTTTTGACTGTTGTTGTTGTTGTTATGTGCCGTTGAGTGACTGAGGAAGAATAAAAAATAAAAAAATTGGTATTTTTCAAGGTACCTTATTTAGTTTGTGGCCATTTTTCGTGGTTGCGCTGAGTTTAGAGGACATGTTAGGTTGCTGCAACTACTTCTGTCTCATGAATAACATGGAATTGTAGAAAGTAAGGGGTGGAAAGTGGTTGACTAATTCACCTGGTCAGTGTAAAGCTTACTCCAACAACCATAGACTGTTTTGTTCTTTCTTATGTCTTTGAAGCTGAGGTAGCATGCCCTTCATTTCCTGGTACTTGTTTTCACATTCTTTAAATTGATCTTACTCTATATATTATATTTTGTAATGGTATAGGTACTTTGATTCATAAATGATTAGTATCTCATACTGAATCAGGATACATGAATTCAAATCCAGAGAGAGATTTAAGTGTTTCTCAGTGGATCTCTAAGTTACTGGCCGCAGTGAGGGCATGAAGAAGAGTTGATGCTATTAATGGAGAGTGGCTTTGTTGTGATGTAATTTCAGTAGTTGGCTCCTGGCAGCTGTTGGTCGAAGGTAAGTTAAAAGCCAGCTGGTTTAGATATCACAAGATTGACAAAGGACCATGAAACTGAGACTCAGTCATGGCGACATGAGACTATCCCATCTACTTTCTCTGATGTGTTTCATCTGACACTTTCCTGGCTCAATCCCTTGCTTAACTTTCCTCATTTGAGAAATTCTGCTTTGTTAGAGGAATGGTCCTAATGAAGGCATAGATTTTCTGCTGCTTGGTTAGTTTAATTTTTTTTTCCATTTCTTTTTTGACCATCAGATAAGTGAAGTTAGCATTGACATTTTGCCCATTTTTAAAAGTTGCTTTGTTTTGCTCACAGATGTCAAAAGAGTAGAGGAAATATATTGTATTAAGTAGTGTTGCTTAGTATGATACAGAAGTGATGTTTGGGGACCAGGGGCCCATAGAAATTTTCCTTGAATGTGGACTACTGCACAGGAAAAGCTCTCAATGTGTTTGTTGCTGTTTGAATACAAGGTGATGTGAACCCATTTCTTCCCATGGTGAGCTTCTGTTCCCAGTTGAAAAATTCCTGGATCCATCTGCAGTGGTGGATTTCCTCCACTTGTGCTTATTATGATTTTGCCTCTTTCCTTTAATAGGTACATCCAGTCTTTCCTACTCAAAGAGCATTTTACCCCTTAAACATTGCCTATAAAATATAAAAAATATTTTATATGTCCATTGAAAAAAGTTTGAAACTGCTGCATGCCTTAAAACTCACTGCCATGAAATTGATTCTGATTCATAGTAACCCTTTAGGGCAGAGTAGAACTTCCCTATAGGGTTTCCTAGGCTGTAAATCTTTACAGAAACAGATTGCCTCATCTTTCTCCCATGGAGCAACTAGTGGATTCAAACTGCTGACCTTTTGGTTAGCAGCTGAAACAATTAACCACTGTGCCACCAGAGCTCCTTCTGTATGTCTCATGTAATTCCCAATTCCCACTGACAATTCCAGTGTGTGTTTTGTAATAATTTATGATTGATATATTGGTAGAAAATTAATATTGAGAGATCCAGCTGCTCTCAAAATGGTACTATTACTAGCAGTACTTTATGAGAAAAAGGAGAGAATTTCTGGGCTATAAGATGAGCAAAAAATGCAAAACTCAATGCACTGCTGGGGAGTCAGATCCAATTTATAGCAACCCCTCGGGTTTCTAAGTCAGAATCACTATGGAAGTAGATTGCCCAACCTTCCTTCCAAGGAGTGACTGATGGGTTTGAACTGCCAGCCTTCTGGTTAGTAGTCAGATACCTTAGGCACTCCACCCCCAGAGCTTCCATAAAATGAGCATATTGTCTTTTCAATTTCTTTTTCTGCCCTATCAAAGTGCCAGCTTGTTCCATTTTCACTAAACATTAAGTTAAATATCCCTTATTTATCATGGTACCTCTGATGTTCTAAATTATAGACAATGCTGTAATTTTTAGGAGTTAAGAATACATATACTCCCTTACAGATAGATGGTACTTTTAATACAGAATTTATTATTCTCGTGGGCTGAATAGGCATCAGAATTTTATATTCACATCCTAACCTTAATTGTAGAGAGATTCTAGAGTGTCTGTGGAAAGTTGTCTAACATGTGTTCTCTTTCTTTGTACTGCCAGTGTTCTAAATACTTATCAGTCATTACTTATTTATACTCTGTAATGCTATACTTCGCTGGTCAATGTTTTACCTTTCAGTGCATGTTATTCAGGTTGTTGATAATATCCTCTTCATTATATAGGAGAAATATGAGCATATCCCTGTCAGCCTATCAGTGAACTTCAGATAGCAATTTATGATTTTCAGGTTATAAAGATAATGTTTCCCCTCACTCCAAGAATGAAGGTGACATGAAAATGAGACCATGAAACTTCACAGTATTATAAATATGAAATATTTGTCTTTTGAGATTTGATTTTAACATTAATTTAGATTCTGAACAGTTATGAATTTGGATGAATTCAGTTTAATAGACAGAAGTTATCTTTGCACTCTAAATAAATTGCAGTATTTTACCACACTGTTTTGGAATCACCAAATGCTGCTTTTAATCTATTAATTAGAGCAGGGTACAGATATCTACATTTTTTATTAGCAACAATAAAAGTCATGTCTTCTAAATATGGAATATAAGTGTCCAGTCTTCTTATTTTCTTCTTTTAATTTTAACATTTTGAAAATACACATAGCGGAATATGCACCCAGGCATCAGGGTCTGCTTCTGCAGCTCACTGACATTGGTTATATTCTTCATGTTGTGTCACCATCCTTGCTGTCTCTATCCATATTGTTTTACCACCATTGATTACTACGCGCTACCCCCTAAATTTATTATTTGTGTTTCAGAGTTACTGTTGACAGTTTCATCTCATATAAACAGTTCTTTAAAAGAATTATCATGGCACACAGTTTTCACTAATTTAGCTTACCAGTTGTTTAAAGATGGGTTCAGGGGATGATTTTGGTTCATGATTTAAAGGTTTTCTTAAAGTGGTGGTGGTGGTTGTTGTTGTTATGTGCCGTCGAGTCAAACCCGACTCCTAGCGACCCCTCCTTGGGTTTCCGAGGCAGTATCACTACGGAAGTAGGATTGCCCAACCTTCCTTCCGAGGAGTGGCTGGTGGGTTTGAACCGCCAGCCGTCTGGTTAGCAGGCAAGTGTCTTAGCCATTATGCTACCAGAGCTCCCCTTAAAGTGGAAGATTCCTCCAATTTCAACAGGTATGGTAAGTTTGGATTCTGTATGAATATCTTTTCATTTTCTTGCTCATCCCTGAATTGGTGATGTTTCACTATACTGAGACATAATCAAGACTTTGACAACAACTTTTTAGAATATTGCTGCCATTATGTAGTGCTGATTTATGGGTTCATATAACATGTACGAGTACACACTCCTTAGAACAATCAACCATATGAGATCAAAAGGGCAGCATTTGCCCATGGATAAAGCTCAGACGGCAAGAAGGAATAGGAAAGGAGGATGAACGGTAATGGTAAACACAGGGAAGAAGTGGGAAGAGTGCTGTTACGTTGTACGGGTTGCAATCAGTATTACAAAGCAAAATGAATAAATTATTGAATGGAAAACAAGTTTGCTCTGTAAACTTTCACTCACATCCCAATGTTGTTGTTATGTGCTGTCGAGTCAGACCCGACTCATAGCGACCCCTCCTTGGGTTTCCGAGGCAGTATCACTACGGAAGTAGATTGCCCCATCTTCCTTCTGAGGAGTGGCTGGCGGGTTTCAACCTCCAGCCTTCTGGTTAGCAGTCAAGTGCCTTAGGCATCACACTACCAGAGCTCCCACACTAGATCTGAAGCTGAGAATTTAGAAATACCAGTGTGACCACATTGTGACATAGGTTATATTATCCTCCTGTTAATGGAATGTAGCTTCCTGGACTTAGAGTTATTTTCCTACGGTCTTCCTTTAAGAAACTCAAAACCCTCCTGTAGAAAGAAACAAGTTACCTAACTGAGAATATTGAAAATGCAATCTGATTCTTTCTGACATTTTTAGTGCCAACTAATGAACAAAAGACTTCTTTAAGGAAGCACGTTGCTCAGTGGTTCTTTGTCTCTGAATATGTGCAATCTAATATATTAAACATTTTTTGATAAGCAGCATTTTAGTGCCATTTTCTATTTTCAACTCCTAGCTTAATAAAACCAGTTCTGTCAGCAAGCATTTTATTAAATGTGCCAGCATATGTATGAAACACCATAGAAAATACATACAAGACTGGAATCTTAGTCTCATTAAACTTAAATCTAAATAGATGAGGTAACATTTAAAGAGCAAATACAAATGGGTAAATATGAACATTGTGTGTTATTAAGACTTTAACTAGATTGGTTGTACTAGAGGGTGAATCATCTAAAAAAAGGCAATTCCAAAAACACATTGAGAAATGTCTTCTTAAGGGTGAGACACTTACAGATGTTGTTACATATAATTCTCAAGATAATTTTTTCAAGGGTGTTTGTATAGAAGGAAGAATAATGAGACAGTGAACTTGGTTTTATACTTGCTTATGGATTTGAAATTAAGGGAGATTGAGTGGCTGTGCTCAGAAGACCCTGGAGCTCTGAAAGGGACAAGTATAGAGGAGTTTATTCCACTTCCTCAGCTTCAGATGGCTGATTGAAAGCCTCACCTGAGAGAAGAGTGATAGAATCGCCACTGTTTGGGGACGAGTAGATGGAGAGGGAACTCCTCCAATTTTCCACTGAACTTTTTACCTCTGATTTCTGTAGTGTTGTATACTACTGTACCTACTTCCACCATTCTTCATTCTTCAAAATCCAGCTCAAATCCTGTTGTAAAACATCACAAGGGAACTCAGGGAAAGTCTCCCTGAGCCTGAGTGCTGTGAGGGAAGAGCCCTGCTGAAATACAGGTAAGAAAGGACATGCAAAAAAGGTGTGCAAAATCCACATTGAGATCCTTCATGTTGCCAGTGTTTACAGATCATTTTATACATCCTGTAGGTTCATATTTTTAAATTTATACACATTGTATTAATGTTCATCTAGAAGTGTGCTTTTGGTTAATTTTGTTGTTGTGTTCTGTGCTGTCGAGTTGGACCTGACTCATAGCACCCCTCCTTGGGTTTCCGAGGTAGTATCACTATGGAAGTAGATTGCCCCATCTTCCTTCCAGGGAGTGGCTGATGGGTTTGAACTGCCAGCCTTCTGGTTATCAGTCAAGTGCCTTAGGCACTACACTACCAGAGCTCCTTTTGGTTAATTTGGAATATACAATTTTATTTAAATGCTGTAATTTACCAATACCAGTGAAGAAATAAAATTTGCTCGGTTAACTATGTCACTTGACTGAATTTCTGGCTGGGAAAGCAGTGATGAATTGTATTTATCAGAAAGAGAGTGAGAGACCAGTTAGAAAGACATACTCAAAATGACACCTTTCTGTTTTTGCAATTTTATTCTTACTCAGTGGCTTTCATACAGAAAATACTCAACTTTCATCTGACTATTCCATGCCACTTAAAGTTTACATGTAAGGTAGAACACACAAACTCAAGATATTCCACTCTGAATATGTCTCATTGGGTGTTGAAAAAAAAAAATCTCGATGAAAACATACTTAGTAATAAATATGAGTAGAATTAAAGCTAGTAAAAATGGTTATGGTATGAATTATTTCTCAATTAAAAAAAAATATGCTATAAAATACCTTGTCTGAAGGGAAGTCATTCTGGTTGTTTATTACACATTTGAAGACAATATTTATGTGTATCCTCTGTGTTCTTGGGAGTGATGAGTCTAGACGGAAAGCCCTGTTGATTTTAATGATGGCAGGTTTCATTTCAAGATGTGCAAAGTAGGGATAATTGTCTGGTGTTTTCTAGATATTGCGTAAGGAATCCTGAACTATGTTATCTTGGTTCTTGCTTTTGAAATTACTTTTTACCCTTTAGATGGAACTTAAATGGATTGTTCTGTGACAGCAAAAGTCTTTTTTTTTTTTTTTTTT
>NW_006921671.1:5067885-5068941 GCF_000298275.1 Orycteropus afer afer
ATCTCCGAGCCGCCTGTACTGTCAGGGTCACTCAGTTCGCTGTCAGACCGCAGCTCTATAGGTCTCCTTTTTTTGGTATTTTCACGCAAATTCTTCTGCTAGTTGGGGTTTAGTCCAATTCTGCATCCTTTCCTTCAAGGGTCAAAGGTCCAAGATTATCTTCTGTTTCTGTGTTAATTGGTTTCCCTTTTCTTTGTTGAAGAGGGTCTGTGCAATC
The DNA here is from genome assembly GCF_000298275.1 of Orycteropus afer afer. Lineage (NCBI taxonomy): Eukaryota > Metazoa > Chordata > Mammalia > Tubulidentata > Orycteropodidae > Orycteropus > Orycteropus afer. The sequence continues at coordinate 5,068,103 of NW_006921671.1, forward strand.
CTTCTGCCTAGTCCGCCATCTTGCCGGAACCCTGACAGCAAAAATTTTTAACAAATAATTAGATATAAATGATATTGCAAAATTAAGGTGTTTTCTAAAACTGTTAACTTAGACTAGTGAGTATTCAAAGCATAGAGTTTGACTAACTTGCACAGGCAACAGTGTGTGATCCCAGTTATTGCACAGCAGTGGTAAGTGAGATTTGAGGAGTGGTTGGTATATAAAACATTCTGTCAGCTCTGTCAGTAGAGGACAGATTCTGGTCGTCAAAGTGCGATGTGCCCTTGTTCGTGGAGCACTTACTCCATCACTTGTAGCCTTATACAGTTTTGTATTAGTATATAGCTATTTGTTTTTATCATGTTATAGCATGACTAATAGAGATATGTGACTTGTGACTTTCGTTTATATACGTTTCATGTTAAGTCTTTGTTATATTTCCAAACTAAAAATACAAAAAATGTTTTCAGTTGGAATGGATGCCTGCCTAGCTGGATTGTTGCCTGAGGAGAACAATTCATACTCTCAGAATTCACTGCCATTGAGTCAGTTCCAACTCATGGTGACCCCCATTGAGTTTGCTATGGCTGTAAATCTTTACGGAAGCACACTGCCTTATCTTTCTTCCATGGAATAGCTGATAGGTTTGAACCACCAAAGTTTTGGTTAGCTAAATGCCTTAATGACACTGTGCTGGCGGGAGCTCCATACTAGAGGTGGAGGGGAAAAAACAAATCCAAACAAGTTGCCATCAAGTTGATTCTAACTCACAGTGACTTCCTATATTTCAGTGTATATAACTGTGTGAAAGATGTTCAGTGTTGTGCCTTTTTAGAAGT
>NW_006921671.1:5069668-5072857 GCF_000298275.1 Orycteropus afer afer
TTTTTTTTTTTTTTTAATGATTTTGTCATTTGTTCCACATTGTTCTCCCACTTTATCCAGGATCTCCTGCATAGATCCCCCCTCTAAGAGGTTGACAGTGGTAGCTGGCACCATCTAGTTCTTCTGGTCTCATAGTCATATAGGCTGAGGATCACATGGTGTACCAGTCCGTTGGACTAATTGTTTCCATACGTCTTTGGTTTTCTTCATTTTTCTTTGCTCTGGACGAGGAGAGACCCATCATTGCATCTAGATGGCTGTTTGCAAGCTTTTAAGATCCTGTTTGCTACTTACCAAAGTAGGATGTGGAACAGTGTTTTTGTGTGTATGTTATGCCAGTTGACCTTGATGTCCCCTGTGACTATGGTCCCAGTCCCACAGGTCCAACTACTCGCTCCCTCAGGGTAGCTGGCTGTGGCCAAGAAGTGACCACAACCTTGTCCTTTGTCAGCGCTACTGTATACCAGAATTCTTACAGAACACACAAATACATTTGTAGAAACATTGTCTGCCAACCCAATACATGGTCATGGGCACACTTCCTCCTGCATAGACATACCTAATCATTCAGCCTGTCCACCCATCTATCCACTTGTACATCAATGTTTGCTATCACTTATAACGCAATACTGTGTGTGCAAAAGGGTTCATCTTTGTTATCTGTACTTCCCATGCACATCTCTCTGTCTTACCTCACAAAGTTTTGAAGTCATTGTAATTCTGAGCCTGTCCTCAATTTTGCAATTCTAGGAATATATATAATATATAAAAGAATATATATGATCAATAAAACTGGAATGCTAATTTATTAATTTACAGTGGGAAGGGAGGACTGCATCCTAATTGCCAACACAACTGAGTGTGGTGAACAGGATTCCCCTTTTGGGAGCAAGGTAACTAATGCCTTGGTGACCCTAGAATCCTGTCAGATGAAAGAGAGTTCACCTCAGGCTAGTAGTCTTCTGCCCCTTTTAGTGAAGATCTTTCTAGTATTCTCATTTTCTGACTTCTCTGGACAGAGCCGATATCTGCATTTTCTTTTCCTGTGCTGCATATTCACTTTCTCCTTCTCCAGTTCAGACAGTAATTATGCCTGATGGACTGTAATCACTTTCCTATCTGTTCTGGATATTGTAGTCTCTTCCTGGATTATAGTTTTTTATATACCTACACCTCACTTATTGACTATCTTGGTGTCCAAGATTTTGCATTTAGAACTATAGTAAAAAAAAATCTACTATCCAACACTTTTGCACGTCAACGAGGTGTGAGATGATGGGTAAAGTTACCTGTCACTGTGGCTGGGGCCATGATTCTCAGTGGTTTGGCCATTACGTTATGATGCAGTTTGGCAGCTTATATGGTGATGTAATTTGGCAGTTATTTAATGAGGTTATCATTGTCTATTTTGTAATCTGATGGGTCATCCTGGATTTTCACCTAAGGCTGATTTTCACTTAACTACCTGGTCTTTGGGACCTAACCATGTTGATAAGTAGGTTTAATACAGAGCTCTTAAAGGCAATGCATTTACTAATTCTTGATTTATTTTCACCTGTATTCAGTGTTATCCTTATTTTATTGACTTTTCTAATTTTCCTCTGGGGACAGACTTATTTTCTTTTTCTGCAGCCCGTGAAGAGCAGCTACTTATTTTGTCTGGATGCACCCTATGAAGACATTGAAAGAAAGAGGGTGGTGATCTTGACATTCCTTTTAGACAATGAAGGACAAGGTTTCCTAGGATTATATTCATCGTTGTATCCCACAAGGACTTGGCACATAAAGATAAAAGAATTTATGTCTTTTAAGGTTTTGGATAATTTACTCTTTTTGAAGCCTTTTTTTAAAAAAAGAATTTTCTCTTTTCCCCTCTCTTGCTTCCTCTCTCCAAACTGGGCCTTCCAGATGTATTCCCCATATTCTTCTGTTTTCTTTTAAAGCTGATATGAACCCTTGACTCTTTTGTCCTTCCTGTCATTGTTATCTAACTCCAAGTGATTTTACCATATTTACTAGGATAGTAGTTGTTGTGTGCCCTCAAGTGGATTTTGATTCATAGCAATCCCGTATGATAGCATAGAATTGCCATACAGGGTTTCCTAGGCTGAAATCTTTATGCGAGCAGATCTCAAGATCTTTCCTCCCACAGAGCTGCTTGATAGGTTTGAACAACTGACTTCTCTGTTGGCATCTGAATGCTTACCATTGAACCACTGGAGTTCCTTAGGACAGTAGTACACAATTCAATTTAACTGTGCCTCAACTTTTACCATCATCTTAAGGCAATTTTAGAGCCCATGTGCCATCATCTTGGGCAAATTTTTTTTTTAATGCATTTTATTGAAATATAATTTATGTACAGTGAAATACACAAAGCTAAAGTGACACGGGTCTATGTATTTTATTATTTTATTTTTTTGCAGCGTTCCTTCCCCTCCCCTCTCACCTTTGGCAACCAACAAAGAAAGTTTCACTCCATATATAAACCTTTCCTTGACCCTCCACAACAACAAACTAATACCACGTTAGTCCTTCTGTGACTGACTTACTTCACTCAGCATAATGTCCTCCAAGTTCATCTGTATTATGTGGTGTTTTGCAGACTCTACTTTATTCTTCAGTGCTGCATAGCATTCCATTATGTGTATGTACCACAGTTTGGTCATTCACTCTTCCTCTATAAATCTCAGAGATAAGTCCATTGTCAGATATGTAATTATCAGCAAATATGAATTTGCTGCTGTCGTTTTTGTTATGTGCTTTTTCATGGTGTCGATTTCATTGTTCCATATAATTTTCTATGCTGAGCATGTTTTATGAATCATGTTATCACTTCCTTCATTGCTATTGTCTTACTACTTGCTGAAAATTTATGCTGGTCCTCTTTTTTGATGTGAGGTTACCCTGTGATTTATAGTTTTCTTCCCAAGTTTAGAACAGTCTGTTCTATCTTGGAGTTGTCTTGACTTCCCTAACATCTAGAAGTTCTGAAACAACACGGATTTTTTTCCCTCTTTTTGGTTTGTAGTTGTCCTCATCTGTCAGTTGATGTCTCTGGTTCCCTGTTTACAATCTTGTAGGCTTATTGACTTTGGATACTTCCATAGCTGGGTTGGTTTCTGGGTTATATCATCATGTGTGTTAATGGCCAGTTGTTGCTGGCTGTTGTTGCTTCTCTGTCCAAAG
>NW_006921671.1:5073261-5089363 GCF_000298275.1 Orycteropus afer afer
AGGTTCGTTGGGTTTCCTGAATGGATATATTCTCATCTTTCATCATACCAGGAAAATTCTCTTCCAACAAATCTTCGACAGTTTTCTCTGGTTTTATTTGTCTCTTCCTGTTCTGGAATTCATTCTGATTACATGTAGGTTATTCCTTTTGATGTCATCCCACATGAACTCTAGGCTTTCTTCATTTTTTTTTTTTATCTTTTTTCTGATCGATCCCTTTCCAAAGAAGTGTTCAAGTATTTGCTTTCAATCTCCCTAATTCTGTCTTTCATTGATTCAATTCTGCCCCTTTACCCCTTCAATGTCTTATCTATTTCTGAAAATTTAGTATTAATTTTCTGAATTTCTGTGTGTAGATTCTGTATCATTTCTAATTTTTCATTTATTTTGTCATTTTGTTCTTGTATTGTCTTTTGAAATTGATCTAGGTTTTCTCTGTGTTTTTCTTGATCTCTCAATTCATTGAAGATACCTAAACATAATTCTTTTGCATTCCTTATCAGGGAGTGCCAATGCTGCATCCTCAGGGATGTGTTTTAGGTCTGTATCCTGGTCCCTTGTTTCCCCTGCTTTATCTTGCTTCTTTGTGTGGACTGTGATGCTCTGTTGTCTCCGAGTCATTGTGACATGCTGTTTTTGTGTTTATATTTAATTGGTGATTGTATGTTGGAGTGACTTGCCTACAATTTTAATTTTCTTTCTTTTTTTTTTTTTTTGGAGTTAAAGAGAAGTTTTTATTCTGCGCTCCTGGGAGAGGTTTACGGGTCCCCGAGAGGGGCCCAGGCGAGGTTCACAGGTCCCTGACGGGCCAGAGAAGTCACGCTGCCCAGGTGAAAGAAAGGGTTTTTTATAGTGACTTTCTTCCTGGTTCTTAGAGGACCAGGTTGAGAGCAGGGTATGTGTTAACAGGAACCAATAAGGTAAAAGCACCTTATTAGCATGGAGGCAGGAAGCAGAGTTGAAGCACTTCATTAGCATAGTGAGCAGGAAATAGTTGAGGGTCTTTGTAAGCCAAGGTCATTTGCTGGGGTTTAGTATAGGGTGTGGTCAGCCACTCCCTTGCTTGACCAGTTCTTGTAATTCTTTCAGGCTTAATCCTTTACCTGCCTGTCCTGTTCCCGCCTGACATTCCAGCCTTTTTTGGTGATAAAAAGGGCCAAGTTATCATTCTGGCTGCTTCCTGCTGAACAGGGTCGGAGTGGGGTTAAAGGCTGGTGTCAGTGGGAATTGGGTTGGGTGGCAGGCGGGTATATGAGTGTAGAAGTAGTTGGTTAACAGTGACTCTGGACATTTCTTTAAGCCGGTTTTGGAGGAATCTAAAGAGGCAAGGGGTGAAAGGAAAAAGAGACTTACTAGTATAAGAGGTCCTATAAGGGGTAATAACCGGGCTGTTAGTGGTGATTGGAGCCATTCAAATGGTGAGGTTTCCGTTAGGTGTCTATTATGTAGTTCCTCACTCAGCCGAGTCAATGTATTGATGTTTTGTTCCACCAGACCGGATTCGTTGATATAATAGCAGCATTCTTCTTTAAGAAAGAGGCATGTTCCACCTTTTTCTGCTGTTAATAGGTCCACAGCTCTTCGATTCTGTAAAGTAACTTGGGCTAAACAGGTTAGTTGCCGCTGGAGGGAGGCCAGAGAATCTGCAGTAGTTTCAAGTGCTACCTCTAGACAGGTTTGGAAATCTTGGGCTGATATTACACTATGACCCAAGGCTCCACATTCTATTCCTCCTGCTGCAAAAGCAGAGGCTAAACTGAGGCCCACCATGATAAGTAAAAAAGCAGCTCTTTTGGTTCTGGTTCCATGTAGTAGCCAGGAAAATTCGGATTCCCCATATAGAGTGAGTTGGGGTACTATTGTTACTGGAAAGCAGGGGCCTGGGGTGGTGGAGTTTAAACATTTAGTTAAACTTCCATTACACCAAAAGTGAGTTGCCAGGTGTTGCAGAGGTAAAGGACACAATAGAAATGTTCAGTGAGCAAAAGCCATGCCCCACGGGAGTAGATAAAGTGTTGTTGGTGAAAAAAACAAACTCGGGAAGGATGTGTCTGGTTAAGGGTTTCAGGTTCCCAAAGAGGCACTTGTAGTGGAGGAGTGGTGAAGGAAGGATTGGGAGTGGGTATAGGTGGAAGGTTGGGCAATCCTACTTCCGTAGTGATACTGCCTCGGAAACCCAAGGAGGGGTCGCTATGAGTCGGGGCCGACTCGACGGCACATAACAACAACAACAACAACAACATAGGTGGTAGTTGAGTGAAATTAATAGGTACAGCTGCAAGTAAGGGTCATTGAAGTGAAGAACAAAGGAAGCAGTGTGAAACATTGGGTAAAGTGTGAGAATGGTTGAGGGAAGGATAGAGTGTGTTGAATGATCTGTATCCAGGAAGAAACTGGAACTGTTTTGGGAGTTCCCAGGATTTGTTCCTGTAAAGTCTGTTCTGCTTGGGATATGTTGGTGGAGATATGTATGGAAGTGTGGAGGATTGCAACACAAGTGGAATGGTAAAGAAGGTATCTTTAAGATCTAGTACAGAGAAGTAAGTAGTAGATAGTGGGATGCGAGAAAGTAGTGTATAAGGGTTAGGAACAACAGGGTATAGAGGTATTACAGAGGATGGGAGTATTATAGGGTGAATGTGTAGGAATTAAAAGACTTTTAGATAAGAGGTGTTGAATAAGAGTTTTCAGTCCTTGCCTGTGTGTCAGGGAGATGGGAAATTGGGGTCTAGAGGGAAAATGTGAGGGGTCTTTTAAATGAATAATAACAGATGAATGGTGTGTAGCAAGAGTAGGAGTAGAAATGTCTCAAACAATGGGATCCGCTAAATCAGGAGGTAAAGGAGGGTTCGGTGTGGAGGGTGGGGTAGAGATTAATGGTAGTAGAAGTAGTGCTGAGGGGTCCTGAGTCCAGTGTAGGGTGACCCCTAACTTAAAAAGATGATCTCTTCCTAAAAGTGGAGTGGGGCAGGTAGGTATCACTAGAAAGGAGTATGTAATAATTCTTTTGTCTATGAGGCATGTGACAGGACCTGTTACCTGGGGTTTGGAGGGTTGTCCGTCAATTCCTATCACTGAGACCGGGGAGGGGTATAATTGTCCCAGGAAGGAAGGTAAGAAAGAATAGGTAGCCTCCGTATCGACCAAGAATGACGTCCACTTACCCACTACCTTGAGTGTTACCCTGGGCTCAGCGAGAGTGATCAGGGTCGATGAGTCGGGGCTCCTTCAGTCTTCAGCTGCCAGACCCAGGACAGTCAACGGTGGGTCAGGGGTTGGAGGAGTTGCCTTCTGTGTCTTGGCACTGAGGGACAGTCACTCTTCCAATGTCCCTTCTTACCATACGTCAGACAAGGTCTAGGAGGTTGTCGTGGATGTGGGCAACGGCTGGCCCAGTGGCCTTCCTCTCCACATTTAAAACAAGCTCCTGTTGGGAGGTTGCTTCTGGCTGGTCGAGTAGGTGCTGGCCTCAGGGCTGCCACTAAGGCTTGGGCTTGTAAATTAGCCTTCTGGCCAGTGCAGGATTCCCTATCTGCCTCAGCCAGTTCCTCCCGGGTGTCAAAGACTTTAAAGGCCATATTCACCAGGTCTCTGATGGGAGTCTGGGGGCCCTCCTCTGCCTTTTCAGGTTTTTTTCTAATATCTGGAGCAGACTGGGTGATAAAGTGAGTAGCTAAAATAGTAGCTCCTGCCGGGGAGGTTGGGTCTAAGCCAGTATATTGTGTAAGGGTCTCAGTGAGGCGATTAAGAAAAGTTGCTGGGTTTTCATTAAGGAGTTGAGTAATCTCCTGCAGTTTATCGAAGTTTACAGCTTTATGTGAAATAGCCTGTGGGCCTGCTAGGAGGCACTGGAGCATTTTATCTCTGTGGGTGCTATCAAGGCACCCAGATTGGGTATCTAGTGAGTATTCCGTCCGGGGTCCTGCCCAGGAACGGCTTCTGGACCCACTGGCATGGTAGAGTCAGTTAAATGAGTTTGATTGGCATGTTCCCGAGCAGCCCCAAGAACACATTCCCTTTTGTCAGAATTTAAAGTGGAAGAATGACATAAATGTCATGCCAAGTTAAGTCATAGGTTTGAGAGAGGTAACGAAATTCCTTAATGTAGGTGGTGGGATTGTGAGAAAGGGAACCCAGACATTTTCAATCTGAGATAAGTTGGTGAGGAAGAAAGGAATATGGACATGGATAACACCTTCAAAGTCAGCCAATTCATGTCAGGGACAGAGAAGGGGCTGTTTAGAACGGGTGTGGAAGGGTAAAAAAGGACTTTGGGGAAGTGGTGGAGATGAAAGTGCCTGTCCTGAATAAGGGGGTGGTCTATGAGGTGGGGATGAAAGAGATTCAGGTGGGTCAGAAAAAGAGGAAGTGGGTGCTCTGGTGGATGGGTCTCATAAAAGATTCTTAATCTAGATGGACTGAGGCTAACACCATAATCTTCTTTAAATCTCTTTGGAAAATTTTTGATCATGTATTCTAACACAGTAGATTTACTGGGGGTACCTCCCATAGTGACAGTGGCGCATACAAAACAAAAGACAAGTTCCAAGGACCTCTCTGATGCCTGGTTGTCCGCCCTTCTTATGAAGGTTTAAGTGGGTCTTTGGCTAAGGTGTCTCCGTATAAACCCCGGAGCGGAGGGCTAAGCCACACCGTTATGCCAGCCTGACCTCACACGGAATGCAACTTCAGGCCCATTCAAATTCCGCGACTTTTCGTTTTGGAACTTCACATATATCATTCACACTAGACAGTCACACAGACAGACACCAGCCCCGACAAAACCGAATGTGAACTCTCTACTAGAGCTGTTAGAGGAACTCGAACCCTCTACCCTACCTAATCCAGCCACAGGGGACTCAAACCCCTGAAGAGGCCGAAGGGGACTCTAACCCCAGAGATTTTAGGCTAGGGAAATTGAGAGGGGTTGAAGAGCCTTAGAGAGGGTTTGAGGGAGTTTGAATAGGAGTTTCATGAGTTAGAAGAATTTGGGTGGTATTGCAAGTAAAGCAGAGAGAGAGAGAGATGGGAGCGCGGGTAAAAGAAAGTTTGGATGTAGGGAACCTCTGGCCATTTGCCTGTGTGGCGGCAGAAATTATCGAGATCAGTGAGGATATTAAAATTGCAAGTTCCTTGCTCAGGCTACTGAGAATTATTATTCAGTGGGTCTTGAGACCAAACAGTAGTGCAATAGAAAATTAAGCGTTTGGAACGTAAGTCCTGAGCCAGCCCTAGGGCATGGAGATTGAGTTGGAGACACCCCAGGTGTAGTTGGGTCTGGTTTGGAGTTCTGGTTACCCATGATCCCTTAAGTCCCGGTGGAAAGATTCTGTCAAAGGACCAGCGTCCCAGTCGTTTTGCCAGAATCTTGGAAATGGAGACTGGAAGAAAACAGTTGGACGTCTCCGCTGTAGTCTTCAGTCTGGAACGGCTATGCCGTGGAAAGACAGGGAACCCAGGGCGTCCCCAGGGTACCTCAGCCTTTGGAGTGGAAGAGACTCTGACATGAGCTCACGGTTTGTGGACAGAGGCTCTGGAAGTGGAACTGGGACTTGGGATGTAGGTGCCCAGGATTGGGAAATTAGCCAAAATGGGAGACTCACTGGTTTGGATGAAGATGGCTGGAGGTTCCTGGTCTGTGAAAAGGAGGAGGAAAGAGAGAAGGGTGTGTGTGCAGCACTCTGTTCCAGCAGAGATTACTAGCACCACACTTCCCCTTCCTAGCCAATGCACCAGATGTAAGGTCACAGTAAGGAGAAGAGGACACACAAAAGTAGGGTTAAAGAGAAGTTTTTATTCTGCGCTCCCAGGAGAGGTTTACAGGTGAGGTTCATGGGTCCCTGAGAGGGGCCAGAGAAGTTGCGCCCACAATTTTAATTTTCTTTGTTTTGTTTGTATGTTATCTACACAAGCAGGGTACTCTGTGCCTCTATTCACTAGTTGACAGCCCTTATATATTTACCACCTGTCTCCTTTCATGTTGTCAGCCTCTTGTATGTCCCTGCTAACCTTGGCAAACAGAACCTATTCTTAGATCCGTGGAATCCAAATGAGAATGCTATCACTTTAAAATCCAAAATGGTTGCCACTTGTAAGGATTCAAAATGGCTGTACTCTTGGTCACTTTAAATATACAAAATGGCTGCCGCTTGTAAACATTCAAAATGGCTGCACCCTTGGTCACTTTAAATATACAAATGGCATATTGGGCAGTTTTTAAAGTTCATTTATCTCCCTGCCCTTATGGTTTCTTCATCTCATTTCTACATTTTCCTGCCTCTTTTTCTCCTCTCCACATGCCCACACCTCATTTTTAGACTGTTTACATTCTCTGAACACATTATGATGTTTTATGCTTTTTATACCTTTGTACTAACTCTTACCTCTAAAGAACCTCTTTCACCAGGTGGAACTGATCTTCTCACTTCTCTTCTGGTGTTTTCTATATGTATTCACTGTTGCATTCATTTACCACACTGTCATCCTATTTTTTCCAGTTAGACTGTGAACTCCTTCAGCTTCTTAATGGTACTGAAACCCAAACTGCATGACATATAAACATTTTTTTTTTAATGAAGACACCCATATTTTATTACTCATTACTTCAGTTTCTTTCTTTCATTGAATAAACACTTCATCGAACACCTACTATATTTAAGGCACTCTTAGATGCCAAGAATATAGCCAGATGAAAATAGTTGCTGCCCTCACTAATCTTAGAGTAAATAGTTGGAAGACAGAGGAAAGTGAATAAGAAATTATAGTACAGACCTTAAATGCTCCATCTATGAACAGCAAAATCTTAGAAGCTCGTAATGGTTTTAATTTTCCTTCTACTTTATGAAGAAAGCTGTTTGGAGATGTTAAGTGTGAATATGTGTTGGACTCCTTGAAGACAAAATATGGTATTAATCTGTAGAGTCGAAACTCAATGAAGGAGACTCTGGAAGATAATCATCATTCCTCTGACTTTAACTTGCTGAAGACAGAAGGCAGAAAGGATTATTATTACAATTGTCAGTCTACATACTTTATTTTTTGATACTTCTTTATCTGGGATTTTCCCTTTTATTCTAAAGAGCTACTTAAGAAATTGAAAATTGTTAGATTTATCATTACTTAATTCAGCCTTATTGAAAGGCTTTAATCATATATAAGAACCAGTGATTTTGATAATACTCCAGTTCAAAACTTCAACTTTCCTTTTGCTTGTACTTTCGATAAAAATACCTTACAGATCAACATCTGTCCTAAATTGGACATGTTTTAAACAAATTGCTGTATATCCCAAATGGGGAGTTGATGTGCCCAACCAAAGTACCAGTATACCTAGTCTGTTTCCACATGAATGTTCATGAGACAAGTATGAAAAAAATGATTAAAACTCATACCTGGCCAGGAACCGGATTCTTTTTCTGGAAAAAAAATTCTTTCATTTAGAAACTTAAGTTTCCTATGGAACAAAACCAAAGTGTAATTTCTTGTTGAATTTTGTTGGCAGGACTCTTTACTGAAAAGAGCTTAATTTTTTTATACCTTTCTCTGAAAATGTATTTGTTGCTTTTTAATATGCTGATACTATTGGAAAGACTATGGAAAACCAAATTTTAATTGTGAAAGATGGAACAGTACCCCTTTCTAGCTACATTTACTCAATTCATGATAATGATTTTTATATTGCTAGATTTCATTAAGTTTTTCAGAATGTTAATGGTTAGTTCTCAAAAAAAAAGAGGAGTTCTATGGTCTGCTCAGTGTGAGAAATGTTGGGTTAGATGAGATTAAATAGGTTCATATTGTTTAGGAAGCCTCAGTCTTCAAGGCATTGCTGTACACCAGTGGTTCTCCAGCTTAAAAGGTGCACACTTGACATCTTACTAGTAAGGGGATCTTGCTAACATTAAGACTGATTCAGTAGGTCTAGATGAAAGGTGAGATTCTACATTTCTTACAAGCTCCACAGTGCTGCCAGTGCCTCTGGTCCATATCACACTTTAAGTATTAAGATTCCAAAGTACCTTTCCAAGGAAACATAGTCTTCTGCAGCATCTCCCAGATTTATCATGTTTGTGGGTTCTAGTTTGGGAAATTAAAAACAAATTTAAAATTGAATCCTTTAAATTAGAGATGAATTGATTTATAATTTAAATAGAAGTCTAAAATTTAAACGTTTTTATCTGGCAAACTACCTATGGAAATCCTAAAACACTGAAAAATCATTTAGCTAGTCCATGTAAAAAGAAAAACCTATATCATGTGCTAAAAAAACAACCACAACATAGGATGGCAGGATGTTATAGAATAGTATACTTTCTTATTTTTAATAGACCTTATACATATACTAAATGCTCATTCCTTAAACAGTTCTTGCTGTATTTTTATCACCTCTAGTAATTCACATCTAAATAACTGTATTTCCAGTGCCCCATAGGTGCTAGATAAGCAGATAAGCAGGGTATATTCTTAGGAAAGGGAGCTCTGGTAGCATAGTGGCTAAGACACTTGCCTGCTAACCAGACGGCTGGCGGTTCAAACCCACCAGCCACTCCTCGGAAGGAAGGTTGGGCAATCCTACTTCCGTAGTGATACTGTCTCGGAAACCCAAGGAGGGGTCGCTATGAGTCAGGGCTGACTTGACGGCACATAACAACAACAACAAATAGGTGCTATGTTAGTGACTTCATTAGTCTTTAATCTTTGTCAACATGAGCATTTGATAAGAAAAGCTAATGAAAAAGCATCTTTTATTTAAACAGCTTGAGGTTTGATATAGCTTACCATACCAATAATTGCAAATGATATGAAACAAAAGACTAGGGAGGTTGTTAGAAATACTGAGCCTAAAGTAAATTTTGAAATTAAAAAAAAAAAGTTAATAAAAATAAATAACACATTATGGGTAGGCTTTTCCTCACATGGGCAGTAGTAGTTTCCTCCTTTATGCATACTTGTTGAAACCCTTCTTTGAGCACTTGCCCTCTGTTTGAGCTCTTAGTTTCTTGTTTATCTCAAGTTGCATTTTATTGTGGCTGTTGGTTAATTTGTCTTATCTTTCCTTTTAGATTATAAATTGTCTTAGAGGTCAAATTCTCATTCTTCTTTATCCTTTCAGTAATACTTGGTTAGTAGTGTGGTATATAATAAGTAGATCAATAATGTCGTAAATTATACCCTTATAAAATATTCCAGTGCACAGAATTTAGGACATTCAGGTCAATGGCATAGGTAGTCCACAGAGACAGTGTTGTAATCTTACTCTCATGAGTAGCAAGTGGGGTCTTAAAAGCTTGCAAGCTGCTATCTAAGATGGTGTCTCTCCATCCAGAGCAATGAAGAATGAAGAAAATCCAAGACTTAAACAAGTAGTCTGGGATCTTAAGCCCCAGCCCAGTGACTCAGACTTACCTTTGCCCCCTATATGCTCTACTGTATACATGGATATATTTGCAGCATGTACAAATACATATGTAGAATTATCCTTTGCCAAATATACACACACACGTACACATATATACTTGTGAGTGTACTACCATACACACCTGTTCATCTTGCATATCTACCTGTTTATCTACTCATAAATTATTGTTTGTTATTACTGTTATTGCAGGGTTGTGTATGTAATAACATTTACCATTGTTCCCTTTTGCTTTCTGTATCTCCCAGTATTTTCCTTTGCCTTGGTCATGTTATGCTGACCTCTCCCTTCACTCAAGTTAAGACATATCTACTCTGTAGTCATTTTCCCTCCTTCCCTGTCCCATCTGTGGTGACAGTTAAAGAATGTTTTTGTTTTCTGTGTAAATCTTTTCTTGACTCTTTATAGTAGTGGTCTCATACAGCATTTGTCCTTTTATGATAGACTTATTTCACTCTGCATAATGTCCTCCAGGTTCATCCATGTTGTGAGATGTTTCATGATTCATCATTATTTTATGTTACATAGTATTGCATTTACGTATGTATCATTATTTGTTTATCCAGTCATCATTGATGGGTACTAAGGTGGTTTCGTCTTACTACTTGGAATTATTTCTTATGTCTCCCTGTGTCCTATTTGTTGCAGATACTTCCTTAAAGATTGTTTATGACAGATTCTCTAGATGATAAACTCTCTGAATTCCAGAATGTCCTAAAATGGCTTTGTTTTGCTTTCATATTTGAATCATAATTTTTGTTTAGAAATTGTGAGCTATTGTTATACACCTTGCTATTGATAAGCAGTCTGATGCCAAACTGATTCTCATTCCTTTGTAGGCAGTTTGTTTTTACTCCACAGAAACATTTACACTCCTGTATTCTTGAAACCATGAAATTTTGATTGGCTGGATCTAGATGTAGTCTTTTTTTCTTCATTCATTTTATTCACTTATTGACCCTTTTAATTTATTTATCTGTGATTTGGATGAAAGTTTACAGAGCAAATTCATTTTCCATTGAACAAGCCATATACATTCAGTTTTGTGACATTCACTGCAATCTCAAAAAGGCAACAGCACTCTTCCCACTTCCTCCCTGTGCCTACCACTTCCCTTCATCCTTACTTCCCAGCCCCTCCTGCCTTCCCATTATTAACTCATTTTAAATAATTCATTTCTACTCTGGAAATTTTTCATTATTTCTTACTGTTTCTTTTTGTTTATGTCCTATTACAGTTCCAAGAGAATAAAAGTTGTCATTGTCATTCTTGAATCTAGTGTCTAGCTTTGAAACTGTTCTTTTATCTTGGGGTAGTTATGTTTGTGTGTCAACTTGGCTGGGCCTAGTTGAGTGGCTGGGCAGCTGGTGGTAGTTATTCTCCATGATGAGATTGGCAATCATCTGCATGGTGGGATCTACCACAAGCAGCTGAGTAGTTGTCTTTGGGATGTGGTCTGCTTCCTGTATGTAAGGAGAAGCCTTGGGAATGGCCTCTAGCCTATGGCACGCTTGGACCCTGCATGTAGCCGAGTCATTATCCAGCAGCCTGCCATGCATGCTCTGCCGACCTTGGGACTTACAATGGACTTAAGTTAATGGCCTGCCTTGTGATTTGGTTACATTGGGACTGTGCCTTTTCACTTGTCAACCTTGGGCTTGGCAGCCTCAGTAACCAGCAGCTGTCTGAGTGAAGAAAAGCCTCTAGCTTCAGTGGGCTGGGGGCTGGAGGCAGAGCTGAAGCCCAAGGCTGAGAGGCTTTCACCCAGCTCCTACAGCTTGGCACTTTGAACTTTGAATTAAAGCCTCCAAATTGTAAGAATAAACTCCTGTGTGTTAAGGCCATCCCATTTATGATATATGTTCTTGCCAGTTCTCGGAAGGAAGGTTGGGCAATCTACTTCTGTGGCGATACTGCCTCGGAAACCCAAGGAGGGGTAGCTATGAGTCAGGTCCAACTCGACGGCACATAATAACAACAACAACAACATTCTTGTCAGAGTGGCACTAGGTAACCAGAACATATCTCTAGTGCTGTCTCTTTGGCTGTGTGTGTGTGTCTCAGAATTATTTAGATCACTCATCTAAAACACTCTTTTTAAAAATTTTTATTCTGTTGTTCGTCTCATTGAGATTTCTTTGTTTTATTTATTTATTTTTAAGGTCTCTGGCTATCTCTCTTTTATGCTTACAGTTTTCAATTTAAATTCTAAGAACATTCTACATAGTCCACATTACTTTGTTCTGTTTGGAAATTTTGTCCCTCCAGAACATCAGTATTGTACTTCAGGATTGATCTTGAAATAGTCTTTTTGACAATAAATGTGATGTCATTCCTCTTTGTCATTGCCAGCATAATAGACCATAGAATCGTCTGATTCAGAATGGCCATTGCCAGTCCATTTCAGCTCACTAATCCATAGGATATCAATCTTTATATGTTCCATTTCATTTTTGATGACTTTTAGTTTTCCTAGATACATACTCTGTACGTTCCACATTCAATTATTAATGGATGTTTGTAGCTGTTTCTTCTCATTTTGAATTGTGCCACATTAGCAAATGAAAGTCCAGAAAGCTTTACTCCATCCATGTCATTAAGGTGGACTCTTCTTTGAACAGGCAGCTCTTCCCTAGTCCAACCCAAGGGCCTCATCTTGCAACAATAGATTAGACTGTTTCCCTGCTATCCATAAGGTTTGCAGTGGCCTTTTTTTTTTTTTTTTTCCAGAAGTGGACCTGGTCATATCCTTCCTAGCCTGTCTTAGTCTGGAAGTTCCATTGAAACCTGTCTCCCATGGGTAGCCTTGTTGGTTTGTGGAATACTGGTGGCATAGCTTCCAGGATCATAGCAACACACAAACCACAGCAGTACCACAAACTGACAAGGAAGACTAGTTAATATGACTATTATTCAAATTTATGCACCAACTACTGATGGCAAAGATGAAGAAATTGAAGATTTTTCCAACTTCTAAAGTCTGAAATGGATTAAACATGAACACAAGATGTATTGATAGTTACTGGTGATTGGAATGCAAAATTTGGAAATGAAGAAGCGTTGATAATTGGAAAATATGGCCTTGGTGATAGAAATTACACGAGAGATTGCATGATAGAATTTTGCATGACCAATGACTTATTCATTGTAAATACCCTTTTTGGACAACATAAACAGTGACTGTACATGTGGACCTTGCCAGATGGAATATATAAGAATCAAATGGATTACATCTGTGGAAAGAGGAAGGAGAAGCTCAATATCATGAAAGCGATTGTGGATCAGACCATTAATTGCTCGTATACAAGTTCAGTTTGAAGATGAAGAAAATTAAAACAGTCTATGAAAGCCAAAATATGACCCTAAGTATATCCTGTCTGAATTTAGAGACCAGCTGAATAATAGATTTGATGTATTCAACACCATTGACCGAGCACCAAATGAGTTGTGGGATGACATCAAGAACATCATATGTGAAGAAAGCAAAAGGTCACTAAAAAGACAGGAAAGGAAGAGAGGACCAAAATGAATATCAGAAGAGACTCTGAAACTTGCTCTTAAAAGGAGAGCAGGTAAAGCAAATGGAAGAAATGATGAAGTAAAAGATCTGAACAGAAGATTTCAAAGGGCAGCTCAAGAGGATAAGTAAAATATTATAATGAAATGTACGAAGACCTGGAGATGGGAAATCAAAAGGAAGTACATGCTTAGTTAGCATTTTGCAAGCTGAATGAACTGAAGAAAAAAATCAAGCCTCAAGTTACAATGTTGAAGACTTCTATGAGCAAAATAATGAATGATACAGGAAACGTCAAAAGAAGATGGAAAGAATACACAGAGTCACTGTACCAAAAAGAATTGGTTGGTGTTCAACCATTCCATGAGGTAGCATGTGATCAAGAGCCAGTGGTATTCAAGGAAGAGGTCGAAGTCCAAGCTGCACTGAAGGAATTGGCAAAAAACAAGGCTTCAGGAATTAATGGAATACCTATTGAGATGTTTCAACAGACATGCAACACTAGAGATGTTCACTTATTTATGCCAAGAAATTTGGAAGACAGCTTCCTGGACAACTGTCTGGAAGGGATCCGTATTTGTGCCCATTCCAAAGAAAGGTGATCCAACAGAATGTGGAAGTTATTGAACAATAAATAACATTAATATCACATAAAAGTAAGATTTTTCTGAAGATAATTAAAAAAATGATTGCAGTAGTACATTGATAAGGAACTCCCAGAAATTCAAGCCAGATTCAGAAGAAAATGTACAATGAGGGATATCATTGTTGATGTTAGATACATCTTGACTGAAAGCAGAGAATACCAGAAGGAAGTTTACTTGTGTTTACTGTCTATAAAAAAGGCATGTGACTATGTTGATCGTAACAAATTATAGATAACATTGCGTAGAGTGGGAATTCTAAAACATTTAATTGTGCTCATGAGGAATCTTTCCATAGACTAAGAGGCAGTCATTTGAATAGAATAAAGGGATACTGCATGGTTTAAAAATCAGGAAAAGTGTGTGTCAGGGTTGTATCCTTTCACCATACTTGTTCGGTCTGTATGCTGAGCAAATAATCTGAGAAGCTGGACTATATGAAGAAGACTGTGGCATCAGGATTGGTGGAAGACTCATTAGCAGCCTGTGATATGCAGATGATACACCCTTGCTTGCTGAAAATGAAGAACATTTGAAGCACTTGCTGATGAAGATCAGAACCTACAGCCTTCAGTATGGATTATACCTCAGCATAAAGAAAACAAAAACCCTCACAACTGGGCCAATGAGCAGCATCTTGATAAATGGAGAAAAATTGAAGTTGTCAAAGATTCATTTTACTTCAATCAGCATCCATGGAAGCAGCAGTCAGGTAATTAAACAGTGTATTGCATTGGGCATATCTGCTGCACATCTACCTCTTTAAAGTGTTTAAGAGCAAAGTTGTCACTTTGAAGATCAAGTTGTGCCTGACCCACCCATGGTGTTTTCAGTAGCTTCATAGGCATGTGAGAGCTGGACAGTGAATAAGGAAGGCTGCAAAAAAAAAAAAAAAAAAAAAATGATGCTTTTGAATTGTGCTGCTGGCAAGAATTTTGAAGGTACCATGGACTGCTAGAAGAATGAAAAATCTGTCTTGAAGTACAGCCAGAATGTTGTTTAGTAGCAAGAATGACCAGACTTGTCTCTTACACTTTGGTCATGTTAGAAGGGACTAGTCCCTGGAGAAGGATATCATGTTGGGTAAAGTGCCAGGGATGAGGGGTGGGCAGTGAACAAGGGGAATACCCTCAATGATATTAATTGACACAGTGGCTACAATGATGGGCTCAAGCATGGTAATGATTGTGAGGATGGGTCAGGACCAGGCAGTGTTTTGTTCTGTTGTACATAGGGTCACTATGAATGGGGACCTACTGGTTGGCACCTAACAACAACAACAACAACAGAGCATCAGTAGTTGGCTGAGACCCTGCTTTGCTTCTCTAACTTGTTTCTTTGCCTGTGGCAACTGCTTGGGTGTGTCAAGGCAGGGGCTTAAACCCAGCTGTTCTAGCTGTCCTCTCCTGATCATCCTGATCTTGGCCCCAGGGCTAGGAGCCTTTAGTTTGGATTTCACTGAGCTTGCAGCTTCCCTACCAACTGCTCCCACCTCTAAAGCAGCACTTTGCTTGTGTTATGGTTTCCTTTGATTATTTCCTTTCAGGCCTGCAACCATTATTTCTCTGACTTTCTGGCCTACGGATGGTGTTTTAAATTTCTAGAATGACTAATTTCCGTATATTAAACAAGCAAGCACCTTTTCTGTTATTTCATGGAGTTGTGAATTCTAAAAGAATGGAAACATGCGCTCATGTTGCCTCTTGATCTAGCCTTCCCCCACCCCCCCGCCAAGTTTAATTACGTTCTTATTCTATTGATTATCTCCGAGAAGCAGAGATGATGATGAGCTAGATGCAGTATCAAGATCCAGCAGAATGCTAGAGAATTTTCCCAGGATGTCTATGTCTGTCTGTCTGTCTGTCTGTCTGTCTCTCTCTCTCTCTATAATTAGAAGCAGTCCATACCCGTGAGGACACTCCCTTTCAACTGATTGGCTGCTCATAGCACATCTCCTCATGAAAATGATTACATTATATCGGGTCTTATCATGGGGGATGACTACATCATACATGCTATGTCACTTAGAATTATGCCCCAGCCAGGTTGGCTCTAATGTTTTATATTAACCATGTGCTTTATTTTCAGAAATTATTACTGAGTAGCATACAGGGTTGAAGGCATGGTGTTTTGTAACTGCAGTTCTCTTTTTGTTGAAGTAAATTACTTCTAGGCATTTGTAAGTCATAAAATTATATTTATTGTAGTTTTAAAACCAACAGAAGTTTAATTCTCTTTAAAATGAGTAATCTTTGTTATTTAAAGTAATAAATATTAGTGAGTCCTTTTTGTCAGTTAGGGGCTCTGATGGCATAGTGCCTAAAGCATTTGACTAGTAACCAGAAGGCTGGCAGTTCAAACGCACCAGCCACTCCATGGAGGGAAGATTGGGCAATCTACTTCTGTAGAGATACCACCTCAGAAACCCAAGGAGGGATCTCTATGAGTCAGATCCCACTCAGTGGCAGTGAGTTTGCTTTTTTGTTTGGTTTATTTGTCAATTGATAACCTAAATTATTTATAGAT
>NW_006921671.1:5089603-5094594 GCF_000298275.1 Orycteropus afer afer
ATATATATAGTTTAAAAGAATATTAAAAAGCAAACACTTCTGTGTAACTTCTGCCCATGCCAGGCCAGCTCCCCAAAAGTTCTCAGGTACCCCTCTTAGATCACAGCCCCATCTCCCCACCCATGTAACCACTCTTCTGAGTTTGGTGACAATCATTTCATTGCTGCCTACAAATGCTTTCTTAATAGTTTCATTTTGCTTATTTTTAAAATTTTACATGAATGGAATTCTACTTTTATTTATTTGCGGCTTGATTCGTTTATCGGGTATGGTTCTGAGCTGTAATTCATTCATTTTATTGCCATGGGTGAAATCCATTGCATGAACATTCCAAAATACGTATTTATCCATTCTACTGTTAACGGTCACTTGGGTTGTTTGTAATTTATGGCTTTCACAACGAGTGCTGCTGTGACCATACTTGAATGCTTCTCCAGGTGCTCATGTACAAGAGTGTCTCTGAATAATCAGAGTAGAGTTACTGGGCTATAGGGGGGCAGGGGGGCAGCTCTACTAGATATTGCCAAAATGTGTTCCAAAGTGGTTGTTCCGTTTACATGCTCATCAGTAGTAGGTGATAGTTACCATTGTTCCAAGTCTTTGATATTATTATAAATGGTTTGCTATTCTGATGGTTGTGTATTGATATTGCATTATGGTATTCATTTGCAGTTTTCTAATTACTAATGAGATTCAACACCTCATTATTGGCCATCTCAATTTCTTGTTTCTTAAAAGGCCTATTTATACCTTTTCCCTATTTTTACAACAATTTATATTGTATCAATTTTTTTAGTGTAAAAATAAATTCATAAATCCAAACATTAATGGCTCTGTGTAGTTTATTCTCTAGAATTACTATGCTATTTGTCATCTTGCTCCCTTTTAAACAGACTCTTGCCAAGAAATTATAAATTTTTGATGAAGTGCCTGTTTAGAAGTTCAGTGTATAAGTAACTACCTCTAAGCCTCCTAAACAGTTGTGGATTTTGGTAACACTTTCTATTGTCAAGATATTTAAAAAAATAGAAGTGAAAAGTTTATTCTTTTAGAATTCTAGAAAAGATGCTAATGGTGCTGAAGGTATTTAACATTTCAGGCATATTCTTTATCCAGTTTCATTATAAGTAAAAAGCAATCAAAACCAAATTCACTGCCCTCAAGTCAATTCAACTCATAGTGATCCTTCTTTAAGTTTCCAAGGGCAGTATTTCTACAGAAGTAGACTGCCCACTCTTCCTTCTGAAGAGTGGCTAGTGGGTTTGAATTGCCAGCTTTCTGGTTAGCAGTCACTACGCTACCAGAGTTGAAACAAACAAAAACTTACCTTTGCTACATAATGATACTGTTAGTATTTTTTCTATTTTACTATTCTGTTTTCTTCATCTAATGCTTACCACAGAAACCAAACCCACTGCCATCAAGTCGGTTCTGACTCATACCGACCTTGGGTTTCCAAGACTGTAAGTTTGAACTGCCAGACTTCTGGTTGGAAGTCAAGTGTGTTAGGCACTGTGCCACAGGAGCTCCTTACCTAATGCCTATATAACTAATTTCATTATTTTGTATTATTAGTATCTAGATACTTGGAATCAAATTAAAATTTTCATACTTTTTTGTTACCATTTTTTCTTAGGCATCATTAGGTTATCTGATGAGTTTTGAAATTGTGGTTATCAGTCATCATAACATTTTCTTAAGTGTTCAAAATGAACCCATGAGATTATATGTGATAATCCAAACCAAAACTCAGAAGAGAAGGGAAAAGTCACATGTAGAGTACAACTTATTTCACTGGATAAGATAAAACAAAGTAGACTTAGTGTATCTGACCAAAAATTATCAGTAAGGAGTCAAAAATGAATACATAGGAAAATCTAGAATTGAGTTGATCTTCCTTCTTAGAAAGACTTAGCACAGAGATGATTTTGTGAATTAGTATCAAAAGGAGTTCTGGTGGCACAGTGCCTTAAGGCCTTTGACTTCTAACCAGATGTTTGGCGGTTCAGACCTACCAGCTGCTCCAAGGAAGGAAGATCGGCAACCTACTTCATAAAGGTCCACAGCCTTGGAAACCCAATGGGGTCTCTATTTATTGGAATTGACTCAATGGCTGTGGGTTTGGTGGTTAAAAGAATTACAGTCATGTACCACATAACATCTCTTCTGGCAGCATCTGACTGCAGTATGCATCCATGGTCCCATAACGTTACGGTGGAGTTCAGAAATACTGATTAGAGAATGGAATGTCATGAACTGCAAGAGCAGACCACAAGCAACATATTTATCTCATGCCGCTTATACACAAAGCAGTTGTGCTACCAGTCGTATAATGGTACAGTACATATGTAAACTATAATAAGTGTATTGATAATCATAATAAACACCTATGTCACTGGCTTATGTGGGTACTGTACTGTACTTTCTAAAAAGTTTACCATATAATAGCATATGCTTTGACTCCCAGCATTACACATCTCTTGAATATTGTATTGTTACCTCTTTGTTTAATTTTCTTTTGAAAATATTACTGTGGAGTACATGTCATGGCTCCCAAATGCACCAAAAACAATGCTAGTGATAGCAGCAGCAAGAGGCAAAGATGAGGTACCAGTTTAGAAGTGAAATAAACAATACAAAGGTGGAAAATCAGTGAATGCTATTGCTGTTGATTTAGGCATATCTCACTTGACAAACACAACAGTCCTCAGAAACAAAGAAACAATTCTCCAAGCTGTTACAGGATCAGCTCCACTGAAAGATACATGATTAAGGAAAGGGTGAAGTGGACCTCTATCAGGTATGGAGAAATTGCCAATCACATGGATTGAGTACCAAACACAAAAGCAGATTCCTCTTAGCATGTTGATGTCATTGTTAGTCATAGATGCTTAAAGAAAAAACAAGACCAGACTACGATATGGTGTTAACACAACATCCAAATCACATAATGCCCTGTTTCACACAAAGTGTTATGGAAATAAAGCAATGCATGATTTTGTATGAATAGGTTATGCAAATAAAGCTTTTTAATATACTAAAATATATATGACCTTGCCTGGATCAGAAATACTTCTTATTAATACCTATTAGTAATAGTTCTAGATAAAGTACACACACACAATTATACTAACAGTTTCTCATAAACAACTACTTAGTCTTCAGTACAGATTATAGTGAAAATACATAATTGTTCATAAGCATCCTTCCTACAAAAAGTGTTTTAGAAGGTTCACAGTCTAACTGTATAATAAAAACGAAGAACTTGGCAAAGAGGAAATTTTATATGTAAAGGCAGGGATAAAATGAAAACACAGGCATATGTATCAACACTTGTGAGAGCTGGTCACAGATTGTTCTCTAAGCTTTGTGGAGCCAAAGCAAGTAGAGAAAACAGGGTCAATGATAGGATCTCCAGTATCCATCATTCACTCAGGTAAAGCAGTTTCCTGATATTCAGGTGCCATTTTACAGAGACCATGTGATACACTAGGTAACATTCTGAAAACTCTTGAGGAATACATCAACTCAGAATGCAGAATTTGTTTTTTCTTAGTGTCAGGCTTAAGATAGAGAATTAAAATTTTCCTATTTTGAACACACAGCACAGCATCCTTTCTACACAATGCTTATGTGATCATCCAGACTCTGATTAAAGACCTCTCGTGATAGGAAATGTGCCACTTTCAGAGGTGATTAGCTCTTGAAATTTTGAGTATTTGACTGTTAACATCAACAGGAAAGACTTTTTCCTGAGCTTGTCTTATGGCTCCAACCATTAATTTTGATTCAGTGTTACTAAACTTGATTCACAGTATAAAGATACTAATAGTGTTGTTATGTGCTGTCGAGTCAGACCCGACTCATAGCGACCCCTCCTTGGGTTTCCGAGGTGGTATCTCTATGGAAGTAGATTGCCCAGCCTTCCTTCCGAGGAGGGGCTGGTGGATTTGAACCACCAGCCTTCTGGTTGGCAGTCAAGTGCCTTAGGCACTACGCCACTAAACATAGGACCTTACATTTATCCCTGTTGTTTTTAATCTCTGTCTCATTAGTGGCAGGGCATGCTGCAGCCTTGCAATATGTTTTATTATTATTATTATTTATGCTTTTATTTTGTTGTTGTCAGATGCTGTTGAGTCATCTCTGACTCATAGCGACCCTGTGGACAGCAGAACAAAACATCGCCTTGTCCCACGCCAGCTCCACAATCCTTGCTATACTTGAGCCTGTTGCAGCAGCCACTGTGTCACTCCATCTCGTTGAGGGCCTTCCCTCTTTCATCAGCCCTCCACCTTACCAACTATGACATCCTTCTCCAGGGAATGGTCCTTTCTGATAACATGGGCAAAGTAGGTGAGATGAAGTCTGGCCTTTCTCACTTCCAAGGAGCATTCAGGCTGCACTTCCTCCAGAACAGATTTGTTAGTTCTTTTAGAAGTCCATGGTACTTCCAGCATTCTTCTCTGGGACCACAACTCAAAAGCATCAGTTCCTCTTCAGTCTTCCTTATTTATTGTCTAGCTCTTATATGCACATGAGGCAATTGAAAATACCATGGCTTGTGTCAGGTGCACCTTAGTCCTCAAGGAGACATCTTTGCTCCTCAGCACTTGAAAGGGATCCTTGGCAGCTGATTTGCCCAGTGCTGGTATGTCATCTCATGTCCTAACTGCTGCTCCCATTGGCGTTGACTGTAGAACCAAACAATGTAAAGTTTCTGACAACTTGAATCTCTTCTCTATAGTGATGCTGCTTATAGGTTCAATTGTGTGGATTTTTGTTTCGTTATAGTGAGATTTAATCCATACTGCAGACTGTATTCTTCAGTCTTCATCAGTAAGTGCTTCAAGTCATGCTTTCTTTCAGCAAGCGAAGTTGTGTTGTCAGTGTATCACAGGTTTTTTTTTTTTTTTTATTTTTTATTAGGATTTGGGTGAAGATTTACAGAGTAAATTCACTTTTCATACAGCAGTTCACATATACTTTGT
>NW_006921671.1:5102396-5105290 GCF_000298275.1 Orycteropus afer afer
CTGACAGCAGCTATGATATCCCTCATTCCACGTCCTCTTCTGAATCTAGCTTGCACTTCTGGAAATTCTCTATCAATATACTGCGGCAACCATTTTTGAATTATCTTCAGTAAGATCTTACTTGCGTGCGATATTAATGATGCTGTTCAATGATTTCCACATTCTGTGGGATCACCTTTTTTTGCAATGGGTACAAATATGGATCTCTTCCAGTCAGTTGGCCAGGTAGCTGTCTTCCAAATCTCTTGGCATAACTGAGTGAGTGCCTCCATTAGGCCATCCATTTGTGGGTATTCCATCAGTTTCTGGAGCTTTGCCAGTTCCTTCAGTGCAGCTTCAGCTTCTTCCTTCAATACCATTGGTTCTTTAACATATGCCACCTCCTGAAATGCATGAAGATTGACCTGTTCTTTTTGGTACAGTGACTGTGTGTATTCCTTCCATCTTCTTTTGATGTTTCCTGCATCATTCCATATTTTGCCCATAGAATCTTTCAATATTGCAACTCGAGGCTTAAATTTTTTCCTCCGTTTTTGCATCATAAGAAATGCTGAGCGTGTTCTTTCCTTTTCTTTTTCTAACTCCACATCTTTGCATATTTCATTATAGTAATTGGCTTTGTGTGCTCGAGCTGTTCTTTGAAATCTTCTGCTTAGCTCTTTTATCTTATAATTTCTTCCATTTGCTTTGGCTACTCTCCACTTAAGGACAAGTTTTGGAGTCTCTTCTGACATCTATTTTGGTCTTTTCTTCTCATCTCATCTTTTTAATGACCTCTTGCTTTTTTCATGGATGATGTTCTTGATGTCATCCCACAGTTCTTGTTTTCAGTCATTGGTGCTTAATGCATGAAATATATTCTTTAGATGGTTTCTGAATTCAGGAGGGATATAATCGAGGTCATATTTTGGCTCTCATGGAGTTGTTAATTGTCTTCAACTTCAGTGAGTTTGCATATGAGCAGTTCATGGTCTGTTCCACAGTCAGCTCCTGGCCTTGTTTTGGCTGAAGATATGAGCTTTTACATTGTCTCTTGTCACAGATAGAGTCAGTCTGATTCCTGTGTACTCCCGTCTGGTGAAGTCCATGTGTATAGTTGCTGTTTGTGTTGTTGAAAAAAGGTATTTGCAATGAATAAGTCATTGATCTTGCAGAATTCTTCATGTGATCTCCAGTTTTATTTCTGTCACTGAGGCCAAATTTTGCAAGTACCAGTGATTCTTCTTTGTTTCCAACTTTTGCATTCCAGTCACCAGTGATAATTGATATATCTTGATTGCATGTTTGGTCAATTTCAGACTGCAGAAGTTGATAAAAATTTTCAATTTTCTCATCTTTGGCTTTGGTTGTTGGAGCCTAAATTTGAATAATAGTCGTATTAACTGGTCTTCCTTGTAGGTTTATGGATATTATCCTATCACTGACAGCATTGTCCTTCAGGACAGATCTTGAGACATTCTTTGTGATGATGAACACCATGCCATTCCTCTTCAAATTGTCATTCCCAGAATAGTAGATCATATAGTTGTCTGATTCAGAATGGCCAAAAGCAGTCAATTTCAGCTTACTAATGCCTAGTATGAGTTCCATTTCATTTTTGACAACTTCCAGTTTTCCTAGGTGCATCTTTTGTACATTCCATGTTCTGATTACTAATGGATGTTTGCAGCTGTTTCTCCTCAATTTGAGTTGTACCATGTCAGCAAATGGAGGTCCCAAAAGCTTTATTTTATCCTTATCGTTCGTTTTACTGTGATGAGGCAGCTCTTTCCCAGTTGTATTTTTAGTGCCTTCTAAACTATGGAGCTTGTCTTCCAGCACTGTATTGGACAGTGTTTCTGGCCTATTAATAAAGTGGCCCAATAATGTCAGACAGTGTTTCTCTGCTATTCATAAGGTGTTCCCTGGCCTATTCTTTGAGAAGTGGATGGCCTCTTCTTCCTAGTCTGTCTCAGTATGTAAGCTGCATTGAGACTTGTGCACCAAGTGCAGCCCTGCTTTCATTTGAAACACCTGTGGCACAGCCTCAAGCCTCACAGCAATGCGCAAGGTACCACAGTATGAAAAACTAACAGACAAGTTTGTCTCCTTTAGCTGTTTGACATCTCTCCACCCTCCCCTTACCTGGATCCTGCCACTTTGTGGTCCCCAGCGTTCCTTCCTTTTCCTGCCTCTGGGGTGGGGCCTGTCTCCCTCCCTTACCTGGATCCTGCAGCTTTTGTCATCCCTCTCATTCCCCATCCTTTCCTGCCTCTGGGTTGGGTCATGTCTCCTTATCTGGATCCTGTGGTTTTAAAAAAAAAAAAAATTAATTTTATCACCTGGTAAATTCCGTATACTTAGTCATTCAAGAATTTGAATATGCCCTGTGTATTATTTTTTATATCTATAGTGGAAGTTGTTGGTTAAGAGCTAAGATTGGGTCAAGTTCAGAGCTCTTTGGCATTCCATTGAAACCTCTGTAAGTTGTTATATTGGATTCAGCTATTTACAGATTGCTGGTATCAGCAGTTCGCCTTGTTCCATACCTATGTTATGTTGATTATCATACCATGGAGGACTTAAAACATCATACATGCCTCACTGGAGTCTAGACACATTGCATTTCCATGGTTACACTGTTCAAGACAGATATTACAGCAGCTTAACCTGACTTCATTTGTGTGTCCCTTATTGGTTTTCACAAATCATCTCTTGGATTAAATTCTTTTAAGAATCTTACCCAAGATTCATGTCAAGCTCTCTAGTTTGTATCATGAAGAGCCTACTGTTCTGGTTACCTAGTGCTGCTCTAACAGGAATATACCACAAATGGGATGGCCTTAACAAACAGGAGTTTATTCTTAAAATTTGGAGGCTTTAAGTCCAAGTTCAAAGTGCCAGGCTCTAGGGGC
>NW_006921671.1:5105435-5109738 GCF_000298275.1 Orycteropus afer afer
TCAGCAGAGCATCTCAGGCTGCTGAGCATGACATGGCTACATGCAGGGTCCAAGTGTGCCATAGGCTGGAGACCAGTCCCAAGGCTTCTCCTTATATACAGGAAGCAGACCATATCCCAAAGGCAGCTACTCAGCTGCTTGTGGTAGATCCCACCATGGAGTTGATTGCCAGTCTCCTCATGGAGATTAACTACCACCAGCTGCCCAGCCACTCAACCAAGCCCAGCCAAGTTGACACAAAAACATAACCACCACACCTACCTTCTCCTTTTCAAAAACAAGTCATGGCATTTTCCTGTTAACAGTCATCTGGTACTTCTTCCATTTTCTGTAATTCTCCAGAAAACTCCCCAAAATGATTAGTGACCTATTTTTAATTTTCTTCAGGTCTCCAGAATGTGATTGCTCAAATCAGGCAGGGTTAGTCACTTGTGATAGAAGCATAGGCTTAATTATTCACTGTCTCTTTCTCCATTATAGCTCTTGTTGTTGTTAGGTGCTGTTGAGTCAACTCTGACCCTTAGCAACCCTATATACAACAGAAACACTGCCCAGTCCTGTACCACACACATGATCTTTGCTATGCTTGAGACCATCATTGTACACACTGTGTCAGTCCATCTCAGTAAGGGTCTTCCCCTTTCTCACTGACTCTGTTTTACCAGGCATGATATCCTTCCCCAGGAACTGATCCCTTCTCACAACTCAAAGTATGTGAGACAAAGTCTGCCTATTCTTGCATCTAAGGAGCATTCTGGCTGTACTTCTTCCAAGACAGATTTCTTCAATCTTCTGGCAGTCCAATGTATTTTCAGGATTCTTTGACAGCACAGTAATTCAAGGGCATCAGTTCTTCTTCAGTCTTCCTTATTCATTGTTCAGCTTTCACACACATGATGCTATGAAAAATACCATGGTTTGAGTTAGGCATGTGGCATAGCGCCTAAGGGATTTGACTGCTAACCAGAAGGCTAGAGGTTCAAACCCACCAGACACTCCTCAGAAGGAAGACAGAAGACTGGGGAGTATACTTCTGTAGAGATAGTGCCTCGGAAACCCAAGGGGAGGGTGTTTGTGAGTCAGATTTAACTTGATGGCAGTGATTTTGCTTTTTTGTTTGTTGTTTTGAGTTAAACACATTTGAGTCTCCAGAGTGCCATCTTTGCTCCTCAGTATGTTACAGAGGTTTTTTGCAGTAGAGTTGCACAGTGCAATGTGTCCTTGGATTTCTTGACTCCTGCTTCCATGGGTGTTGATTGTAGATCCAAGTAAAGTGAAAGCACTGACAACATCAGTCTTTTTTCCATCTATCATGGTGTTGGTTATTAGTCCAGTTGTGGGGATTTTTGTTTCCTTAATGTTGAGAAATAATCCATACTGAAGGCTGTGGTCTTTGATCTTCACAAGTAAGTGCTTCAGTTCTTCTTGACTTTCAGCAAGCAGGCTTGTGTCATCTGCAGAGTATGGGTTATTAATGTGTCTTCCTCCAGTCCTGATGCTATGGTGTGTTAGACTGGGTTCTCTAGAGAAACAAAATCCAGCAAAGCATATATATATATAAAGAGAGAGAAAAATTTATCTTAGAAAATGGCTCACAAACATATAGAAGCCAGCAAGTCCAAAGTCCCTGGAGCAAACGTCAGGCTGGAGGCTTTTCCTAGCTTCCGCAACCGAAGGGGCTGAGAAGCTCAAGGCTGGCAGGCAGTACACCAGCTGTTGACTCCAATGAATGATGAGTCTAACATCTCCAGGCCGAACGGTAGACTGCTCACTCACGGACAGTTGTAGGCAGCACAACAGAATCCCTATCCACAGAAGAATGTCTCTCTTCCCAGGATGTCCCTGGATATCCTGGAAGCAGGCCACACCTCTAGGGAAACTCCCCCTGAACAGATTGGCCACTCAGAACACAGTCATCTGATCTATCATGGGAACAACCACACAGAACTGGGTTCCAGCCACGTTGACACACAGATCCAACTGTCAACAGTCCACGCCTTGTCAACTTGGCAGTTGTACACATCTTTTTAACCATATATAATCTCTATATAAGGACAGTTATGGAGTCATATTTGTGCCTAACATGATACGCTAACACATGTATAACCAAAATGCATTAACCTTATTTACATTTCACAGTTAATAACAGAAGGAAACAAAAATGTTTGATGCACATACATAATGAAGAAATGTAACAATCACAGTCCTCCTTTCTTCAGCTGGTCACGTGGTTGTAGCTGATGTTCAGAACTACCTTCTTCCACCACCCATTCTGTATTTCTCTTGCCCTCAGCAAGCATCTCAGCTGGTCGTGGTTCTTTGCCTGGTGGGGTGACCCAAAACTTCATTCCTGAAGGGTCTGGGCCGTTAGCAGTCATATCAGAATTCGGTTGCTGTAATTTTCCATTGATTTTAATCACAGGGCATGGGAGTACTAACAGACGTCCTTAAGAATCTCCAGTATTCCAGGTATATTCTTCTTTAACTCCATTATGTAAAGCCAACCCAATTTCCCCTTGGTAATCAAGATCTATCAATCAAGATAGTACAGTAATGCTCTTCTTTGTCTGTTGATCCAGAGGCATGAGGAAGCCAAAATGGCCAGGTGGCATACTTAATTTCCAGTTCAATGCAATCAGTATTGTTTCTCCAGGTGGGAGTGTTCTTGCCTTTGGTACTAGGATCACCAGACCCACAAAGCATAGGGTAGCAGGGACAGGATGCAAAAATTTTTTGAGTGGATCACTAGGGGTAATAGTGAGTGGTACCACTCCTGTTTCCACCCCTTGGTTCCTGGGCCTGTGAATCCTGGCTATTGGAGAAACAGAACCATATATTGGATGCTGGTTTAGAGCATATACAGCCTTCTGGAGAACATTGCCCCAACCCTTCAAGGTATTCCCACCTAGCTTAAAACGTATTTGTGTTTTTAAGAGGCCATTCCATTGTTCTATCAAGCCAGCCGCTTCAGGATGATAGGGAACATGGTAAGACCAGTGAATTCTATGAGCATAGGCCCATTGCTGCACTTCATTTGCCGTGCAGTGAGTCCCTTGATCTGAAGCAATGCTGTGTGGGATACCATGACAGTGGATAAGGCATTCTGTAAGTCCACAGATTGTAGTTTTCGCAGAAACATTGCATGCAGGAAGGTGAATCCATATCCAGAATAAGTATCTATTCAAGTAAGAACAAAACGTTGTCCTTTCCATGATGGAAGTGGTCCAGTGTAATCAGCCTGCCACCAGATTGCTGGCTGATCACCTCGAGGAATGGTTCCATATCATGGACTCAATGTTGGTTTCTGCTGTTGGCAGATTGAGCACTCAGCAGTGGTGGTAGGCAAATCAGCTTTGGTAAGTGGGAGTCCATGTTGCTGAGCCAATGCATAACCTCCATCCCTGCCACCATGACCACTTTGTTCATGAGCCCATTGAGCAATGACAGAAGTAGCTGGGGAAAAACGACAGCTGGTTTCCACTGAACGTGTCATCCTATCCACCTGATTGTTAAAGTCCTCCTCTGCCAAGGTCACTTTTTCGTGGGCGTTCACATGAGACACAAATACCTTTACTCCTTTGGCCCATTCAGAGAGAGCTATCCCCATACATCCTTATCACCAGTCTTCCAATCCAAGTCCCAGACCACCCAACTAAGCCATTAGCCACAGCCCATGAATCCGTATATAATCGCACATCTGGCCGTGTCTTGTTCTATGCAAAGTGAACAGCCATATGCACGGCTTGAAGTTCTGCCCATTGGGAGGATTTCCCTTCACCACTGTCCTTTAAGGAAGTCTCAGAGAGGGGCTGCAGTGCCGTTGCTGTCCACTTTCAATTGGTGCCTGCATGTTGCACAGAACCATCTGTAAACCAGGCACGAGTTTTCTCTTCCTTAGTCAACTGATCATGAGGAACTCCCCATGAGGCTATAGGTGCAGAGTGGGACAAGGAAGGTAATGTGACTGGAGTGGAGACCATAAGCATTTGGGCCACTTCCTCATGCAGCTTACTTATGCCTTTAGGTCCTGCTCGAGCCCGATCTCTGATATACCACTTCCATTTAATGATGGAGTGCTGTTGTGCACGTCCAACTTTATGACTCTGGGGGTCAGACAACACTCAGTTCATGATGGGTAGCTCAGGCCTCATGGTGACTTGGTGGCCCATGGTTAGGCATTCAGTCTCTACTAAAGCCCAGTAACAAGCCAAAAGCTGTTTCTCAGAAAGAGAGTAGTTATCTGCAGAGGATGCCAGGGCTTTGCTCCAAAACCCCAAGAGTCTGTGTTGCGATTCGCCAATAG
>NW_006921671.1:5109988-5135897 GCF_000298275.1 Orycteropus afer afer
CCCACCAGACGTTGTGCCTCCTTTTTAGTTGTGGAGGAAGCCAGATACAATAAATTATCCTTCACTTTAGTAGGAATATCTCGACATGCCCCACACCATTGGATCTCTAGAAATTTCACTGAGGTGGAAGGTGCCTGAATTTTTATTGGGTTAATTTCCCAACCTGTAGTATGCATATGTCTCACCAATAAGTCTAGAGTCATCGATACTTCTTTTTTACTAGGTCCAATCAGCATAATGTCATCAATGTAATGGACCACTGTGATGTCTTGTGGAAGGAAAAGGCGATCAAGATCCCTACGGACTAAATTATGACATAGTGCCAGGGAGTTGATATACCCCTGAGGAAGCACTGTGAAAGTATACTGTTGACCTTGCCAAGTGAAGGCAAACTGCTTCTGATGGTCCTTTGAAATTGGTATTGAGAAAAAGGTATTGGCCAGATCAATAGCTGCATACCAAGTACTAGGAGATGTACTAATTTGCTCAAGCAATGAAACCACATCAGGAACAGCAGCTGCATTTGGAGTCACCACCTGATTAAGTTTATGATATTCTGTCATTTTCCAAGATCCATCTGTTTTTTGCACAGGCCAAATAGGCGAATTAAATGGGGGTGTGGTGGGAATCACCACCCTTGCATCCTTGAAGTCCTTGATGGTGGCAGTAATCTCTGCAACCCCTCCAGGGATGCGGTACTGCTTTTGATTTACTATTTTTGTAGGTAGAGGCAGTTCTAATGCCTTCCACTTGGGTTGTCTTACTATAATAGCTCTTACTCCACATGTCAGAGAGCCAGTGTGGGAATTCTGCCAATTACTGAGTATATCAGTACTCCTTTGCATTCTTGCACTGGGGAAATCACTACAGGATGGGTTCAGGGACCCACTGGATTCACTGTGAGACGCACCTCAGCTAAGACTCCGTCAATAACTTGACCTCCATGTGCCCCCACTCTGACTGGTGGGCCACAATGACGCTTTGAGTCTCCTGGAATTAGTGTCAATTCAGAGCCAGTGTCTTGTAATCCCCAAAAAGTCTGATTATTTCCTTTTCCCCAGTGAACAGTCACTCTCAAAAAGGCCTCAGATCCCTTTGGGGAAGGCTAGGAGAAAGACTGACATACATTTTTGGCAATGTAGTGGGGTCCTTCCTCAAAGGGACCTGGCCTCCCCTTCATTCAAGGGGTTGTGGGTCTGTAAACTGACTAAAGTCTGGGAATTGATTGAGAGATCGTGACTCTGTATTCTGGTGATTCAATCTAGGTTGCTGTTCACGTGACTCAGAGTTCTTGTCTATACAGATAAAGTAAATATTTAGTAGGGTTGCTATGTATTTCACTACTAGGAACACTAAGAGCAAGTAGCCAATGCCATAATTCCACATGAGTCAGACTATTCTGATTAGTGTTCCGACTTTGCTGTCCATTATGGCAACCACGCCCACCTTGCCTTTGTCGATTAACTGCTGCCACTTGGTCCCTGCTACCACAGGGTCCAATCAACCCCATCGTAGTTAAGTGTTTTAGTTCAATTAGGGCAGTTCTCACTGTCAAATCAGGTTTACATAAAATAGCAATCACAGCAGTCTTCAAACATGCTTGAGCTACCTTCACAAATTTATTACTCACTGTACTGGTGACAGGCGTGTCTTCTGGACTCTCCATTTCTGGCTCTAGGGGTCTAATCTGATAAATCCATTCTAACAGGCCAATTTCCCTAAGCCTCTGGATACCTTCTTCTACATTAAACCAATGCAGGTCTGGTACTTCAACTTGACTTAAGGTTGTTGTTTTTTGTTGTTAAGTGCCGTCGAGTCAAACCCGACTCATAGCAACCCCTCCTTGGGTTTCCGAGGCAGCATCACTACGGAAGTAGGATTGCCCAACCTTCCTTCCGAGGAGTGGCTGGTGGGTTTGAACCGCCAGCCATCTGGTTAGCAGGCAAGTGTCTTAGCCACTATGCTATCAGAGCTCCCAATTAAGGTAGGCTACCTCATAATCCATGCCTCAGTAAGCCAACCAAATGAACTATTAGATCCTTTCCTAACCTCTCAAGCTGAGACATTGAACAAAGCATCCATACTTAGTGGGCCTAAATCAATAAACTCAGACTGATCCAATCTTACATTCTTTGTACCATTATCCCACACCCTCAGTAGCCATTCCCATACATATTCTCCAGGTTTCTGTCTGTACATGTTAGCAAAATCAAGTAGATGTTTTTGGGTATAGCATATCACCTCCTCAGTCACACTTTCTGTTTCACCTCTTGGGGCTCGCTTGGACTTAACTTTAGTTATGGGTCTCATAGCAACAATGGGTGCTTGAGGCAGTTCCTAAGAGCATTCAGGAAATGTCTTCCATGGCTTCTGCTCAAACAATGACCCAGCAGGAACAGTTGGGTTAATCCCATCAAATTGAGTGGGAGGGGATAATGTTTTTACAGTAATCTGTTGAGATGGGAGGGATTCAACAGAATTTACAGGCTCCATATCCTGATCTTCCTGATTATCTGTCCATATGTCCCCATTCCAGTTTTCAGGATCCCATTATTTTTCCAATCATTGCCCTCACTTTAACTCCAGACACTGTTCTGTATTGGCAATTTAGCTGGCGTTGTAATTTAGCCACCCCTACAGTAAGACTCTGGGTTTTCTTTTCAGCAATATCACCTCTGGTACTAGAAGATACAAGGCTTTCTTTCAGAGCACAGCTGGAAGCACTGAGGTCTTTTATGCGGTGCTTAATTCGAGACTCAGCAGCTTTGAGCTCATCTCCCTCTTTCACCAGTTTGTTCAGTGTAAGTAGGTCTAACCAACCAGCTTCCTTATACTCCTCATTCTGACAAAATTGCAGAAAAGTATCAAATATCCTATCACCCAGAGCATCACTTCTCACAAGTACTTGATCTATTGGTGGTGGTATTTCACGTATTAATTTTACCACATCACACCACGGATTAGTAGGGCCCTCTTTACTAGCAGACGTAGAGTCGCTAATGTCGATTAAAATTAATGACACTGGAGAACCAATCTACTAGGAAGCCCATCCTTAACGATTTTGTCTCTCTAGAACCAATCCCGGTACCAAATGTGTTAGACTGGGTTCTCTAGAGAAACAAAATCCAGCAAAGTTTATATATATATATAAATAGAGAGAAATTTATCTTAGGAAAATGGCTTACAAATGTATAGAAGCAGGCAAGTCCAAAGTTCCTGGAGCAAGCCTCAGGCTGGAGACTTTTCCTAGCTTCCGCAACCACAGGGGCTGAGAAGCTCAAGGCTGGCAGGTAGTACACTGGCTGTTGACTCCAATGAATGACGAATCCAAGATCTCCAGGCCGAATGGTAGACTGCTCACTCACGGACAGTTGTAGGCAGCACAACAGAATCCCTATCCACAGAAGAATGTCTCTCTTCCCAGGATGTCCCTGGATATCCTGGAAGCAGGCCACACCTCTAGGGAAACTCCCCCTGAACAGATTGGTCACTCAGAACACAGTCATCTGATCCCATTATGGGAACAACCACACAGAACTGGATTCTAGCCAAGTTGACACACAGCTTCAACTATCACATATGGTCTACCAGCTTCTTGGATTGTTTGATCAGTATACAGGTTGAATAAGTATGGTAAACAGATAAAACTCTGACACACAGCTTTCCTGATTTTAAACCGTGCAGTATCCCTTTGTCCTGACAGCCTCTTTGTGTATGTCCAGGTTCCTCATGAGCACAATTAAGGGTCCTGTAATTCCCATTCTTTACAGTGTTTCCATAATTTGTTATGATCCACACAGTGGAATGCCTTTGCATTGTCAGTAAAACACAAGTCAATATTTTTCTGGGATTCTTTACTTTCAGACAGAATCTATATGACAACAGCAATGATATCCCTCATTCCATGTCTTCTTTTGAATCTAGCTTAAATTTCTGGCAGTTCCCAGTCAGTGTACTACTGCAACATTTTTTGAATTATCTTCAGCAAAATTTTACTTGCGTGTGATATCATTTGATAATTTCCACATTCAGTTGAATCACCTTTCTTAGGAATTGGCACAAATATGGATCCAGTCAGTTGACCAGATAACTATGTTCCATATTTCTTTGCATAAAGGAATGTGCACCTTCACCACTGCATCTATTTGTTGAAACCTCTCAGTGGGTAGTCCATCAATTCTTGGAGCCTTGTTTCTTTCCCTCCTGCAGTGAAGGTTGTATTTCTTCATTTCCATTGTTTTTTGGTTATATGCTCCCTCTTAAAATGGTTGAACATCAACCAATCCTTTCTGGTACAGTGACTCTCTGAATGCCTTCCATCTTCTCTGGATGGTTTTTGAGTTCTTTCATGATTTTGCCCTTAAAATCTTTCAGTACTGCAGCTCATGGCTTGAATTTTCTTCAGTTCTTACACCTTGAGAAAAGCCAAGCATGTTGTCCTTCCCTTTTGGTTTTCTAACTCCAGGTCTTTGCACATTTCATTATAATACTTCACGTTTTCTTCACAAGTTGCCCTTGAAATCTTCTGTCCAGCTCTTTTATTTCAGCATTTCTTCCATTTACTTTAGCTACTCTGCATTCAAGAGCAGGTTTCAGAGTTCCTTCTGACATCCATTTCTGCAGTAGACCATATGATTGTCTTTTATTCCTTTCCCGTCTTTTTAATGACCTTTTGCTTGCTTTATTTATAGTGTCCTTGACATCATCCCACAACTCATCTAGTCTTCCAGTCATGGGTGTTGACTGTCTTTAAATTCACGTGGGATGTTTTCAAGGTTGTATTTTGGCTGTTATGTTTTAATTTTCTTTTAATTTTCATTTTCTTCAGCTTCACCTTGAACTTGCATATGAGCAATTGATGGTCTCTTCCACAGTCAGCTCCTGGCCCTATACTGATTTGATGCTTGTGTATTCTGTCTGGCAGGGTCAACGTGTGTAGTCACTATTTATCTTGTCGGAAAAAGGTATTTGTAATAAATAAGTTGCTGGTCTTAAAAATTCAGTCATGCTGTCTCCAGTGTCATTGCTATCAGCAAGGCCATATTTTCTAACTACTGGTGATTCTTCTTTGTTTCCAACTTTTACATTCCAATCACCAGTAATTATCATCCATCTTGGTTGAATGTTTGGTCAATTTCAGACTGCTGAAGGTGGTAAAAATTTTCAATTTCTTTATCGTTGGCTTTAGTGGTTGGCACATAAATTTGAATAACATTTGTACTAACTGGTCTTCCTTATAGGTAATATTACCCTAACACTGACAGCATTGTACTTCAGGATAGATTTTGAAACATTATTTATTTTATGTTCTTTTTGGCAATAAATGTGACACCATTTTTCTTCAATTTGTCATTTCTGGTGCAGTAGACCATATGATTGTCTGATTCAAAATGGCTACTACCAGTCCACTTCAGCTCACTAATGTCTGGGATATCAATCTTCATGCATTCCATTTCACTTTTTTAAATGCATTTTATTGAAATATAATTTATGTACAGTGAAACACACAAATGGGTCTTTTTTTTTTTTTTTTTTTGCATTGTTTTCTCCCCTACCCTCTTACCTCTGGCAACCAACAAAGAAAGTTTCCCTCCATATATAAAACTTTCCTTGACCCTCCACAACAACGAACAAATACTATATTTGTCCTTCTGTGATTAACTTATTTCATTCAACATAATGTCGTCCAAGTTCATCCATGTTATGCGGTGTTTTGCAGACTCTACATTATTCTTTAGTGCTGTATAGTGTTCCAGAGTATGTATGAACATAGTTTGGTCATCCACTCTTCTGTTGATGGACACATAGGTTGCGTCCATCTTTTTGCTATTGTAAATAGTGCTGGGATGAACACGGATGTGCATATATCTGTTCCTATCCTGGCTCTTACCTCTCTAGGATATATACCTAGTAATGGGATTGCTGGGTCAAATGGTATCTCCAATTCCAGCTTTCTAAGGAATCACCATACTGCTTTCCAAAGCAGTTGTATCACTTTAGTCCCATCAGCAGTGAATGAGAGTCCCAGTCTCTCCACATCCCTACCAACATTTGTTGTTATCTGTCTCATTGAGCCTTGCCGTCAGTGCTGGGGTGATGGTATCTCATTGTTGCTTTGATTTGCAGCTCTCTGATGACCAATGAGCGTCTCTTCATGTATTTGCTGGCTGTCTGAATATCTTCCTTGGTTAAGTGTCTATTCATGTCTTCTGCCCATTTTTCAGTTGGATTGTTAATCCCTTTGCTGTTGAGGCGATGGAGTTTTATGTAAATCTTAGAGATAAGTCCCTTGCCTGATATGTAATTAGCGACAGGTATGAATTTATTGCTGTCATTTCTGTTATGTGCTTTATTGTGGTGTAGATTTCTTTGTTCCATATGATTTTCCGTGCTGAGCTCATTTTATTTATGAATCATGTTATCACTTCCTTCATTGCTATTGTTTTAGTATTTGCTAAATATTTGTGCTGGTCCTCTTTTTTATTTTGATGTGAGGGTATATCTTTTTTTTTTCCTTTTTCTTGAGGTTACCTGGTGATTCATACAGTTTTCTTCCCAAATTTAGAACAATCCATTCTATCTTGTAGTTGTCTTGAATTCCCTACCATTTAAAAATTCTGTAACTACACAATTTTTTCCCTGTTTTTAGTTTGTAGTTGTCCTCATTTGTCAATAGATGTCTCTGGTTCTCTTTTTAACCTTGTAGACTTACTAGCTTTGGATACTTTTATAACCAGGTTGGTTTCTGGGTTATGTCATCATTGTTTGCTGTTGTTGGTTCTCTGTCCAAAGGGGACTCCCTGTAGCATCTTTTCTGAGGTTGGTCTAGTTTTAACAAATTCCCTTAATTTTTGCTTATCTGGAAATGTCCTAATTTCACCATCATATTTGAGGGACAGTTTTTGCTGGCTGTATAATTCTTGGTTCAAAATTTTTCTCTTTCAGGGTTTTATATGTACCATCCCATTGTCTTCTCACCTGCATGGTTTCTGCCAAGAAATCTGAACTTAGTCTTATCGGTTGCCTTTTGTAGGTAACTCTTCATTATTCTCATGCTGCTTTCAGGATCCTTTCTTTGTCTTTGGTTTTGGTGAGTTTGATGATGATATGTCATGGTGATTTTCTTTCTGGGTCTATCATGTTTGGTGTTCATTGGACTTCTTGAATAGATATATTCTCATCTCTCATCATACCAGGAAAATTCTCTTTCAGCAAGTCTTCGATGTTTTTCTCTGTGGTTTTATTTGTCTCTTCCTGTTCTGGAATTCCAGTTACACATAGGTTATTCCTTTTAGTGGTATCCCACATGAATCCTAGGCTTTCTTCCTTTTGTTTTGACCTTTTTTTCGATTGATCCCTTTCCAAAAAGTATTGAGGTATTTGCTTTCAATCTCACTAATTTTTTCTTCCATTGATTCAGTTCTACTCCTTTGCCTATTCAATGTCTTACCTGTTTCTGAAAATTTAGTATTAATCTTCTGGATTTCTATCTGTACATTTTGTATCATTTTTAATTTCTCATTTATTTTGTCATTTTATTCTTGTATTGTCTTTCAAAATTGTTCTAGGGTCTTCTCTGTGTTTTCCTCAATATTGTCAGTGTTTTCCTTCATCTGTCTCTCAATTTGTTGAAAGAACCTAAATATAATTCTTCTGAATTCCTTGTCAGGGAGTTACAGTGGTACGCCTTCCTCAGGGATGTTTTGGGTCTGTATCCTGGTCTCTTGTTTCTCCTGCTTTATCTTTGTGTAGACTGTGATGGTCTGTTATCTCTGAGGCATTGTGATATTTTTGTGTTTATATTTAATTGGTGATTGTATGCTTTACTGATTTGCCCATGGTTTTCGTTTTCTTTGTTTTGTTTGTATGTTTTCTACATAAGCTCCTCTGTTTGCTAGTTGGCAGCATTATACCCTCACCACCTGTCCCCTTTCCCATATGTCCCTGTTGACTTTGGCAAATGGAGCCTATTCTTATGTCTCTGGGATCCGAATGAGAATGCTGTTACTTTAAAATCCCAAATGGCCACCTCTTGTAAACATTCAAAATGGCTGCACCCTCTAGGCAGCCAAAAATCCACAGCTCAGGTTGTCTCCCTCCTTGCTGTTTCCCTTCCTAGTCATAGGCCACCAGTGCAGTCATCCCTATAGCCCTTGGTGACTAGGGGTGATCTTTAGGTCAATTCTCAGGTCCCAACACCACTTGGAAGTATTCAGGCTGTTCGTCCCATCAGAGTAGCTGACAGTCCACTGCTCCAACCACTCCATACTCATTTTTTTTTTCGTTCAGATTTTTCTAGTAGTTCATTCCTAATCCACTTCTGTATACATACTCGTATATTTGAATATATCTTCAAAGCTTAGGGCTCCAGGATTCTCTTTTGTATCTCTGTCAGTTAGTTTCACTTTTCTTTGTTGAAGAGGCTCTGTTTAGCTTGTCTGTCTATTCCTCCATCTTACCGGAAGTCCTCCATTTCATTTTTGACAACTTCCAATATTCCTCAATTCATAATTGGTACATTCCATGTTTTGATTATTAATGAATGTTTACAGCTGTTTATTCCCATTTTGAGTCATGCCATATCAGCAAATGGAGATCCTCAAACCTTATTCCATCCACATAATTAAGGTCAGCTCTACTTTGAGGAGATAGCTCTTCCCTAGTCGTATTTTGAGTGCCTTCCAATCTGAGGGGCTCATCTTCTGGCCCTATATCAAACAATGTTTCACTGCTGTTCATAAACTTTTCTAGTCATATATCAGACAGTGTTTCAGTCCTATTCATAAGGTTTTCAGTGGCCAGTTTTTTTTTTTTTTTTTTTAAGTGAGTAGTCCCATCCTTCTTCCTTGTCTGTCTTAGTCTGGAAGCTCTGCTGAAACCTGTTCACCATCCATGACTCTGGTGGTATTGAAATACTAGTGGCATAGCAATATGTAAGCCACCACAGTACAATAAACTGGCAGATGAATGGTGGCTATTATAATAGCTACTAATTGCGTTTTTCCTTGCTATTGAGAAGAAGTAGTAGTATTCTGTGATCTTGATCTTAACTTGATTCCTTTCAATTCCTTCGATGATTGATTGTTATGAGAACTATAGGAAAATGACAGAAAATATTAATAGCTTTATAACTTATTGGTCTTTTGACATCTCTTCCTTGCCCCATGTTGGTTAGTGGTAATTTAGGAGTATTCCAGAGATGAGAGGTGGGGAAACATCTTATCTTAGCCTCAGGGATGTGTGTGTACTGTGGTCATCATTCATTGAATTTTAGTTGATCCTAGACTGTTTAGATCTTAAAATTTTTTAGATCTAAAATTTTTAGATCCTAGGCTAAAATTCAGTGAATTTTAGTGTGTCCAAGACTTTGAGCAATCAGAGACTGAAAGATCCCTGCTCATGAAAATCTCTCCTAAGTTTCTTAGCATCGTAATAGTTTACCGTACAAATTTATAAGCTCTTTGTAACCTCTTCCAGTTGCCTTTAGTGTTTTTCCATCATTGCATCTTTCTATATTTTGCCTAAAATAGCCCTGGTTGCACAGTGGTTAAGCATTAGGCTGCTAACTGAAAGGTGGAGAGTTTGAACCCATTAGGCACTCCATAGAAGAAAGATGTAGCAGTCTGCTTCTGTGAAAAATTACAGCTTTTGAAACCCTGGGGGGCAGTTCCACTCTGTCCTGTAGAGTTGCTATGATTTGGAGTTGACTTGGGTGATGCATTATACGTTGCTTTGATCTAATTCATGTTTTGATGCGTTAGCTAGATGATGAACTACTCATGGTCAGTGACCCTGTCTTATACCTATGTCCTAGTAATATGTGGACAGAATGGTACTAAGAAAATGCTCATCTGATTTTCACTGATCCTGGGCAGTCAAGGACATCAGAATAAATATTGTAAACTTAACGTGTTTACAATAAAGCAGTGTAATTACAGTAATGCTATTCTGTATTTTTCTTTAAACAGTAAGTATTTTTCTTTAAACAGTTTAATAGATTACAAAGGATTAATAAATAATTCTTTCCCCAATAACATTTTTATTTCTCCTTCTCTCAGAGTCTTTTTGTTCACTGAATTTTTGCTT
This sequence comes from Orycteropus afer afer, assembly GCF_000298275.1. Lineage (NCBI taxonomy): Eukaryota > Metazoa > Chordata > Mammalia > Tubulidentata > Orycteropodidae > Orycteropus > Orycteropus afer. The sequence goes on from NW_006921671.1 coordinate 5,120,075, forward strand.
CGCATTTTCTTCTCTTCACACATTGGTTATTTCATGATATTATACTCTTGACATTTAAAATTTGGTTTTGGCATTATTTGTTTCACTGTTGCATAGTAACATTTTTTTTCTTTGCAACTATCTGCTTATTTTAAGGTGTGTAGTTTTCCAGTGGCATAGAATCCTTTCATGTCTTTACTTGCCTTAAATGCTAATCTAAGTATTCTGGTTACCTAGTGCTGCTCTGACAAGAAGTATACCACAAATGGGATGGCTTGAACAAACAGGAGTTTATTCTCTTACAGTTTGGGAGGCTAGAAGTCTGAGTTCAAAGTGCCAGGCTCTAGGGGCTGGGTGAAAGCCCTTCAGCCTTGGGCTTCAGCTCTGCTTCCAGCTCCCAGCTCACTGAAGCTAGAGGCTTTTCTTCACTTAGCTTCTGGGTGCTGAGGCTGCCAAGTAAAAAGGCACAGCCCTGATATACCAAATCACACAGCAGGCCATTAATTCAAGTCCATTGGAAGTTCCAAGGTCGGCAGAGCATGGCAGGCTGCTGAACAATGACACAACTGCTTGCAGGGTCCAAGCATGCCATTTACTAGAGACCATTCCCAAAGCTGCTGCTTATATTCGGGAAGCAGACCACAGACCCAAAGCAGCTACTCAGCTGCTTGTGGTAGATCCCACCATGGAGTTGACTGCCATTCTCATCATGGGGAATAACTATCATCAGCTGCCCAGCCACTCAACCAGGCCTAGCCAATCTGACATAAAAATTTAACTACCACACTAGGTTCTTTATGTGTGGCTTCTTTTTTCCTTCATAGACTTCATGTCTTGTCTTTAATGAGTACTGGATAAATACAGAAAGAGAGAATTTTATCCACTTGAATATTTTAAGCATATTAGTTTCACTGTTACAGTCATACTAAGAAATAGATTGTCTTAAAATCATTCATTTTATAAAGAATTAGTAAGCCCTTTTTTTAGTAAGTGAGGAAAATGGAAAAGAGTAGTAACAACTCGTCCAAGGTACTTAAGTTTTGATACTAGCCTCATTTACTCCAAGCCTGAAACTCTTCCTACTGCATGTACTTGAGATTCTCTTCCTTGCTCTGACAGTGAACCTGGACCTGCCTTGTGCTCCATGAAAATGGGAGATAGAGAATTCACTTCCTACACAGTAATGAAGATACCTCACCCTCAGGGAAAATGCACAAGCCCATCAGACCCATTGTCCATTTCTGCCTATTCATAGAGCAAGAATAAAATAATTACCGGCAAAAATCTAAAACCTGGACTCATCTCCATTAACATGGAAGTCAGGAAAGTAAGGAATAAGATGTGATCTCAGCTGGTATGCCCATTCCATTTCACTTACAGATAAGATTTTGGAAATAAACAGCAGGCTGATGTTGCTATTTGAGAGAACAGGAAAAAATATTCCCAGATCAAACTACAGAATTGGCTACTGTGCAAGCTAATTAATAATTAAAAATACAATAGAATGATTTTTAGGAGAAAACTATGAGGAATGTTTTGCACAGTATTTATGGCCTCAGATGTCCCTTAAGTTTACAAAATGTGGTCTCATGAACATAGCGCATGGTGGAATTTGCTTAATGTCTGGAATGAGAGTGAAAAGAGTTTCATCTGTCATTTGTGTGTGTATTTATTCAGCAAAAATTAATTGGGCACCTATTACATATATCGGGCACTGGACTAGTCTCATGATAAACTGTTAAGGAAACAATGGGAGGGACTGAAATATAAATAAGTTATTAAAATATTTACAATACTTTATGTGGGCATCTTTTTGCAGTCTTTTTTATATTTGTATGAAATCTGGATTATGTCAGTAATTCTGCTAACAAGCACATGGCTCTCAGTATGTGTTATCTTAGGAAAAGCACTCAATCTCCTGCCAAGAACCTGTTCCTCTGTCATAAGCTAGGTAGGGGCCTGGAAAATAGATTCTGTTTTCACCACTATCTCCGTACAAAACCAAAACTAAGCTCACTGCCATCCAGTCGATTCTGACTCATAGCGGCCCCCATTGGTTTTCTGAGGCAGTAAGTTTTTACGAAAGTAGATTGACCCATCTTCTTTCCGCTGAGCATCTGGTGTGTTTGAACCACCAACCTTCTGGTTAGCAGTCAAATGCCTTACGTGCTGTGCCACCAGAGCTCATATTTAGTTTCTTGATAAGATAAACAGTTTTATTTACATATTTGTCCTGTGTGCTAAAATGTAGCAATTTAACAAGTTTCTAACAACTTACTGTCTTCAGTATATTTTTAAATAAGACTCTCCCTCCTCAACCTTTTTCATGTCATTTTCTGTGATGATGATGTTTAAATACTTCCTAAGTATTTACCATTATTATTAGCAGTAGTATTAATGGTATTTTTGGCATTATTTTTAGTGGTCAATAGTAGTATCCATACTTCTGCCCTAGATGTTGCCTTTCAGAAATCAAATAACTGTAAGGAAATGATGTGATAAGTGTGTGTAGAAAGAGAAATGTTAAGTCTTGTAGTTCTTAAGAACCATCAGCAAATCTTCAGCTCCTTGACTGTTCCTGCACAGAAGCCTATTAGAACCTGTTAATTAACCCTTTGCCTGCTTCATTGCAGGAGGAATGCCAGCTCCTGAGCAGGGCTCTTTGGTGGAGGAGGGGCAACTGCAGACCCGCCAGGAAGCTGCCTCCACTGGCCCAGGCATGGAATCGGAGACCACGGCCACCACTATTCTAGCTTCTGTGAAGGAGCAGGTACAGCCTATTAGTGAAATTCCAATTAATTATTTCTTCAATGCCTTTAAAATTAATCTTTGGATATGTTTTAAATTAGTCTAATATCCTTGACGCCTTCACGTTTTCTAATTATAAGGTATTTACATCCCTGAGTACATTGGGATGACTGGCATGTAGAGCTGCTCCAGGTGCATATCCGGAACATGCAGGATACTTGTGCATCTGCAAGTAAGGACAATATCGATGGTGATCGGTGTCTCTGTCTCTCACACATTGCAGAGTGTGTGCATGCACGCAAAGCTTGTAAAGCATATCTCAAAGTGCTGACTTTTCATGTCAGATCACTGGCAACTTGATGCCTGTAAGATACTTAGGTATTTTGAACATTAACATAGGTACTTTATAGGGTTGTCTTCGTGATTTATTTTGGATGAAGGCTATATTTGTTGTGTTTGTCTGAATCAAAGTATATTCATTTTGTGAGCTAATGTTCTAAAACTTGTCAAACTGTGCCAGTTTGCTTCAGTGTCATGTTTATGTCGATTTTTAAGGTACTAATGCTATTTATGCTTCAAACCTAAGTAGACTAAATTAGATCTTATCTGTTATGCTTAGAGAAAATTGGAATTCTGGAACTTAATTTCTTAAGATTTAAAAGCTTAATACGGTAAATGTAAATTTAAAGCTCCAGGGATAGTTTTCCTTTCTGCCCTCCTTTTAAAAAAAAAAATCAGGATAATTCTGTTGGCATAATCTAATATTAAAGTGTTTTTTTTTCTCTTAAAGCTTGTGTTAAGCTAATGAATTTTTTATTCTCAAGAGATAGAAAAACTTAGAGGTTGTATATGTTTTGAGATGTTCTTTAACAAATCATTATCATCAGTTCAAATGACTAATGATGACAAAGCACAAAGGAATATTTAAGCTAATACCTCATTATTTTACTATTTGCTTAACTTAAGCTAGATATGTGGCATGAAAAATTGCTCCAGAACTATGACATATGTCTGACATTGGAATGTGTTTTCAAGAATGATGATTTCATAGCTCATCCTAGTAGCAAAATGTCAAAATATTTTCCATTCTTCACTGAAATTTGAAGTCTCAGAACATTTTACAAACTAAAAATTTGAGAACACAAGAGAATTATAGTCAGTACTGTTTTTATTTTCCATCCAGTTATAGAATATCTAAGCTTTTATCACTCGTTTTCTTATGTTACTTCAGAGCTGTCCAGATTTAACCCAAGGAGCTGTAAGAAGAGAAGGTTTTGATTTATTGGAAGCTGTTAGCATTAACTGCATTTTGATGAAAAATGAGGGTAAATTTATCAAAATGACCAAAGCTGACTTAAAGCTAGAACTGTGTGTAGTAAACAGAGCAACAGGAATTTTATGGTTTGTACTTTGAAACCAGATAATCTGCTAATTAAAGAAAATATGGAAACCTATTATGAATATGGGAGCTCTGGTAGCATAGTGCCTAAGGCACTTGATTGCTAACCAGAAGGCTGGCGGTTCAAACCCATCAGCCACTCCTCAGAAGGAAGATGGGGCAATCTACTTCTGTAGTGATACTGCCTCAGAAACCCAAGTAGGGGTTGCTATGAGTTGGGTCTGACTTGACGGCACATAACAACAAAAAAAAATTGTGAATATGGCCCTAGAATTCCTTGATTATGTTTTGTATGAAAACAACATTTTTTGAAAGAATGCATAATTATTTTTTTAAAAAAAAGTCTCATTGCCATGCAGTATTTGTAGCCATGAGGTAATGATAGCAGCTCCATTGGTTTCAAAGAGCAGACCATGTTTGGTGGCAGTTATTTCTCAGGAAGGTTATTTTCATTAGCGTGCAAAATGAAGGGACCCTTTCAGTGTGACTCAATAGGTGGTCTGGGTTTCTGTCCTGGCTACTGATAGGAAGGCATCTCTGTTTCTCTATTTTCTCATCTATAAAATGATATGGGCATAATAAAAGCTGTTATGAACATGAAATTAACATATGTAAAATGCTTACAATAGTGCTGATGCCTTGTAAGTACTCTTCTTGTTGTTGTTATATGCCATCAAGTCAGACCCGACTCATAGTGACCCCCTCCTTGGATTTTCCAAGGCAGTATCACTACAGAAGTAGATTGCCCAACCTTCTTTCTGAGGAGTGGCTGTGGGGTTTGAACCACCAGCCTTTTGGTTAATAGTCAAATGCCTTAGGCCCTATGCTACCAGAGCTCCCATGTACTCTTAGTAAGGGCTAATATTATTTCTATCATCATTTCTGTATAAGAAGAAAATACTCTTTTTAGGATTATCTGGTAGTTCTATTTTTCAGTATATATATGCATTCAGCAAACTTTCTGTTGTACGTTAATATCAGAGGGCAAAAGCATTCTGAATATATAGCGATGTCTGCATGGCATTAAACTTCAAAAGTTTACCATACTGGTCTCACAAATTAGAACAGTTTCATGTATATGAGACATGTTGTTGTTGTTATGTGCCATCGAGTCAAACACAACTCATAGCGACCCCTCCTTGGGTTTCCCAGGCAGTATCACTACGGAAATAGATTGCCCCATCTTCCTTCCGAGGAGTGGCTGGTGGGTTTGAACTGCCAGCCTTCTGGTTAGCAGTCAAGTGCCTTAGCCACTGTGCTACCAGAGCTCCTGTATATATGAGACATAGAGGATGTGAAAAATGATTTTGTTGACATGCTAATTTAGGGCAACTCCAAACATAATGTCAAGTCATTTGGTTAAAGAATGGCAATGCATGGTCTTTGAACACTGTCCTAAATTTTAACAGATAAAGTCAGGGTTCTCTCTGAGCAAAGTACATACAGCCACTGAAGTAGCTCACGCATACTCCCTCATGGGCAATTCATGGTAAGTAGTGAGAAAAGAAATGATAAGCAACCAGTAGGAGTCTTGTAAACAAATCACTAGTCTGTTAAATATATGAAACTGAATTTGTTGTTGTTGTTGTTATATGCCAGCGACCCCTCCGTGGGTTTCCAAGGCAGTATCACTATGGAAGTAGATTGCCTCATCTTCCTTCTGAGGAATGGCTGATGGGTTTGAACCGCCAGCCTTCTGGTTAGCAGTCAAGTGCCTTAGACACTACTCTACCAGAGCTCCCGAAACTGGATTTAGGGTGGCATAAAAACAGTTAATTCTTCTTCCATTTCCTTAGCATCCTCCTATGCCAAGAGCTGTCCCTTGTTCTTTGGCATAGTGCTGGAATGACATTTTCTCTCTTTTATGAAGTGATAACCTTTCACATTTGATGTCAGTCACATAGATGCATACCTACACAGATATGGGAAAAATTTCTCTTTGGCAGGTAGAAAAAAAGAGCCTTCTTCTGTTCAAATGCTAACTCCTTCATGAAGACATGTCACCCCAGCCTGAAGTCAAATTTCTAGTCTGACCTACTTCAGTGCTTTATAACAGTGCTATGACTCTTTTATTCTTAGTGGTTACCATGAATATTACATTTAAGAACTTGTATTTATAACATTCTAGGGTAAGTTTGTACGTACTTAACTTAAGTAACGTACCATTCCTTCCCCTCTTTTGTTATTATTTTTATTAATTGTGTCTTTATATTTCATGTGCCCTGTAACATAATTTTATCCTTGACTTTTATATATTTGCTAGTTGAAAAACATGAAGGAGAAACATTTAGATTATCAAGCATGAATACCTTCTTTTACTAACTCTTATACTTGCCCATGCATTTCCTTTTATTAGGGACTTTTCTTTTTAAGTATAGCTTTGAATTACTTTCTAGTGTCTTTTCCCTTCCATCCACAGAACTCCTATAAGTATTTTTTGAGGGCCACTCTGGTGGATCTGTAAAGTCTCTTTGCTTTTGTTTGGCAGTGAGGGAATTTTATCCTCATTCTTGAAGCATAGTTTTGCTGGGTATGGTATTCTTGGTTGAGTTTTTCTCTTTCAGCACTTTGAATCTGTCATTCCTTTGCCTTCTGGCCTCCAGTGTTTCTGAGGAAAGATCAGCATTTAATCTTATTGTATGTGACTGTTTGCTTCTCTTTTACTGCTTTCATGATGCTCTCTTTATCTTTAACTTAGAGAACCTAACTATGTTATCTCTTGGTGTAGATCTCTTTGGATTTATACTGCTTTGGGGGTTCTTTGGGCTCCTTGGATTTGTAGATTCATGTCTTTCAGTAAATTGGAAAATTTTTTTCTCATTATTTCTTCAAATATTCTTTCTGTCTCTCCTTATTATCTCTCTCTGGAATTCCCATGATGCATATATTAGGTCCCTTCCTATTGTCCCATAATTCCATTAAACTGTGCCTAGCTTTTATAAGCCTCTGTTTTTGTTGCTCTTCAGCATCTGTAATTTTATTTGTCTTATCCTCTAATTTGCTTATTCCTCTGCATTAAATTTATAAATTGTTTATATATGAAACAAATTTATTATTAAAGTTGTTGGTAAGTCATTCTGTTGTGTTTCTCATTTCAGTTTAGTATCTTTTTCTAGATCCTCATTTTGTTCTTCCATTATTTTCTTTATTTCTTTTAGCTCTTTGTCTAATGTTTCCTTTAGTTTTTTCATTACATTTAATATTATTGTATTATATTATTCCTTTTTTTTTTCATAATTTGGTCAGCCCTAGATGGGCTTTCACACCCTTAGTCATGTTTATTCGAATGGACTATTTTTCCCTGTTCCCTTTTTGTCTTGTGATTTTTTGTTGGGGCTTTGGAATTTCCAAGGTGTTACTTTCTCAGTTTTTCCAATTTATGACTGTACTGCGTTCTGCAAGAAACTAAGGTGGGCAGAGTCTTTGGCCTTTGCTTACTATTTCCTGTTGCTCTTGTGATAGATGGCTCTTTCTCCCTCCCTAGTTTAATTGGTATTCAGAAGTTTCAGATCTTGTTTTTCAGCCTTCAGTCTTTCTGAAACACAGCAGAGAAAATGCTATGGTCAGTTTGTCAGTCCACTCAAACAAAAAACAAACTCAGTGCCATCGAGTTGGATCTGACTCGTAGTGACCCACCTCTCCTTGGGTTTCCAAGGTGGTATCACTATAGTAGATTGTCTAATGTTCCTTCTGAGGAGTGGCTGGTGGGTTTGAACTGCCAGCCTTCTGGTTAGCAGTCAAATGCTTTAGGCACTATGCCACCAGAGTTCCTTGTCAGTCCACTAGTAGACACCAGTGCTCAGGCAAGATGCTGTGTACTCATTAGTCTTCCTACCAGGGGTGAAGTCTTCCTCTCTCTGGTTAGTACTCCCTTTCTCTGTTTCTGCAATCTTGTTTTTAATTAGAAAATGCACACCTAGCAAGACCCCTTCAGAGCTTGTTGTTACCCTCCAGTTTTGCCCTAGGTTTCCTTCTATGCGCAGGGGAGGCTGCTTATATCTAAGCTGGTATTCAGGGAAAGCACAAGTAGACTTCTCTCTAATTCAGAAGGATAAGGGGCTGGAACTCCTGAGAAAGACCTCTAAGAGAACTGTTTTGTTAGTTTCAAAGCCCTAATAGCCGTGTGGGGAGCTCTGGTAGTGTAGTGCCTAAGGCACTTGACTGCTAACCAGAAGGCTGGCGGTTCAAACCCACCAGCCACTCCTTGGTAGGAAGATGGGGCAGTCTACTTCCGTAGTGATACTGCCTCAAAAACCCAAGGAGGGGTCACTATGAGTCGGTTCTGACTCAGTGGCACATAACAACAACAATGGCCCTGTGGTGGTTGTGAGAGCAGTCTCCACTTCGGTGACACCTTTTGACCCCTGTGCAGAGAACCTTCTGTAGGAATTTGTATCAGTTCAGCAGCCAACAGTTACTGGTTGGGGGAGGGGTAGTCATACTATGTACAGACCCCCAGGAAAGTGTGGCGTGTTGCTATCAGAGCACTCTCCTCTAAATGGTTGGCTGTGAGTGCAGCTTCCATTCAGGACTTCTGCTTTGTAAGACACAGCAGCCTCAGTCAGCAGCCCATAGCACCAATGGGAAATGGAGGCATGCTAAGTATAATTGACCCCCAGGGAGGTTTGTCCTGTTGGTTTCAGAGGCCAGAGCTATGGAGTGCACAGGGAGACCAGGTAGAGTGCTGACTATGGGAGCAGACTCCACTGCAGGACCCTTCAATAGCAATTCATAGCAGGCCTGCAGGGGACAGTGTCCAGGTAAGGGAAGGGTTTTCATGCTCCAAATGATCCTTCAGGGAGGTCTGCCTTGTTACTGTTAGAGCTCTCCCTATAGTATGCTAGCTGTGGGTGTAGCCTTCACTAAAGATACTGTCTTCTTATCACATAGCCCATTGCTATGTGCTTCTTTGGATTACATAATCAGCTACCTAAGGACAGTGCCATATTTAAAATACTGTTTTATCCAAGTGTTATAAGATGCTGCTCCTTCCCTAGCACCTTAAATATATTAACTTGCAATAAATGATTTTCAAGGAGGGAGACGATGAGTAATAATATCAGATTACTTTGTCATCATTTTGTTGTTTTGTGAGGACTTTGTAGCCTGTAGCCATATTCATAGCAACATTACTAAGCAGGAGAGCTCCACTAATGGTACCTACAAAAGTAGTTACTCAGCTGTACATTCTTTTCCTTAAGAAAATTTGAATTGAGCTATATATATACATAATGATCCAAGAATTAAATCTGATCTCTGCTTGGAGCAAATAAAATTTTTTTTTTCATATTGATGATCCGATGATGACATAGGCAGTATAACTGTCATCTCCCATCTTTCCAATTTAGCTGAAAATTAAATTGAGAGGATGAAAGTATGAGGCATCTTGGTGATGTAAAAAAATATCCACCAGCATCATGTATACTAGGTGGTAAGGGCAACTGGTAAAGCAACCTCTTTTAGTTAAGCATCCTGCTTTGAGAGAAATAGAAAGTCAACCCATAGGAATAGCAAAGTAATATTATCCTTGAACTTGAATCTGAAATTACAGGAAGTGTCAGTTGAACTTCAGCCACCAGTTGGTTATAATCAGTATCATCATTTGACAGGTTCTACTGTTAAGGTCAACTCCTAATGAAAATTCATGAGTCTAAGATGAACATAGACTATAGAAATGAGGAATTTTTTGTATCCTGGTTGCTTTAAAATGTTTGGCAAGTTCTGTATTGGTCTAGTATATACCTTAATATCTTGTGTGTTGATATGTAGATAAAGAAATATGACCAATTGTTGTGCCACATAAAGGCCCTGCCTTCTCCTATGAAAATGGTTGACTAAAGCGAAATGATTCATCTTGGAAATGGGCAGCACACCTGTGGATGCAGAAGAATTGGAATTTGATACACCCCTGTCTCTTCATCCAGAGCCTCACTGCCAATCATTTTGCCCTGAAACTTAGTAGGATGTAGCAGAATACTTTCTTACAGCCACAAGGAATCCCTGAGCCAAAGGCTGAAGGCCTTTGTACAGGTTTATTATTATCCATTGGTAGAGTACATGGCAGTTTTTTAGTTGATAGGATATGATCATAGCTCTGTTATAGAAACATTCTGTAAGAGAAGACTGTATGATCAATCATAGATAGAGTTAATAAATGTTAACAACTTGTTAGCTGTCTTTAGGATACAACTTAATTTGTGTTCTGTAAAATTACAAATGCAATATTTTATGAGAATTGCTTAGCAATTGAGATCTCTATCTGAGCTTAGCTGACTTCTACACACTCTAATTCTCATTCTGTTGTTTTCGCATACACCATACTCTTATTTTTGGTTTATGATTTGAGAAACTTGGAATCCAGATTTAAAATTGAAGCCAATCCAGTTAGCATAAAATGGTAAGCAAAGAATATTGTTGTTAGGTGCTGTTGAATTGATTCCAACTTAGAGTGTACAATAGAACAAAATTCCTGGTCTTGCACCATCCTCACCATTGTTCCTGTAGTTTGAATCCATTGTTGCAGCTGCTGTGTCAGTCTGTCTCCTTGAAAGACTTCCTTTTTTTCACTAACCCTCTGCTTTACCAAGCATGATGTCCTTCTCCAGGGACTGGTTCCTCTTGATAACATGTCCAAAGTACATGAGATGAAATATGTCCATCCTCACTTTTAAGGAGCATTCTGGCTATACTTCTTCCAATACAGATTTGTTCATTCTTCTGGTAGTCCATATTGTATTCAGTATTCTTCACCAATACCATAAGTCTGGAGCTCTGGTAGCATAGTGCCTAAGGCACTTGACTGCTAACCAGAAGGTTGGAGGTTCAAACCCACCAGCCACTCCTCGGAAGGAAGATGGGGCAATCTACTTCTGTAGTGATACTGCCTCAGAAACCCAAGGAGGGGTCGCTATGAGTCGGGTCCGACTCCACGGCACATAACAACAACATTACCATAAGTCAAAAGTATCAATTCTTCTTTGGTGTTTATTCATTGTCCAGCTTTTACATGCATATGAAGCTGTGGAAAATACCATGGTGAGGTTCACCTTAGTATGACATCTTTGTTCTTGAACACATTAAAGAGGTCTTTTGCAGCAGATTTGCTCAAATGCAATGCCTCACTTGGTTTCTTGACCACTGCTTCCATGGACATTGATTGTAGATTCAAGTAAAATGATACCTTGGCAATTTCAATCTTTTCTCCATTTTTTATGTTGTTGCTTATTGGTCCAGTTGTGAAGATTTTTGTTTTATGTAGAAGTATGATCTATACTGAAAGCTATAATCTTTGATCTTCATCAGTATGTGCTTCAAGTGTTCTTTGCTTTTAGCAAGGAAGGTTCGGTAATGACAGGTTGTTAATGAGCCTTCCTCCAATCCTGATGCCATGTTCTTCTTCATAGAGTCCAGGTTCTTGGATTATTTGCTTAGCATACAGATTGTATAAGTGTGGTGAATGGATACAACCCTAATTCACACCTTTCATGATTTTAAATAATGCAGTATCCCCTTAGGAGCTCTGGTAGCATAGTGCCTAAGGCATTTGACTGCTAACCAGAAAGCTGGCAGTTCAAACCCACCAGCCCCTCCGCAGAAGGAAGATTGGGAGATCTACTTCTGTTGTGATTACTCCTTGGAAAACCAAGGAGGGGTCGCTATGAGTTGGATCCAACTTGACAACAGTGAGTTTGGTCTGGTCTAACGACTGCCTCTTGGTCTATGTACAGGTTATGCATGAGTACAATTAAGTGTTTTACAATTCCCATTCTTCATAGTGTTATCCATAGTTTGTTTTGATCCATACAGTCAAATGCCTTTGGATAATCAATAAAACACAGGTAAACATCAATCTGGTATTCTCTGCTTTCAGCCAAGATCTGTCTGACATCAGTAGTTCTATGGCCTCTTCTAAATTTGGTTTGAATTTATGTCTGTTCCCTGTTGATTCAATAGTTTTTTTAATTATCTTTAGCAAAATTATACTTCTATGTGATATTAATGCTGTTGTTTGATAATTTCCACATTCTCTTGGATCACCTTACTTTGGAACAGTCACAGCTATGGATCTAAAGATGCAAGGAAAGCATAGCCATGGTAGAGCACGCTGATTTTATGTGTGTTCCTCTTACTCTGGTGAGGTCCCACATAAGTACTAAATGGACTTCTATTCTTATCTTTGATTAGTGAATTTGGTGAGTGCAATGTCCCCCTTTTGTAATGTTTTCAAATAAAATACTTCCTTTTCAAGATAATGATTTTTAGATTTTGTAAAAATTTAAAATCCTACTTTCAGTGTGTCCATATTAATTTCAGTGATATTTAAATGTTAAAGAGTTACAGAAGAGTCATTCCAAAAAAACCAAACCTACTGCCATCGATTGATTCTGACTCATAGCTTTCCTATAGGACACAGTAGAACTGCCCCATAGGGTTTCCAAGGTTATAAATCTTTACAGAAGGAGATTTCCACAGCTTTCTGTTGTGGAGCAGCTATTGGGTTTGAACCAACAACCTTCGGGTTAGCAGCCAAACACTGTAACCAGTTTGCCACCAGAGTTCCTAATGAAAGTTCATTAGAGATTTTTAATTACTAAAGACAGAATAAGGGCATTTGGAACTCATGTGGCCTGTTGGTATTACTTCATTTTTATGTGGATATGTTAGCCTCAGTAATTATACACCCTTCCTGTATGGCAGAATGCCCAGAACTGAACAAATTCCAGTACAATTATTTACTTTATTCCTTCGAAACTGAAACAGCTCAATTGTTATGCACCTGCCTTTGCAACTTCCTTTTTTTTGGTCCCTAAATTTATTTACAGTAAAATAGTTCTCTGTGACACACCTCAGTTACATGCAGAGGACTTTGAAAAGACAGAATTTTTATTTTAGCTGTAAACAGTCATATCTTATGGTTTATCTGTAAGGCTGTACAGTAAATGCGGTGCCTAAAACTTCAAAATTTTCCTATCGGTAACTTAGTGACTTGGTAATTTTTCCTGTTAGTAACTAAGCTACCATGACAGTTTTATAGTTTTTGTGTAATGTTTATGAAAGTCTTCCATGCCCTGAACTGTATCATCAAACACAGGTAAAATTGAATCTTTTTTTAGTGATTTCTGTGGAACTAGCAATTTTTACAGCTTTATCTCCTTCGTATTACAGAAATGAGGTTCAAAATGAGGTCAAGTGATAGAGTTGCTGTGACACTATTTGGCTTGTGTTCAGGAATTCTGAATGCTAATCCTTGGCTTTGGGAGATCAGTTCTCTTAAGTTGCAAGTACCATAGTCAAAATTTCACATATATCTTCATTTGTTAATGATGCAGCCATATGATCCAATGGATAACAACAACCTTCGAGGGCGTCTCCTAGCCCTTATATTGCTATGGTTAAAGAATGTGACAGAGTATGGTTATCAGATTTATTCAGATTTTGAGTGTGTAATACTGTCTTCAAGGAGCTTTGCTGATACGGTGGTTAAGGCACTTGGCGGCAAACCATAGGGTCAGTGGTTCAAGTCCACCAGCTGCTCCATGGAAGAAAGATGAGATAGTCTGTTTCTGTAAAGATTTAAAGCCTTAGAAACCCAGTGGGGGTTGCTATGAGTTAACTCAACTTGATGTCAGTGAGTTTATTTTTTGGACTTTAGAATATTGTCCTCAGCAACATAAACAATTAGATCCTCAAGTTAGCTAGTCACAAGTGTATACATTTTACATCCGCCCACATTTTCTGATAGTCTGATGGCTGATCAGTTGACCCTTTAGGAAGTTTCCCAATCTTACATGTCTCAGGTATACATTCTGCTAACTGTATATTCACTCCATTTGATTTATTTGGGGGTATTCTTTTGGTATATTGACCTTGCATTTGACTTTGAAGAGTCTTTAAGTTCTAGGGAGTTGGTCAGTCTTCATCTGCTGTTTATACATATGCAGAGATGGGAGTACATTGTAGTGCCCCAAAATATTAGTTAGGTTAATGAGCTAAGAATGTTAACACGCTCACTGTCCACCTGTACTTAGCTTAGCCTTGCTTTTAAGACATACAAAAAATGTTTTTGGAAAACCTACTGTGGCAGGGTTCTGTGCATGAAAAAGGAGACATACAAACAGATATATTTCATGTAGTTTCTACCTCAAAAAAATGTGGAGGCATAAACCATATTTTATACTTTTTTGGGGGATAATTGGCATGTTATGAATATTGAGTAATTGAAATGGCAAGATCCAAGAGCATGTGTACTTTTTTTCCCTTTTTGTATTTAAGTAGGCTAAGGTATGAATTGTATTATGTCAGTTTTATGTAAATTTGTTAACTGAGGCATTTTAAACTTTAATTTTTACCTTTGAATTAGCATTATCTTTCTTTTACATGCACAAGTAATAGAGTATTATTCATTTGTTAACACTTAATGCCAAAATTGACTTTGCATATTTAAAATGATAATTTCCTTTTCAATTGAATAGCACCTAGTTCACAATTCTAGTGCAGAGTTAAATTATGAATATATGGAATAATTCTCCACCTGTACATGCAAACTGTGTGCTATTAAATTTTGAAATGAGTGACTGCTGAGTTGGTGAGATTAAATGTATGACAGAATCATTCAGTATTGATTTCTCTACTCTGCATGCTTGTTTTTCTTTTTAAACTCACTTCTGGAGAGGAAAGTATTTCAGAAATATACATTTCCCTGAGGTATAACTCTAAAGTACTCCATAACTGGAGAAAATAGTCTATTCATTGCCTATCTTCGTGTTGAAGAATTCTCAGTTCTAAATTGCCATTTTGTTATTTTTGTCTAAATGGGTCCATGTGATCTTAATCTGTTTTCATTTTATGAGTGTATTTTTTCCAAAGTGATCCAATATGCTTATACTTAAGTAATGTTATTTAGGTTTTGATTATTTCATTTGTCATTCCAAAGAAATATTGATGAAAATTTGAAGTTCTTTTCAAATTGTTAAAAGACAAACGCTATGACTCAGCTTATAACCCACGCCAAATCCACTGCCGTTGAGCCCATTCTGACTCACAGCAACCCCCATTGGGTTTCCAAGGTTATAAATCTTTATGGAAGTATGTTGCTTTATCTTCCTGCTGTGGAGCAGCTGGTAGGTTTGAACCACTGACCTTCTGGTTAGCTGCCAAATGCCTTACCCATTATGCCACCAATGTTCCTTATGACTTAACTTATAGAATCTTAAAAGTTTTTATGCATTCGAACATATTACACAAAACATTGTTCAACCTCCTACTTTGGCGAGTAGTGACTGGGATCTTAAAAGATTGAAGCTGCCATCTAGATGCAACGATGGGTCTCTCCTCATCCAGAGCAAAGAATGAAGAAAACCAAAAATTCATGGAAACAATCAGTACTAGCGACTGGTACTCCATCTGATCTGCAGCCTATATGACTGTGAGACCAGAAGAACTAGATGGTGCCTGGCTACCACTGTCATCCACTTGGAGGGGGATCTATGTAGGAGATCCTTGATAGAGAGGAAGAACAATGTGGAACAAAACTCAGAATCATTTGGAGAAAAAAAAAGGTGGGGAGGAGGGACCAGGTTTGCTGGTCTGATAGAGCCTGGTGGAACCACTGAGACTATTGCCCCTGATGGCCCTTCAGGTCTGGAATTGAACCCACACCTGTGGCTTCCAGCCAAACAAAAGACAGGTATATGAATT
>NW_006921671.1:5136291-5159123 GCF_000298275.1 Orycteropus afer afer
GTTTCTTCACATCAACAGCTTTCTTTCCTCCTTTCTTCCCTACCACAGGCTTCTTGCCTGGAACCCCTTTCTTATCTGCTTTGGCCTCTAGTGCTACTGCCGCTGCCTTAGCATCCTGAGTTTGTGATTCCTGGCCTGGCGAAGAATGGTGTTTCGGCGCATGGTCTTTGCATATGGGTTCAGCTTCAACATGATTCTCAGACTTTTCAGTGGGTTCTTCTTCAGGACATGCAATGAATCTTCTTGTATGGTGCTTGGAGGGCTCTTTGGATTTCGGGGCTTTTCAAGATTCTGATAAGGTCTGTACTGATCATCTTCTGCATGGGCAGGTTATAGTTGCTCTTCAGGGAGGCAGCTTTTCGCCAAGTGCCATACAGCTCGTCTAACTTGCGAAAAGCACTTTGAGTCCAAATGCAGAAACGCCCCACATGCCTACCAGAAGCAAGTTTCAAAATGTTCAGTTTGTTTACGTTGTTGTTGTTGTTGTTGTTGTTATGTGCCGTCGAGTCAAACCCGACTCATAGCGACCCCTCCTTGGGTTTTCGAGGCAGTATCACTACAGAAGTAGGATTGCCCAACCTTCCTTCCGAGGAGTGGCTGGTGGGTTTGAACCGCCAGCCATCTGGTTAGCAGGCAAGTGTCTTAGCCACTATGCTACCAGAGCTCCCTTGCTTACGTTAAGCAGCATAATTCCTGGGATGTTTCTTAAAGCCTTGATGATACCATTGTCCTCATTATAGATAATGCATGGTCCTCTGTGCTGGATACGTGGTCAGTTTCTCATTTTACCCTTGCCAGCTCTCATTCGCTGAGACGCATAGACCTTTTTGATATCATTCCAGGCCTTAAGTTTCTTAAGAAGCAAAACAGCCTCCTTGGTCTTCTTATAGCCTTCAACTTTATCTTCGACCACCAAAGGAAGTTCAGGAACTTCCTCAATACGATGACCTTTAGACATGACCAGTGCAGGTAAGGCTGAGGCAGCCAGGGCAGAGCAGATGGCATAGCGCTTCTGAGTTGTGTTTACTCTACGGTGCCAGTGGCGCCAGGTTTTGGTTGGTGCAAACATGCGGCCTCCACGACACATATTTCCAAAAGCACCTTGGCCAGAGCCGTGACTCCCACTGCCTTGAACTCTGGGAATTCGAGCCACAGCTCTGGCAGTACCCCAAGACTCAGCAGTGGTCTGATGGCCTGCTAATTCACTAACAGCATAGGGCTGCCTGTTGTTTTTATGCAAGTTGGTGTGAACAAAGTTTACGATATCCGGTTGAATGGGAGCCTTGAATACTGCAGGCGCAAGGTACCATTTTTGCCAGATGATTTTCCCTTCTCAGAGTACACTGATATCAGTGGACGAGCACACGCCATGTCAGGGAGAGAAGACCAGCAAATCACAATTTAAAAAAAAAAAAAAAAATTATGTATTCGGACTTTAATAATATAGCCATTAAACTTAACAGAAACAGTTTGCAAGCAAATAAAACATTTTTCAAATTTGAGGAAAATACATTTGTTACTAAATTATACCTTATATAATCACATTTCAAAAATGAAAATGGCAATCATAAATAATGTTCTTAGAATTGAATCCTTTTGACTTTTCAAACAAAATTTACTTTAAAAATTAGAATTCAAGGCTTTCAATGTAAAGAATTTTTAATTTTTATTTCACTTTGTAAAATTTTGAAAAGTCCTGTAAGGCAGCATGAAATCAGAAAACAGTTTATTGTGTGATGACATCCACCCTAATATAAATATTTGCAAGTTATCCTAAAATTGTTCTTAAAATCTAAATCAAGATCATTGTCCTTAGTCACTGCCTATAACCTTCTACTAAGCTTTTCTGGGGAATTAACCATTACTGTATCCTCCATGAGAAGCTCTGGTGCTGCACTGGTTAAAACATTAGGCTACTAATCAGAAGGTGGACCATTTGAACTCACCACCTCTGTGGGAGAAAGATGAGACAATTTGCTTCCGTAAAGATTTATAGCCTTGGAAATCCAGTGGGACAGTTCTACTTTCTTCTGTAGGGTTGCTATGAGTTGGAATCAAGTTGAAGGCAGTGAATTTGGTTTTGGTTTGGTATATCTTCCATCAGTGGCCATTATGGCCCAGTGGTTAGGTGTTCGACTGCTAACTGAAAGGTTGGAAGTTTGCATTCACCAGCCACTCTGTAGGAGAAAGATGTGATAGTCTGCTTCTGTAAAGATTTACAGTCCTAGAAACCCTATGGGGCACTTCTACCCTGTCCTATAGTTTGTTATGAGTCAAAATCGACTTGATGGCTATGAATTTGATTTTGCTTTGGTATATCCTCCATATTCAGGATCTGTGCATTCTGTTAATACTCTGTTACAAGTATCTTTCCATCACAAAACTGACATAAGCCATCACTTCCCCATATTGAAATATTTTCATAAATTGCTGATTTTTTTTAAAAAATAGGATTTTCTTCCTAATTGGAGAGTAAATTTCCACCTCCTTTCTTCATTCATGACCTTAGCTGCCTCATATGTTTATAGCTTTATAGCTATTGCTGTTGGAAGGCAGGGAGGATTACTAGATTTTTTTCTCATTGCACGATTTTTTCATCTGTTCCTTTAATAAGTTGAATACTGTTTTACTCTATAATGTTAGGTCTTAGCAGCAGGATCTTCATTTTCATTTATTTCAGATAGCAAACTATAATGAAAAAGTGAATTTTTATTAAATTTTGTGAAAAGTGTATCTAGTGATTGCTGCTTTTGGCATCATTCTAAGTTTATTAAGAAGAAGATTAAAAACCTATAGTCAAGAGTATGAAACTCACTTGTACTGAACTATGGATACTGAACAAACCATTGTTATAGTTAGCTCATTTGATCTTCACTACAGAATTGTGAAAAGGTATTTTGATGTGAAAATATTTTATTTGGTTAAATAATTTAAAAAAAATTTTTTAACCTTGATAAAAATATTTCCTGGTTTCCCATTAAAAACCTATGATGGAAAAAAAAACCCAAAAAACCTACGATGACAGTCATACTATTGTCAGAATTGAAGAGGAGTTGCCTCTATTTATAAGGCTATTAGAATAGGATTGAAAAGAATGGTCAACTCCTATGAAAATACGAGGACCTGGATAGAGCAGGAAGGAGCTCTGGTGGCACAGTGGATAAGGCATTTGGCTGCTAATCAGAAAGCCAGTGGTTCAAACCCACCAGCCATTTTATGGAAGGAAGATGGGGCAGTGTACCTCCATAAAGATTTAAAGCCTCAGAAACCCAGTGGAGGTCGGTTGCTATGAGTTGGAATTGACTCGATGGCAGTGGGTTTGGTTTTGTTTTTTTAGGATAGAGTGGAGGTAAGCGTGGCACAAAACTCAAAATCTTAAAAAAGACCAGGCTTACTGCTCTGATGAAAACTGGTGGAAACGCCTAGACTATGACCCTTAGACATCTTTCAACCTAGCCACTGAACTTAATCCCCATGGCTCAACTTTCAGCCAAGTGATAGGCCTATAAGGTGAACAGTAATATCAGGAGATATTGGAACAGTCAAGCACAGGAGATCCAGAGGACTATATTTGCCTGGGGATAGAGCTAGGAGGCAGGGAAAGGGGGTGGGGGTGGGGATGGAAGGAAGAAGGGAAGAAGTGGGCACAGGGAGAAAGTGGGAAGAATGCTAGTAAGTGTGGAGATTACAGTGAATGTCACAAAGCAGAATGTGTATGGTTTGTTCAATGGAAAACTAATGTGCTCTGTAACCTTTCACCCAAATCACAATTAAAAAAAAAAAAAAAATGGTCAGTGGATTATTTTTGCCAGTGCTGCCTATTGTAAAGAATGAATCCCTTTACTGGGCCTTTTTTGACATAACTGAAATACTGTCTTCTCTCCCTACTACTATTAACCACCATTACCACCAGCACTACCACTACCATTACTGATAGTATATTTATAGTACTATGGGACCGCTGTGCTTAAGGCACATAGTGCTTAAGGCAGTTGACTGCTAGCCAGAAAGCTGGCAGTTAAAAACCCACCAGCCAGTCCTCAGAAGGAAGACTGGGCAATCTACTTCTGTAGAGATACTGCCTTGGAAACCCAAGGAGGTCACTATGAGTCAGACTTGACTGCATGGCAGTGAGGTGTTTTTTTTTTTTTTTTTGATAGGAAACAGATAAGAAATTTTAAAAAGTCTCTGTCCTTGTCAGTTATATATAGGAATCAATTATCTCTATAGAATTGAAATAGAAAGTCATAGGATAGTAAAGCCAACCAAACTCACTGCCGTTGAGTCAGATCCAACTAGTAGTGACCCTCCTTGGGTTTCTGAGGTGATATCCCTACGGAAGTAGATTGCCCAATCTTAAATTTATTAAATGTTCACTATATGCCAGACATGGTGCTAAATGTTTACCTAGAGAATTTCATATATTCATTATGACAACTTTGTGAGTTCATATACTGACAGTCTGTCATTTTTTGGGGCCACTGAGTAACTGATCCCACTTTCTTTATTCCATGCATTTCCTCATGTTACTAGATTTGATGGGAGAATGTATATTGTTGAGCTTTGTAATAACCTTTCAGAAAGTCATTTTTATCCTTCAATTAACCAGGGTATTTTCTATTCATTGTAACTAAAAACTCTGAGTTATTTAGGTGAGTGCTATTACTACTCCCATTTACACATGAGGAAACAGGAGCTCAGAAAAGTTGAGTAACTTGCTCAAGAGTTTACAGCTAAGTAGGAATCTAGGATTCATATTCAAACAGTCACCATTCAGAGATGCATACTAAGCATAATTAAAATTTGCAGTGGACTCAATAAAGAGAAGAATTGACTAAAAGGAAAATTGAATCATTGGTGGTGAGAAGCATATTTGAGATGTTACCCTGAAATGTGAAGGAAAAAAACAAAGATGAAAAGGATATGATAGGTGCTACTAGACTTGGCAGTGGTAGAAAATGGATCTAACGGTAACATTATGGATGTTCTTAAGAAGATTTTAGAGTAGTTAGAACAGAAGCAATACTCAAATATAATTTAAAAACAGTTTTCCAAAGCAACAAATAAAGCCAATAGAATACAGATTTAAAAGGGTCATCACCCGTGGAAAAAGAAACCTGTCTAGAAATTGCCTTGATACAATTTTATATTTTCAAAGATAAAAGGATTTTAAAAAAATTAAAAAACTTCAGCAATTCAGATAAAAGAAATGAGTTATCTGCAAAAGATTGAAAAATAGATTGGCCTCTAGCTTCTTTGTCATGCTAAGTCCCAGAAGAGTATCAGTTAATATGTGTAGAGTTTTGAAGGAAAAGTGCTTATAATCCAATAAATTTATACCCAACTAAATTGTCTTTAATGTATGAAGACATTTCCCAGATAGAAAAGAGTTAATGAACGTGTCAGTCTTGAACTCTGTTACCTATTTTGATAGTTGAAGATGTGTTTTCTTCAGCAGAGTAGACTTAAATTTAAGATTCAGAAATGAGAAATTTGGTACAAAGTAACTACTAGATCTCTTAGTAAAAATTCCAAACCAGGAATCAATGGCTCTTAAGTTATCAGTTATATTTTACAGTTCTTCTCCTGCACTTTCTTATTTCTTGTGGTCCACAAGCTACATACTCTTTCAGGTAGTTGGAATGAATGGGTTACTGTATGTGATGACTGTCACATTTGGCTGTTGGTATTGCTCTGATCCACCCTTGGTAGTAGTGGCTAGACTGTTGACACGTTTTGGGCATTGCAGGGAAAAATCCTACTTAATGCAGAGTTTCATGTAGTAATTTAATGGAATTTGTCATTGTTCTAGTACTTGAGATGTTCTGCCACTGTGAAACTCAGATTGAATTACTTGAGTGATTGTTCATTTTATTGAATTGGCAAAGATAATAAAATGAAGTTCACATTTTCAGGTGGAACCAAATTCCTATACATATTTTCATCTTTTAAGGAGCTGTAAATATTCTTTTAACTGCACTTAAAATAGCAACATTGGCATTATTGTATTAGGTATGTATGTTAAAATATGACATGCTTAGAAAAAGTCTCATAAGAAAACTCTCAAAGATGTTTTAGACTATAAAGGACAAGAATTATGTCATAAGCACAGGGAAATATAAGTACCTATTGAATAAGTGAATAAATAAATGGAATCTGTGCAGACTCCTTTCAGATAAGTAAGGTAAAAAAATAACCACCAAGTTAAGAAGGATGCAATTGACATAAATAGAAAATTCATAAAAGAAGGAATACAAATTGCCAGTTTGCATATGAATAATGTTCTCACTTAACGAGAATCACCAAAGTAGAAGTAAAATTACTGAGAATATATCTGCCTGAAATAATGTCTCACCACTTTTTTTTTTGCCACTTTGTCATACTGTGGGGGCTTGCATCTTGATCTTATGCTAGAATCTATGCCCCTGGTATTTCAAATACCAGCAGAATCACCCATGATATTTGGGTAAGAGGTTTCAGCAGAGCTTCCAGGCTAAGGGAAACTAGGAAGAAAGGCCTCACTGTTTACTTCTGAAAAGTAATGAATGAAAAGTCTGTGGATTATAACAGAGCATTGTCCAGTTACCAATGTTTATAAAGATGGTGCAGAGCCAGGCACCTTTCTTTCTGCTATGCATTAGGGTAACAATGAGTCAGAGCTGACTTGTTGGAAACTAACAGCAGCAACATAATACTGGCAAAATCAATGATAAAACAGTATAAGTGTAGTGATGTTGGTAATTTCATGCAGTATTAGTGAGAGTAAATCAGGACAACCATTTTTTGCAGTACTGTAGTGCCTAAGGCGTTTGACTGCTAACCAGAAGGCTGGCAGTTCAAACCCACCAGCCGCTCCTCAGAAGGAAGACAGGGCAATCTACTTCCGGAGACATACTGCCTTGGAAACCCAAGGAGGGGTCGCTATGAGTTGGAACCGACTTGATGGCAGTGAGTTGGGGTATTTTCTTTTTTTGGGGGGGGTTTAATGATTATAGATAAAGCCTTAAAAATTATTATTTCTGCCAATAATTCCAATTCTAGGGACCCTGTCTCAAGAAATATGAATTATTAATGCAAAGATAATATTCAAAGTGTTGTTTGTAATATCCTAAAATGGGCAGCAACATATTCTGATTGTTCAATATGGGAAATATGGTTGCATTATAGTAGTGATACTGCCTCGGAAACCCAAGGAGGGGTCACTATGAGTCAGGACTGACTCAACGGCACATAACAACAACAACAACATAGTACATCTCTAAGATGGGCTTTCATGTAGACATTAAAAATCACCTTTCTAAAGAATTTTTAATGATGTGGGGAAATGTTCACAACACAAATGAAAAAATAAAGCAGGTGGCGTAGTGCCTAAGGTATTTGACTGCTAACCAGAAGGCTGGCGGTTCAAACCCACCAGCTACTCCTCAGAAGGAAGACTGGGCAATGTACTTCCATAGAGATACTGCTTCGGAAACCCACAAGGGGTCGCTATGAATTGGATTCAACCGACAGCACTGAGTTGGTTTTGTAGTTGGAATCACGTTTATACAATGACCTAATGTTTCTATAGAAATACATATTCATGTACCATACAGACATAATTGTAAACATTAATAAAATGAAAGGAGGTACCCCAAATTGTTAGTAGGTATTTTGGTGGATGCTTTTTCCAGTGTTTTCCAAGATTCTAGTAAAGAAAAGCATATAGTGCTTAATAAAAATTCTAAAGTCATAAAATAAAATGACTAGGAATAAAGCATTCATAAGAAACAGTAGAAAAAACTATCTTATTCTAATGTTGAGCTCTGGTAGTCTAGTGCCTAAGGCACTTGACTGCTAACCAGAAGGCTGGCAGTTGAAATCCACCAGCCACTTCTCAGAAGGAAGATGGGGCAATCTACTTCTGTAGTGATACTGCCTCAGAAACTCAAGGAGGGGTCTCTATGAGTCGGGTCTGACTTGATGCCACATAACAACAACAACAACAAATGTTGACAGAAGGAAAGAAAAAAATAAGTTGGTACAGGTTGTAAGATGTGGAAAACTTAACAAATGACTCATGGTATATGAACCAGTATGGTCTTGTTTAGAAAAATGGGGCAATTAACTTGACCATGATAACAGGCTTCAGATCCACAAGGATATCATGGCACAGTGCTTAACAGGAAAAGCTCCTTCATTGAACCCTGGATAAGCTAAGCTGTGTGACCTTGAGCAGATTACTTTGGGTGGGTCCTGTGTCCTCATTTATAAAATGATGGGTCATTCCAATTCTGTTCACTAACTATTTACTACTCTTTCTATTCTTGGGATAGGTAGAAAGGTATAGAAGCAGCATGTTATATATAGCTCAGGGTCATTAGGAGGGACTGGATCCAGATTGAGGAATACTCAAAAATGGCACCCAGGCTAAGACTTGGCCCTGTGGAAAGGAATCCAGCCATATGAGTTAAGGCATTGGCCTTTATTATACCACTGTGGTGTATCACATATTGATGAAGCTGGTTGGGAACTGGGTGGAGGATGGGGGTGATCAGTGTCTGAACACATAGAAATATGGACGGTGTCATTTTATACTAATTCTACAATTCTGACATTTTCCAGGTCACTCAACAGTGTATTGATGAATCTCATTAAGAGACTCCTCAGGTATATCTTTACAGTAATAATAATAATAAGTAATACTTTGTGGAAATCCTTTGGAGGGATTTCCGCAAAGTACCTTGGAGGGATTTCCACAAAGTATGTAGTATTCTGTCAATTCCTGGAGCCTCATTTTGCCAGTGCCTTCAGTGCATCTTGGACTTTTTCTTTCAGTATCATTGGTTTTGATCATGCACTGCCTCCTGAGATGGTTGAATGTCGACAGATCCTTTTTGGTGCAGTGACTCTAAGTATTCCTTCCATCTTCTTTTGATGCTTCCTATGCCGTTCAGTATGTTGCCCATAGAATCCTTCAGTATTGAAACTCGAGGCCTGAATTTTTTCTCAAGTTCCTTCAGATTGACAAATGCTAAGTGTGTTCTTCCCTATAGTTTTCTAATGTGAGTTCTTTGCACATTTCATTATAATAGTTTACTTTGTCTTCTTGAGCTGCCATTGGAAATCTTCTGTTCAGCTCTCTTACTTCATCATTTCTTTGCTTGCTTTAACTACTCTACATTGAAGAGCAAGTTTCAGAATCTCTTCTGACATCCATTTTGGTCTTTTCTTTCTTGTCTTTTTAATGACCTTTTGCTTTATTCATGTGCAGTGTCCTGGATGGCATCCCACTACTTCTGTAATCTTCAGTCATTAGTGTTCAGTGCCTCAAATCTGTTTTTGAGATGGGCTCTAAATTCAGGTGGGATATAGTCAATGTCATACCCTGACTCTAGTGAAGTTGTTTTAATTTTCTTCAGCTTCAATTTGAACTTGCATATGATAGTCTGTTTCACAGTCAGCTCTTGGCTTTGTTTTAAATGATGACAGGAATTGATGAAATCCCAGTTGAGGTATTTCAACAAACAAATACAACACCGAAAATATAGCGTAGTGCCAAAGGCACTTGACTGCTAACCAGAAGGCTGACGGTTCAAACCCACCAGCCACTCCTTGGAAGGAGGGTTGGGAAATCTACTTCCATAATGAAAGAAAGAACTGAAGAAAAAATTTAAGCCTCAATTTGCAATATTGAGAGATTCTATGGGCAAAATAATGAATGATGCAGGAAACATCAAGAGAAGATGGGAGGAATACACAGAGTCACTGTACCAAAAAGAACTTGTCGATCTTCATCTATTTCAGGAAGTGGCATATGATCTAGAACCAATGGTCCTGAAGGAGGAAGTCAAAGCTGCAGTGAAAGAATTGGCGAAGAACAAGGCTCTGGGAAGTGACGGAATACCCATTGAGATATTTCAACAAACGAATGCCCCATTGGAGGCACTCACTTGGTTATGCCAAGAGATTTGGAAGACAGCTACCTAGCCAACTGACTGGAAGAGAGTCATTATTTGTACCCATTCCAATATCATTAATGTTGCATGCAAGTAAAATCTTAACTGAAGATAATTCAAAAATGTTTGCAGAAGTATATTGACAGAGAACTTCCAGAGGTGCAATCTAGATTCAGAAGAGGATGTGGAACAAGGGATATCATAGCTGTTGCCAGATGAATCTTGGCTCAAGGCAAAGAATACCAGAAAGATGTTTACTTGTGTATTATTGACTATGCAAAGGCATTTGATTGTGTGAGTCATGACAAATTATGGATAACATTGAGAAGGATGGGAATTCCCGAACACTTGATTGTACTCATGAGGAACCTGTACCTTGACCAGGAGGCTGTCGTTCAGACGGAACAAGGGGACACTACATGCTTAAAAATCAGGAAGGGAGTGTGTCAGGGTTGTATCCTTTCCCCACACTTATTCAATCTATATGCTGAGCAAATAATCCGAGAAGCTGGACTGTATGAAGAAAAACGTGGTATCAGGATTGGAGGAAGAATCATTAACAACCTGAGATACACAGACGATACAACTTTGCTTGCTGAAAGTGAGGATGACTTGAGGCACTTACTGATGAAGGTTGAAGAATACAGTCTGCAGTATGTATTACGTCTCAATATAAAGAAAACAATAATCCTCACAACTGGACCAATGAGCAGCATCACAATAAATGGAGAGAAGATTGAGGTTGTCAAAGAATTCACGTTGCTTGGTTCTACAATTGATGACAATGGAAGCAGCAGTTAGGACATTAGACGATGTGTAGCATTTGGAAGGTCAACCGGCAAGGAACTGTTTCAAGTGCTGAGGAGCAAGGATGTCTCCTTGAGGACTAAGGTGTTCCTGACACAAGCTATGATATTTTCAATCACTTCAAATCCATGTGAGAGCTGGACAATGAATAAGGAAGACCGAAGAAGAGTTGATGCTTTTGAGTTGTGGTTCTGGTGAAGAATGCTGAAAGTACCATGGACTGCTAAAAGAACTAACAGATCTGACCTGGAGGAAGTGCACCCGAAATGTTCCTTGAAAGTGAGAATGGCCAGACTTCGTCTTACCTAGTTTGGTCATGTTGTCATGGACCATTCCCTGGAGAAGGATGTCATGCTTGGTAGGGTAGAGGGTTGATGAAAGAGGGGGAGGCCTTCAGTGAGATGGATTGAGACAGTGGCTGCGATGATGGGCTCAAGTATAGGTGGGATCATGATGCTGGCGCAGGATCGGGCAGTGTTTCGTTCTGTGCATGGGGTCGCTATGAGTTGGAAACGACTCAACAGCACCTAACAACAACATCATTAAATTCACACTTAAGTAAAATTTTGCTGAAAATAATTCCAAAATAATTATATAGAAGTACATCAACAGGTAACTTTCAGAAGTCCAAGCCAAATTCAGGAGAGGACATAGAACAAAGGCAATCACTGCTAATGTCAAATGGATATTGGCTGAAAGTAGAGGATATCAGAGAGATGTTTTCTCGTGTTTTATTGACTATGGAAAGGTCAGCTGCCTTCATCATAACAAATTATGGATAACATTGCTAAGAATGGGAATTCCAGAACACTTAATTATGCTCATACAGAACCTGTACATTGACCAATCGGCAGTTGGTCAAATAGAGCAAGGGGATACTGCTGGTTTTTTTTTTAAATCAGGAAAGGTGTGTGTCAGGGTTGTATCCTTTCATAATGTTTATTCAGGAGGCAGAGGCAGGGATCAAGGTAAGGCTGGAGATTCAGGCCATGTCCTTCCCAAGTGGCCAGAAAGCCAGGGAAAGCAGAGAAAAAGCCTGGGGGTTGGGTCAGGACAAAGTGAAGAAGCAGAGGCAAGGATCCAGGTAAGCCTGGTGTCTGAGGCCACACCCCTCCCAAGCAGTGGGAAAGCAGAGAAAAGGTGGGATGAGGTGGGGACCAGGACAGAATGAGGAAGCAGAGGCAGGGATCCAGATAAGGCTGGGGACCTAGAGCACAGCTCTCCCAAGTGGTGGGAAAGAGGCAGAGATCTATGTAAGAGGAAGGTGGGAAGGGTGGAGAGGATTTGAACAGCTAAGGGAGACAGACCTGTCTGTCAGTTTGTCCTACTGTGCTAGTGTGTTGCTGTGAGGCTTGAGACTGTGCCACTGGTGTCTCAAACCCAGAAGGGTTGCACATGGTGCACAGGTTTCAACAGCTTACAGACTGAGACAGACTAGGAAAAAGGAGGAGGCCATCTAATTCTCAAAGAATTGGCCAGGGAAAACCTTATGAATAGCAGAGAAAAACTGTCTAATACATTACTGTGTAACTTTATGAATAGCCCAGGAACATTGTCCGATACAATGCAGGAAGATAAGCCACTTAAGTCAGAAGGCTCTCAAAATAGGACCAGGAAAGAGCTACATCATCAGAGTAGAACCAGCCTTAATGTTATGGATAAGGTAAAGCTTTCGAGGCCTCCATTTGCTGACGTGGCACAACTCAAATTGAGAAACAGCTGCAAACATCCATTCATAATCGGAATATAGATTGTATGAAGCATGAATCCAGGAGAACTGGAAATTGTCAAAAATGAAATAGAATGCATAAAGTGTGATATTCTGGGCATTAGTGAGCTGAAATGGACTGGTTTTGGCTATTTTGAATCAGACCACCATGTGTTCTACTGTGTCGGAAATGACAATTCGAAGAGGAATGGCATGGCATTCATCATCACAAAGGATGTTTCAAGATCTGTCCTGAAGTACAATGCTGTCAGTCATAGGATAATAGCCATACACCTACAAGGAAGACCAGTTAATATGACTGTTACTCAAATTCATGCACCAACTACCAAAGCCAAAGATGAGGAAGTTGAAGATTTTCATCAGCTTCTGCAGTCTGAAATTGATCGAACATGCAATCAGGATGTGTTAATTATCACCAGTGAAAGGAGTTCAAGAGTTGGAAACAAGAAAGAATCACTGTTAGTTGGAAAATTTGGCCTTGGTGATAGAAATAAACTGGAGATTGTGTGATAGAATTTTGCAAGACCAACGACTTATTCATTCCAAATATCTTTTTTCAAAAACAAAACTTATGGCTATATGTGGACTTCACCCAATGGAATACACAGGAATTAAATTGACTACATCTGTGGCAAGAGGCGACGAAAAAGCTCAGTATCTTCAGCCAAAACCAGGCCAGGAGCTGATTGTGGAACAGACTATCAACTGCTGATATGCAAATTCAATTTGAAGTTAAAGACAGTTAAAACAAGTCCACGACAGCCAAAATATGATCTTGAATATATCCCTCCTGAATTTAGAGACCATCTAAAGAATAGATTTGATACATTGAACACCAGTGACCGAAAACCAGAAGAATTGTGGGATGACATCAAGAACATCATCCATGAAGAAAGGAAGAGGTCACTAAAAAGACAAGAAAAGAAAAGACCAAAATGGATGACAGAAGAGACTCTGAAACCTGCCCTTCAGCAGAGAGTAGGTAAAGAAAATGGAAGAAATGACAAGTTAAAAGAGCTGAACAGAACATTTCAAAGAGCAGCTCGAGCAGAGAAAGCCGATTACTATAATGAAGTATGCAAAAACTTGGAGTTAGAAAACCAAAAGGGAAGAACACGCTCAGCATTTCTCAAGCTGAAAGAACTGAAGAAAAAATTTAAGCCTTGAGTCGCAATATTGAAAGATTCTATGGGCAAAACATTGAATGATGCAGGGAACATCAAAGGAAGATGCAAGGAATACACAGTCACAGTACCAAAAAGAACTGGTAGATCTTCATCCATTTCAGGAGCTGGCATATGATCAAGAACCAATGGTAATGAAGGAAGAAGTCCGAAGCTGCACTGAAGGAATTGGTGAAGAACAAAGTTCCAGGAATTGATGGAATACCCATTGAGATGTTTCAGCAAATGGATGCCCCACTGGAGGCACTCACTTGATTATGCCAAGACATTTGGAAAACAGCTACCTGGCCAACTGACTGGAAGAGATCCATATTTATACCCATTCCAAACAAAGGTGATCCCACAGAATGTGGAAATTATAGAACAATATCATTAATATTGTGCGCAAGTAAGATCTTACTGAAGGTAATTTAAAAAAATGACAAGGAGGGCACATCTTCTGACCTCCTCTAATCCCACAAGGGGAAGACAGAGTCACTATCAGTAACCCAAGGCCTATTCCTGCAAGGCCAGACATGTTGCCTCCCTCCAGCCCTTTGACCAACCGTTCCTCCCAAAGCACTCACCACCTCTCTTCTGGGTTCAGTAATTTGCTGCAGTGGCCACACAGAACTCACAGGATTTATTAGGGAAGCACCAGGGAAAACACACAGACTCTCTCCCAGCCCACCATCCCTAAGCCAACAGTCTCTCTTTCAACAGTGCCTATCCCTCGGTGTCTCTCTCAGCAATGTGTGTCTCTTGCATCTCTTTCCCCACAGCTCGTATCTCAGGAGCACGTGACTCTTTCAGCAGCACATCTTCCTTAACCAGCAGTCAGCGAGATTTCTTCTGCCTCTTGGAGGCCTCTCTTTGAGCCTGGCAGAGTGGCCAAACTAGCCAATCATAATATCAAAATTCTGAGTACCTGAGAGAGAGCAGGAACCTCCCAGAACATTGCTTTGTGTTACACCCAACAGAAATACCCCAGGTGGATAACTTTTACAATCAAGGGCTCCCGAGTTGCTCACAGCAAATTCCACCACAGAGCTTACAAATTCTTATGGCTAGACAAGCCATACCAGGTAATTTACTACACCACAATAATTCAAACATGGTTGCAGCAGTATATTGACAGAGAACTTCCAGAGGTGCAAGCCAGATTCAGAAGAGGACGTGGGACAAGGGATATCATAGTTGCTGTCAGATGGATCCTGGCTCAAAGCAAAGAGTACCAGAAAGATGTTTGCTGTTATGTTGTTAAGTGCCATCGACTCGTTTCTGAGTCATAGCAACCCTATGCATAGTAGAATGAAACACTGTCCAATCCTGAGCCAGCTCCATGATTCTTGCTACACTTGAGCCCAACACTGCTACCCCATGTCAATCCACCTTGTTGAGGACCTTCCCCTCTTTCATCGACCCTCCAGCTTACCAAGCATGACATCCTTCTCCAGAGGACATGACCAAAGTCTGTGAAACAAAGTCTGGCCATTCTCGTCTCCAAGGAGCACTCTGGCTGCACTTCCTCCAGGACAGACCTGTTAGTTCTTTTAGTAGTCCACTGTACTTTCAGCATTCTTCACCAACACCGCAAGTCAAAAGCTTAAACTCTTCTTCAGTCTTCTTTATTCATTGTCCAGCTTTCACATGCATGTGAGGCAATTAAAAATACCATGGCTTGTGCCAAGTGTCCCTTAGTCCTCAAGGAGACATCTTTGCTCTTCAGCACTTGAAAGAGGTCCTTGGCAGCTGATTTGCCTAGTGCTGTATGTGGTATGATGTCCTGACTGCTGCTTCCATTGGCATCGATTGTAGAACCAAGCAGTGTGAAGTCTTTGACAATTTCAGTCTTTTCTCCATTTATCATAATGCTGCTTATAGGTCCAGTTGTGAGGATTTTTGTTTTCTTTATATTGAGATGTAATCCATACTGCAGACAGTATTCTTCAGTCTTCATCAGTAAGTACTTCAAGTCATCTTCACTTTCAGCAAGCAAAGTTGTGTCGTCAGCGTATTGCAGCTTGTTAATAATTATTCTTCCTCCAATCCTGATGCCATGTTCTTCTTCATGTATTCCAGCTTCTAGGATTATTTGCCCAGCATACAGATTGAATAAGTATGATGAAAGGATACAACCCTGATGCACTCCTTTCTTGATTTTAAGCCATGCAGTGTTCCCTTTTTCCATTTGAATGACAGCCTCCTGGTCTATGTACAGGTTCCTCATGATTACAATTAAGTTTTCTGGAATTCCCGTTCTTCTCAGTGTTATCCACAATTTGTTATGATCCACACAATCAGATGCTTTTGCAAAGTCAATAAAACACAAGTAAACATCTTTCTGGTATTCTTTACTTTGAGCCAAGATCCATCTGGTATCAGCAATGATATCCCTCATTCCACATCATCTTCTGAATCCAGCCTGCACCTCTGAAAGTTCTCAGTCAGTATACTTCTGCAACCATTTTTCATCCGTTATCTTCAGTAAGATTTTACTTGCATGCTATATTAATGATATTGTTCAATAATTTCCACATTCTTTGTGATCATCTTTCTTTGGAATGGGTACAAATATGGATGGAAAGATGTTTACTTGTTCTTTATTGACTATGCAAAGGCGTTTGTGTAAATCATAATAAATCGTGGATGACATTGAGAGGAATGGGAATTCTAGAACACTTGATTGCGCTCATGAGGAACTTGTACATTGACCAGGAGGCTGTTGTTTGAACAGAACATTGGGACACTGCACGGTTTAAAATCAAGAAAGGAGTGCCTCAGGGTTGTATCCTTTCCCCATAGTTATTCAATCTGTATGCTGAGCAAATAATCCTAGAAGCTGGACTATATGAAGAAGAACGTGGCATCAAGATTAGAAGAAGAATCATTAACAACCTGTGATACGCTGACTGTAAAACTTTGCTTGCTGTAAGTAAGGATGACTTGAGACACTTACTGATGAAGATTGAAGAATACAGTCTGCAGGATGGATTACATCTCAATATAAAGAAAACAAAAATCCTCCCAATTGGACCTATAAGCAGCATCACGATAAATGGAGAAAAGATTGAATTTGTCAAAGACTTAACATTGCTTTGTTCTACAATCAATGCCAATGGAAGCAGCAGTCAGGACATTAGACGACATATAGTACTGGGCAAGTCGGCTGCAAGGGACCTCTTTCAAGTGCTGAGGAGCAAGAATGTCTCCTTGAGTACTAAAATGTGCCTGACACAAGCCATGGTAATTTCAGTTGCCTTGTATGCATGTGAAAGCTGGACATGAATAAGGAAGACCAAAGAAGAATGGATGCTTTTGAAAAGTTGTGGTGCTGGCGAAGAATGCTGAAAGGACTGCTGAAAGAACTAACAGATCTGTCCTGGAGAGGAAGTGCACCTGAAATGGTTATTGGAAGTGAGAATGGCCAGACTTCGTCTCACTACTTTGCTCATGTTACCAGAGTGGACCATTCCTTGGAGAAGGATGTCATGCGTGGTAAGGTGGAGGGATGACAAAAGAGGAGAAGGCCCTCATTGAGATGGATTTACACAGTGGCTGTGATCATGGGCTTAAATATAGCAAGGATCATAGAGCTGGGTTGGGATCAGGTGGTTTTTCGTTCTGGTGTGCATAGGGTTGCTATGAGTCAGAAACAACTCAGTGGTACCTAACAACAACAACAACAACATTCAGTCTGTATGCTGAGCAGATAATCTGAGAAGCTGGACTATATGAAGGAAAACACTGGCATCATGATTGGAGGAAGACTCATTAACAATCTGTGATACACAGATGACACAACCTAACTTGCTGAAAAGTGAAGAATAATTGCAGGTCTTACTAATGAAGGTCAAAGACTACAGCTTTCAGTATGGATTACACCTCAATATAAAGAAAAGAGAACTCCTCAAAACTGCACATTAAGCAACATCATGACAAATGAAGAAAATACTGAATTTTTCAAAGATTTCATTTTACTTGGATACACAATCAACACCCATGGAAGCAGCAGTCAAGAAATCAAAGGATATATTGCATTGGACAGATCTACAGCAAAAGATCTCTTTAAAGTGTTAAAGAGCAAGGTGTCACTTTGAGGATTAAGATGCACCTGTCTAAGCCATAGTATTTTCCATCACCTTATATGCATGCAAAAGCTAAACAGTAAATAAGGAAGACCAAAGAAGAACGGATGCCTTTGAATTACGGTGTTGGCAAAGAATACTGAATATACTATGCACTGACAGAAGAAAGAACAAATCTGTCTTGGAAGAAGTACAGGAAGAATGCCCATGTACTTTGGACATGTTATCAAGAGGAATCAGTCCATGGAGCAGGACATCCTGCTTGGTAAAGTAGAGGGTCAGCATTAAAGAACGACCCTCAGTGAGATAGAATGACACAGTGACTACAACAGTGGGCTCAAAGACAGGTCTGGGCAATATTTTGTCCTATAGTACATAGGTTCATTATGATTTGGAACCAACTTAACTGCACCTAAGAACAGTAAGAATTATTAAGTCAGAAGATACAGAGAAGTATATAAAACACTCTATTTTGGACTGCCTCATTCAAAAATGTAAACTTCAGGATGCTTTACACTGTATTCTAGAGCTCTGAATAGTTTTTAGTCCTACTGAGCTCTGTCAGTGCTTGTTGAGTGCATATTTGTTGAAAATGTTTTCCTCTTCATTGAAAAATAGGTAAAGGGGGGACATCAAGCTCAATTGGCAGAACATACTACACAAAACATTGTTCCACCTCCTACTTTGGCGAGTAGTGACGGGGATCTTAAAAGCTTGCAGGCAGCCATCTAGATGCAACGATGAGTCTCTCCTCAAGACCAAAGAAGAATGAAGAAAACCAAGGATTTGTGGAAACGGTTGTCCTAGTGAGTGGTACACCATGCAATCCTCAGCCTATACGACTGTGAGACCAGAACTAGATGGTGCCCAGCTACCACTCTCAACCACTTCCAGGGGGATCTATGTAGGAGATCCTGGATAAAGAGGAAGAATAATGTGGAACAAAACTCAAAGTCATTTGGGGGAGGAGAAAAAAGAGACTGGGTTTGCTGGTCTGATAGAGCCTGGTAGAACCACTGAGACTTTGGCCCCTAGCTGCCCTTCAGGTCTGGAATTGAACCCACACCTGTGGCTTCCAGCCAAACTAAAGACAGGCATATGAGGTGAACTTTTACATTAGGTAGATAAACTCCTCGGAGAGAAAAATCATGGGAGAAAGAAGGCTGTTTATGCACAGGGAGACAGCTCAAGGGGCAGGACTGCATGGAGTTATGGACACAGGAAAGAGGTAAGTATGGGGAGAAAGTGGGAGGGGAGCTGTTGCATTGTGGTAAATTGTAGTCGATGTCATGAGACAAAGTGTACGTGAACTGCTGTATGGAACGTGAATTTGCTCTGTAAACTTTCACCCAAATCACAATTAAAAAAAAAAAAATAGGTGAAGGGGAAAATAAGATACCCATTTTAAAAAATTATTATTTAAGTTTTCTCAGGTCATGTATACAATAACTTGTAGGCTGATCCTGGTATAAAATCATTAACTAAAACAGATTTTTTAAAAATGAATGAATTTTGTTTCTAAAGTGGAGTGGTGGTCCTTGAATCTTGACCAGGACCACATCACACTTTGGCTTTTTCTGATTGTTCAGATATGAGCCCCTCCAACTCTACAGCCTGGTGACAGATTGAGTATATCTTGAAATGATGTCACATGTCTTTGTGTGTTTGTGTTGGGGAGGGCGTGTGGAGATACTTGTACTGACAAGATTATATTTTCCATGTTTTAAATGCTTCCACCAATATTTCTTTGAAAATATAGCCTTATTGAGTCATGTCTAAGCCTGAAGAAATACTGATGCTTTTACAGAGATGTCAAGAATTTGTCACTGCTACGATGGCACACACCCCTAATCTATTCTTACCTTCTGTAACTTGGATGCAGTCCAAAATCAATTGTAACCACTCTGACTAATATATTTGAACTGGCAGAGCTCTCATTGGTAAACTCTCAATGTTCCCTTATGATATATTCTTACAAAGAAAAAGGTAAATGCAGTAATTAGAATGGTCTTATTTTATTACTGTTGTTGTGTTGTTGTTGCTGTGTACCGTCGAGTCGGACCCAACTCACAGCCACCCCTCCTTGGGTTTCCGAGGCAGTATCACTACGGAAGTAGATTGCCCCATCTTCCTTCTGAGGAGTGGCTGATGGGTTTGAACCGCCAGCCTTCTGGTTAGTAGTCAAGTGCCTTAGGCACTATGCTACTGGAGCTCCCATTTTATTACTAGAACTATGAAAAAAATACAGAACCATTTCCAGTAGAACTCTTGTATCTGAAAAATAACATCCCACTTCGAAGTCCTCAATCTAAGCAGACTAGTAATATATGATAAAAGTAGAATAAATTGACTATAAAATATTGCAAAGTACAAAACCTGCTTTGCTCTTCTGTGATTTTAGTTAGCATTTAGACTACTCCTTGTAAGCTCTAAATAAGTTTTTTAAACCTCTTTAGGAAACTATCTTCATCAGCATGAGCTTTGATTGTGACAGCAGATTAGCTTAGCAGATTGGAAGGACAAGCACCTTGAAAGCCCAGAAGAATGTCATATGGCCACCTGAGTTTGGGAGAAGAGGCTGCCATCAAGGAAAACTGAGCCCATACAGTACAGCTCTTCCCATTCACTTCGGCAGAATGTCATATTCTTGAGGATGCTGCTGGGCAGGCTGATTGACCCATAAACCAGGTCATGCTCACAGCCAGCCAGCCACTGGTATTCTCCAAAAGATACACGAGCCCTAGTGACTTCAGTATGTCTTGGGGATATCACTATACAATAGTGAACATTTTAAGCATTACCCTCATTATTTCTTTATAATGACAATCCAATAATTCTGCCTTATCAGTACCTCTCAGGTTGTTTCACTATACTGTTCTAAAGAATTCAGTAAACTCAAAAAACCGTAAGAGATCTCCATAAATGGAAGAACATCCCATGCTCATGGATAGGAAGTATGAACATTGTGAAAATGTCAGTTCTACCCAAAACAATCTGTACATTCAATGCAATCCCAATTGAGATCCCATCAGCATTTTTTAAGAGTATGGAAAAACCAATCACTAACTTTATATGGAAAGGAAGGAGACCTCGGATAAGCAAAGCACTATTGAAGAAGAAAGTAGGTGGTCTCAAACTGCTGGATCTCAAAACTCACTATAATAGCCACAATAGTCAAAACTGCCTGGTATTGGTATAATGACAGATGCATAGACCAATGGAATAGAATTGAGAACCCAGAAATAGATCCATTGACATATGGTCAGCTGATCTTTCACAAAGGGCCAAAATCCATTAAATGAGGATGAGAATGTTTGTTTAATAAATGGTGCTGGCAAAACTGGAGATCCATTTGCAGAAAAGTGAAACAAGATCTCTGCCTCACACCATACACAAAAACGAACTCCAGATGGATCAAAGACTTCAGTGTGAAACCTCAAACTATAAAGTTCCTCAAGGAAAAACTTGGGGCAAATTTAGGGGCCCTAATATATGGCATAAATACACTATCAAGCATAACCCAAAATGCATAAACAGCAGAAGAGAAACTAGATGAATGGGACCTTCTAAAAATTAAATTTTTATGTGCTTCCAAAGACTTCTCCAAAAGAGAACCTACAGATTGGGAAAAAATATTTGGCAATGACGTATCTGACAAGGGACTTACCACTAGAATTTACAAAAAACTCTAACACCTCAATAAAAAAAGACAAATAATCCAGTTAAAAAATGGGCAGAAGACATGTATAGACACTTCACCAAGGACAATATTCAGGCAGCCAACAAACATATGAAGAAATGCTTACAATCGTTAGCCATGACAGAGATGCAAATCAGAAAAATGAGATACCATCTTGCTCCAGCACTAGTATCAAAGTTCAACAGAACACAAAATAACAAATGCTGGTGAGGATGTGGAGAGATTGGGACTCTCATACAATGCTGGTGGGACTGTAAAATGGTACAGCCACTGTGAAAAGCAGTATGGCGATTCTTTCAAAAATTGGAATTAGAAATACCATTTGACCCAGCCGTTCCATTGCTAGGTATATCCTAAAGAAGTGAGAGCCATGACAAAAACAGATATATGCACACCTGTGTTCATCACAGCACTATTTATAATTGCCAAAAGATGGAAACACCCTAGCTGTCCCTCAACTGAGGAATGGATAACCAAACTATTGTACATATACACAATGGAATACTGTGCAACCCTAAAGAATAATTTAGGATTTGCAAAACACCACATAATGTGGATGAACTTGGAGGACATTATGCTGAGTGAAATAAGTCAATCACGGAAGGACAGATATTGTATTAGTCTGTTATTGTAAAAGTCAAGGAAAGGTTTAGATATGCAAGGAAATTTTCTTTGTTGGTTACCAGGGTGGGAGGGGAGGGAAGGGAACACTTATAGATAGGTAGAGATAAGTATTGATTTGGGTGAAGAGATGGGCAATGTACCAAATGTGAGTAATCAACATGGTGGCGTTGAGGAAGAGGAAGACAGAGAGAGGTACATGGGAGGTGCAGACAACAAAGATGAACCCTTTTGCACATATAGTACGGCATGGTCAGTGAGGGCAAACACGGGCATATGGGCGGATAGATGGGTAGGCAGGCTGAACTATTAGGTATGTCTATGAAGCAGAGAGTGTACCCAAGATCATATATAGGTTTGGCAGACAGTGGTCCTGTAAGTTTATTTGTATGATCCGAATTCCTAGGTGTATAGTAGAGCTGACAAGGGACAAGGTTGTAGTCACTTCTTGGTCAGAGCCAGCTACCCAGAAGGACTGAGTAGTTGAACCTGTGGGCTCGTGACCATAGTCATAGGGGACATGAAGCTCAATTGGCATAACATTCTACACAAAACATTGTTCCACCTCTTACTTTGGCGAGTAGCGACTGGGGTCTTAAAAGCTTGCAAGCAGCCATCTAGATGCAATGATGGGGCTCTCCTTGTCCAAAACAAAGAAAAATGAAGAAAACCAAAGGTTCACGGAAACAATTAGTCCTAGCAACTGGTACACCAAGTGATCTGCAGCCTATAAGACTATGAGATCAGAAGAACTAGATGGTGCCCAGCTACCACTGTCAACCAGTG
>NW_006921671.1:5159423-5165687 GCF_000298275.1 Orycteropus afer afer
ATGGGAGAAAGAAGGGCTGTTTATGCACAGGGAGACAGCTCAGGGGGCAGGAGTGCATGGAAGGATGGACACAGGGAAGAGGTAACTATCTGGAGGAAGTGGGAGGGGAGCTGTTGCATTGGGGTAAATTGTCATCAGTGTCATGAGACAAAGTGTATGTGAACTGCTGTATGTAAAGTGAATTTGCTCTGTAAATTTTCACCCAAATCATAATTAAAAAAAAAAAAAAAATTCGTTTAAGGCCTAAAAAAAGGATTCGGTAAAATGTTATTTTAAATTAGGAATTAAACTCATCTTCATATGGTGGGAAGATGCACACTTTGATATTAAGCAATCTTCTATTCAAATCTAGACTCCCACAAGCAACTTTAGGATATTGGGCAAGTCCTTAACCTCTCATAGCCTGCTGCTGCTTCTGTGAAATTAGAACAATAGTGCCTACTTTGTGGATTGTTATTGACGCTTGGCCCTGACCAAGCACTATGTATAGATCGCCTCATTTAATCCTCACAACAGTCCTGTAACTTTGTTGCTGTTATTATGCCCATTTTACAGATGAGAAGGCTGAGGCTTGGACAATTTACAGAAGTTAAGTCTACCAGAATATAAACACCAGTCATGAATGGCAGAAGCTTTTGTTCCTAGAATGGAACCTGCTATATAATAGCCACTCAGTTGATATTTGCTGAATGACTGAATGTGCCCAAGTGCATTCCACTTGGTTAGAGTCCAGAAATTGACCAGGGATTTAACTGTAGGTCTGTCTTTGACCCTAAAGCTTACAGCTTAAACTTCATTATCCTGGCCCTAACCCATCCGCACTGCATTAGACAGTTGACGAAAGGATATAGAGGATATAGTCCCAGATCTACAAAGATGCCTACAGCCTAATAACAGTGTGCAGAATATAATTAGTGTAGAGGAGCATCACTTTGCAGGTGATTTTAAGCTTCTGAATAGGATTTGCGGCAGCTAGACACTAAAACAACTCTGCCATAAATCTATGTATTAATTAGGTTTCCAGTTAAGCTGCTTGCAAAAACGGCAAGGAGGCCACATGTTCTGACCTCCTCTAATCCCACAAGAGGAAGACATGGTTACCAGCAGTAACCCAAGACCTATTACTACCAGGCCAGACATGCTGCCTCCCTCCAGCCCTTTCTCCAACTGTTCTTTCCAGAGCACCCACCACCTCTCTACTGGGTTCGATAATTCACTGCAGTGGCCACACAGAACTCACAGGTTATAAGGTTTATTAGGGAAGCACCAAGTTACAATTTGCGTTCAGGAAAAATGCTCAATCTCTCTCCCCAGCCCACCATCCCTCAGCTAACAGTCTCTCACAGTCTCTTTCCCAGCAGTGCTGGTCCCTCGGTGTCTCACTCAGCAAAGTGTGTCTCTTGTGTCTCTTTCCCAGCAGCATGTGTCTCTTTCAGGAGCGCCTGTCTCTTTCAGCAGCATGTCTTCCTCCGCCAGCAGTCAGAGAGTTCTGCCTCTAGGAGGCCTCCTTTTGGGCCCGGAAGGGTGGTCAAACTAGCCAATCATAGCATCAGAACTCTAAGCACCTGAGAGAGAGTGGGAACCTTCCAGAACATTGTATTGTGCCACACCCAACAGAAATAACCCAGGTGGATAGCTTCAGCAATCAGGAGCTCCTCAGTTGCTCATAGAAAATCCCACCTTGGTGTTTACAAAGACTCATGGTTAGAAAAGCCACACTAAGTAATTTACTGTACTGCACTGCTTTAACAATGAGACACCAAAATACCATGGCTTACACAAGGTGGACAACATCTGTAACAAATACTAATAGTCTAGGGTTAGGCAGAGAAGTTTTGCCATGTGCTTGCTATCTCTGGGTCAAAGGCAGCTTCCAGTTCTCCTTATGTCCTATCCAGTGGGGAAGGGGTAAAGTGCCATAGGAACACACACATTCCTTTTGCAGAGAACGATCAAAAAGCGATTTGTTCCTGACATCTGCTTGGATAGAACATGGCCATGTGCCCTACTAAAATGATTTAACAAGAAGTAGTTT
The DNA here is from genome assembly GCF_000298275.1 of Orycteropus afer afer. Lineage (NCBI taxonomy): Eukaryota > Metazoa > Chordata > Mammalia > Tubulidentata > Orycteropodidae > Orycteropus > Orycteropus afer. Next base: position 5,161,459 of record NW_006921671.1, read on the forward strand.
CTACCACAGTCTTTTTGGAAGGGTGTGGGTGCCTTGGTCCCTGGGCCTATAGCTCCTCTGCTCTCTTTTCCACCTGCCTTTCTACACCCTCCTTTTGATAAGTATTTGGCTGTGCTGAGCTCTATTAGATACTCATTGGTGGTTTAGAAGGGACTAGAATATCAGAGTCATTATTCTGATTATTAGGTTTCTTAGAAGATAGTTCTGTTTGTTATTTAATATTTGTAGTAGTGAAGAACTATAAAATTTTATTTCCTTGTATTTGCAATAATTTTCATTTGAAAATGTTTCTTTAAGTATCTTTCTTTTATAAGTCTCAATATGCTGACTCTTAAAATTCTGTAAATACTACTTAAATTTTAAAAAATAAATTCTTGTATTTAACTTTTTATGCTATTGCTACCTCATAAAATAGTAGTGGAAATTGCTAAATATGCCCAGCATGAGTAATTAATGTTGCTATGAGATGTTAAATTTATTTCATTTCTGTTTCCTTACTTCTCAGTTTCTGGATTTGTGAAAATTTCATACTACTCTAGGGTTTTAAATTTAAATGTATTTTTATAATATCATCAGATTTCTCTCCAGGGAACTAAGAATCTCAAGTCACATTTATAAGCATATTAAACACAGATTGTTTTTTCTATTGCCTGAAAACTTTTCCCTTTTAAAATTTATAATTAGAAATGTGTAAATTTGAAAGTCTAATCTCCACTAAGACATTACTGTTTTAGGGGAACAGGTTTTCTAATCTCAAATGTTTTGATCCATGAGAGTAGGAGAGTTATCAGTATTACTCAACTTTGTATTCCAAGTACCTGTTATAAGCCAGATACATGGTAAATACGGTGCTCAAATATTTGTTCATTAAACCATATTTAGGAGGCTCTGGTGGCATGGTGCCTTAGGCATCTGCAAAAAGGGCATGGAGGCCACATCTCCTGACCTCCTCTAACCGCACAAGAGGAAGACAGAATCACTATCAGTAGCCCATGGCCCATTACTGTAAGGCCAGACATGCTGCCTGCCTCCAGCCCTTTCACCAACCTTTCCTCCCAAAACATCCACCACCTCTCTCCTGGGTTTGATAATTCACTGCAGTGGCCACACAGAACTCACAGATTATGGGGTTTATTAGGGAAGCACCAGGCTACACTTCAAGTTCAGGAAAAATGCTCTGTCTCTCTCCCAGCCCACCATCTCTCAGCCAGGTCTCTCACAGTCTCTCTCCCAGCAGTGGGTGTCCCTCAGTGTTTCACTCAGCAATGCGTGTCTCTTGCGTCTCTTTCCCAGCAGCACGTGTCTCTCAGTAGCGACTGTCTTCTTTCAGCAGCACGTCTTCCTCAACCAGCAGTCCAAGAGAGAGAGAGAGAGTTCTGCATCTAGGAGACCTCCTTTTGAGCCTGGCAGAGTACCCAAACTAGCCAATCATAACATCAGAATTCTAAACACCTGAGAGAGAGTGGGGAACCTCCCAGAACATTGTTTTGTGCCACTCCCAACAGAAATACTCCAGGTGGACAACTTTAGCAATCAGGAACTCCTCAGTTGCTCATGGCAAATTCCACCTCAGGGTCTACGAAGACTTATGGATAGAAAAGACACATTAAGTAATTTACCACACTGCAGCATCTGACTGCTGACCAGAAGGTTGGTGGTTCAAACCCACCAGCCACTCCTCAGGATGAAGGTTGGGCAATCTACTTCCGTAGTAATACCACCTTGGATACCCATGGAGAGGTCGCTATGAGTCAGATCCAACTTGATGGTGGTGCGTTTCATTTTGGTTTGGTTTAAACCATCTTTAACTTTTTAAACTTTAAAAGTTGTCCATTTCAACTTGCATGCTCCAGACGGTAAAATGAAATACTTAGAATATTTGGACTGTACTAACTAATCCTTCCAAACAAAAACCAAATATACTGCCATGGAGTTGACTCCAACTCATAGTGATGTCCATTGGATTTCCAAGGTTTTAAATCTTTATGGAAACAGATTGACTCGTCATTCTTCTTTAGAGCACCTGGTAGGTGTGAACTGTCAACCTTTTGGTTAGCAGCCAAATGACTTAACCACTGCACAATCAGAGCTCTTTAACTACCCCTTGTTCTTGTTGTTGTTATGTGCCATCGAGTCAGCCCCAACTCATAGTGACCCCTTCTTGGGTTGCTGAGGCAGTATCACTACTCCTTCCGAGGAGTTACCAGGTAAGTGCCTTAGGTACTACGCTACCAGAGCTCCTTAACTACCCTTGTTGTTGTTGTTATTTGCCGTCGAGTCGGCCCCGACTCATAGCGACCCCTCCTTGGGTTTCCGAGGCAGTATCACTACAGAAGTAGGATTGATTGCCCAACCTTCCTTCCGAGGAGTGGCTGGTGGGTTTGAACCGCCAACCTTCTGGTTAGCAGTCAAGTGCTTTAGCCACTATGCTACCAGAGCTCCTTAACTACCCTTACAACTCCTAAAATACTAAGTACCTATCCATATAGTGGGAGTTCTGGTGAGTGTAGTGCCTAAGGCATTTGACTGCTAACCAGAAGGCTGGCAGTTCAAACCCACCAGCCACTCTTTGGAAGGAAGATTGGGCGATCTACTTCTGTAGGGATACTGCCTCAAAAACTCAAGGAGGGGTTGCTTTCAGTTGAATCGACTCAATGGCAGTGAGTTTTTTATCTGTATAGTATTCTCACTGTCTTAGTTACCTAGTGCTTCTGTAACAAATACGACACATCAGTGGCTTTGACAAACAAATTTATTTTCTTAGTGTTCAAGAGGATTAGAAATTCAAAAGAAGGTTCTGGTCTGGGGGAAGGCTTTCTTTCTGTGTTGGCTTTGGAGGTAGGTCCTTGTGTCTTTTGAACTTCTGCTTCAGGTTGATCTTCTTGTGGATTGACATGTCTCTTTCCCATCTTTACTTGCTCACTTGTTTGTTTAATCTCTTTTATATCTCAAGAGTTTGATTTAAGACACATCCTATACTAATATTGTTTCATTAATATAACAAAACCCATTCACAAGTGGGAGCTCTAGTAGCATAATGCCTAAGGCACTTGACTGCTAACCAGAAGGCTGATGGTTCAAACCCACCAGCCACTCCTCGGAAGGAAAGTTGGGCAATGGTGATACCACCTCGGAAACCCAAGGAGGGGTCGCTATGAGTCAAGGCCCACTTGACGCCACTTAAAAACAACAGCCATTGTTTTGTTGTTGTTGTTGTTATGTGCCATCGAGTCAGACCCGACTCATAGCGACCCCTCCTTGGGTTTCCAAGGTGGTATCTCTACGAAAATAGATTGCCCGGTCATTTTTCCAAGGAGTGGCTGGTGCGTTGGAACTGCCGTCCTTCTGGTTAGCAGTCAGGTGCCTTAGGCACTATGCTACCAGAACTCCCAAAGAATATAAGTTTATATATCCAAAAATTTTACTCCTCTTTATTCAAAGATAACAGAGAAATGAACATAATTAAAGTATAAAGGATCAATGTAGTCAGTTTCTTAAAAGTAATGGATTAAGAGGCCATAACTCACTTGGGAGAACACTAAGGGACCAGATTAGTTCCATGTATGTAATTATCCTTACCGAGAAAGGCAAGATAGGATTCTGCTGGTAGAATCATAAATAATTCATGTTTTCCTGAGCACTTCCTATGAGGTGTGCACTGTGCAGGTGATATCAGTGCATATACTTCATTTAGTTCTCCATAGCCCTCTAATTTATAAATTATGAGGGATGTATCATTTTAAATATGACAGAACTGAGGTGTGAATGGGCTAAGCAGCCATTCACAATCACTCAGTTCCTAAGTGCTTAGCAAGAATTCCCACCCACCAAGCCACCAGTTGCAAAGCTTGTGCTCTGATTAGCTCTTAACAGGGTTAACAAGAACCAGGAGAGCAGTGCTTAGTTGAATCAAAAACACTTCCTAACTGTGACTCCAGGCCATTGGCGCAGCATTTCCAAGCCTTAGTCTGTCTTTCATATTATGGGGATGAGTAGTATGTTAATGCCAGTTGCACAGGGTTATTGTGAGACTCATGAAAATAAAAGTACTTAGCAATTCTCATGTTGTAGAAATTATTGTTATAAAAAGTTATTATGAGGGCAGGTTCTGGCAAGATGGCGGACTAGGCAGAAAGACTGCACAGACCCTCTTCAACAAAGAAAAGGGAAACAAATTAACACAGACACAGAAGATAATCTTGGACCCCTGATCCTTGAGGGGAAGGATA
>NW_006921671.1:5166044-5166630 GCF_000298275.1 Orycteropus afer afer
GAGAAGGTGAAGAGAAAGGTGGGCTGAACTGTGGACTTTTGCTGGTCCGAAGGACGCTGCCATTTTGAAGGTTTAAAAAATGGCTTGACTATTGCGGATATTTAAAGAGACATCGCTCTCTCAGAGTTCTGGGGATTAAGAACACTTCTGCTTTCCAGAAACCCCAAGGACACTCGGGGCCTGCAAGACTGAAAAGGTACGACATTCTTCTTTTTACTACACCCTACAGCCACTTGGTGAACGGAGGTGTGGCCACCCCCCACTCCCACCTACCTTCTGGGCCTAAAGGAACTCCATCACAGTCTGTGTGCTCAGATGGAGCCTGGGTGCCCTACTCTGTCCTCCACCGATTTTTTTTTTCTCTTTTTTTATTTTTATTTTTTTCCTTTTTGCTTTCTTTTTCCAGTTATTAGTTTGCTTGTATTTGTCTGTTATAAACCAACTAATATTATTAATACTTTTGTGCTTTTTATTATTATCTTAATCTTCCCCTACCAGGTCCTAGTTTTCAGCATTTTTTCTTTTCCCTGTGCCTGGTTGAAATTCTGGCCTGCCCCCCAATTTAAGGTTTTTTTTTTTTTTTTTT
>NW_006921671.1:5176285-5183722 GCF_000298275.1 Orycteropus afer afer
ACTTATCTCTAGAATTTATAGAACACTCCAACACCTCAATAACAAAAAGACAAACAATCCAATTAAAAAATGGGCAGAAGACATGAATGGACACTTCCCCAAGGAGGATATTCAAGCGGCCAACAAACATATGAAGAAATGCTCACAATCATTAGCTATTAGAGAGATGCAAATCGAAACAACAATGAGGTACCATCTTGCTCCAGCATTAGTAGCAAAGTTCAGCAGGACACAAAATAACAAATGCTGGCGAGGTTTTGGAGAGATTGGGACTCACATACACTGCTGGTGGGACTGTAAAATGGTCCAACCATTGTGGAAAGCAGTATGGCGATTCCTTCAAAAGTTGGAATTTGAAATACCATTTGACCCAGCCATCCCATTACTAGGTATATACTCTAAAGAAGTGAGACCCATGACAAGAACAGATACATGCACACCCATGTTCATCGCAGCACTTTTTACAATAGCCAAAAGATGGAAACAACCTAGGTGTCCATCAGCTGAGGAATGGATAGCCAAACTATGGTCCATACACACAATGGAATACTATGCAACGGTAAAGAATAATGTAGAATCTGCAAAGCACCGCATAACGTGGATGAACTTGGAGGATATTATGCTGAGTGAAATAAGTCCATCACAAAAGGACAAATATTGTATTAGTCTGTTATTGTAAAAGTTAAGGGAAGCTTTATTTATTGAAGGAAATTTTCTTTGTTGGTTACCAGGGGTGGGAGGGGAGGGAAGGAAATGCTGTTAGATAGATAGAGATAAGTATTGAAGTGAGGATTTGGTTGAAGAGCAGGACAGTGTACCAAATGTGAGTAACCAGTATGGCAGCATTGAGGATGAGAAAGACATAGAGCTATACATGGGGGGTACAGACAACAAATATGAACCCTTTTGCACATACAGTACTGCGTTATCAGTGAAGGTAAACATGGGTATATGGGTGGATAGATGGGTGGACAGGCTAAACGATTAAGTATGTCTATGAAATGGGGAGGGTATCCAAGAACATAGATAGGGTTGGCAGACAATGTTCTATAAGTTTATGTGAATGATCAAAATTCCCAGGTGTATAGTAGAGCCGACAAGGGGCAAGGTTTTGGTCACAGCCAGCTACCCAGGGGGACTGAATAGTTGAACCTGTGTGCTTGGGACCATAGTCGCAGGGGGCATCAAGCTCAATTGGCAAAACATACTGTACAAAACATTGTTCCACCTCCTACTTTGGCAAGTAATGACTGGGATTTTAAAAGCTAGAAAGCTGCCATCTAGATGCAACGATCAGTCTCTCCTCGTCCAGAGCAAAGAAGAATGAAGAAAACCAAAATTCATGGAAACAGTCAGTCCTAGCAACTGGTACACCATCCGATCTGCAACCTATACAACTGTGAGACTAGAAGAACTAGATGGTGGCCGGCTACCCCTGTCATCCACTTGGAAGGGGATCTATGTAGGAGACCCTTGATAGAGAGTGAGAACAATGTGTAACAAAACTCAAAATCATTTGGAGGAAAAAAAAAAGTGGGGACCAGGTTTGCTGGGTCCGAGAGAGCCTGGTGTAACCTCTGAGACTATGGCCCCTAGCTGCCCTTCAGGTCTGGAATGGAACCCACACCTGTGGTTTCCGGCCGGACAAAATACAGGCATGTGAGTTAAACATTTACCTCAAGTAGATACACACCTTGGAGAGAACAATCATGGGAGAAACAAGGGCTGCTTATGCACAGGAAGACAGCTCATGGGCCAGGAGAGTATGGAGGGATGGACACTGGGAAGAGGTAACTATGGAGAGGAAGTGGGAGGGGAGCTGTTGCATTGTGGTAAACTGTGGTCTATGACATGAGACAAAGTATATGTGAACTGCTGTATGGAAAGTGAATTTGCTCTGTAAATCTTCACCCAAATCACAATTAAAAAAAGTTATTATGAATTGTTTACTGGTATGAAATCCTGATATAGCTGAAAAAAAGAGTAACATTGTTTCCATTTAGAGAACAACATTATAATGTGGTGATGTTCACTGAGAAATAAGAGTTAATGTAATTTAGGCTTCTTTTATTTTCAAGTTGTTCATCTAAATATGGTTTTCCCAACATATATATTTCCTTTTGTCCTCCACCCACCTCAACAGGAAAAGGCTTGGTTTAATGTGTTGGCTTCACTCTACTGATGCGTAGGCTTCCAGACAGAACACAGTGAGGTAATGAAGACTACTTTGTTTAGTGATTCCTTTGGCTCTGACTAGTGAATGTGGTCTGAATTGAACATGCTACCAGTAGCTGAGAAGTCCTATATTCTTATCCAACCAACTCAATATGTACTCCCAATTGTGTTTTTCTGAGACTGCTGTAACACATATCTTATTCATAGATAACTGTGGAGTGAGTTCATATTTATCATCTGTCAAGACTTGAAGGGAGTAGAAACCATGCCAACTCCTCCAATTGGAAAAAGAGCAACAAAAAAGCTTACAGTCACCAGAAGAAAAGAAATAATAAAGACTCGAGCAGAAATAAATGAAGCAGAAAAAACAATAGAAAGAATCAACAAGACTAGAAGTTGGTTCTTTGAAAAGATTAATAAAATCCACAAACCGCTGGGAAATTTAACAAAGGAAAAGGTATAGAAAATGCAAATAGCAAATGAAAAATGAAGTGGGTGACATCCCAACAGAACCAAGCAAAATAAAAAAAGGATAATATCAGGATACTATGAAGAACTGTACTCCAGCAAATTTTAAAACCTGCAAGAAATGGACAGATTTCTAGAAACACACTACATACCTTAACTAAAACAACTGAGGAAGAAAATTTGAACAGACTCATATCAAAAGAAGAAATTGAACAGATCATAAGAAGGAGCAAAAAAAAAAACTATCAATGAAAAAAGTCCTTGCCCAGGTGGCTTCACTAGTGGATTCTACCAAACATTCAGAGAAGAGTTGATACTAGTTCTACTCAAAGTATTCCAGAATATAGAAAAAGATAAATATTTTTTAATTCATTTTATGAAGTGAGCATAAGTCTGATACCAAAATCAGGCAAAGATGACACTAATAAAGAAAATTAGAAACCGTTATCTCTCATGAACATAGATGTAAAAATGCTCAACAAAATCCTAGCCAGTAGATTCCCACAACATACCAAAAAAATAATACATCATTACCAAGTGGGATTCATACCACAGATGCAAGGATGAGTCAACATTAGAAAAACAGTCAGTGTAATTCATCACATAAATAAAGCAAAAAAGAAGCCACATGATCATACCAGTTGATACAGAAAAGACATTTGACAAAATCCAAACCATTCCTGCTAAAAATGCTGAACAAAGTAGGAATAGAAGGGAAATTTCTCAACATGATTAAGGACATGTGTATAAAACCGATGGCCAATATTATTCTAAATGGGGAGAGACTGAAAGCATTTCCCTTATGAGTGAGGAGAAGATAAATATGCTCTTTATCACTATTGCTCTTCAATATTATATTGAAAGTCCTTGCCAGAACAATAAGGCAAAAAAGCGGAAATAAAAAGCATTCAAATTGGCAAAGAAGTAGTAAAACTATATGTATTTACATGTGATATGATCTTATACATAGAAAATTTCAAAGACTCAGTAGAAAATTACTGGAACCAATTGATAGTTTCAGCAAAGTGGCATGGTATAAGATCACCATACAAAACTCAGCCAGATGCCTTTACACTTACAAAGAGAACTCTGAAATCAGGGAAGCAGTACCATTTACAGTAACTGCCCAAAAGATGATGTACGTAGGAATAAATCCAACCAAAGACACAAAAGACCTATACAAAGAAAACTACAAAACACTGTTACAATGGACCAAAAAAGACATACATAAATAGAAGAATATACCATGCTCATGGATAGAAAGACTTAACTTCATGAAAAGATCAGTGCTACCCAAAGCCATCTGCAGGTATGATGTAATTCTGATCCACATTCCATCATATTTCTTTAAAGAGATGGAAAAACTAGCCACTTACTTCATATGGCAAAGAAGGAGACTCCAGATAAGTAAAGCACTACTAGAAGAAGAATAAAGTAGGAGGCCTAGCAGTTCTCCATCTCAAAATCTCTTATACAGCCATGATAGTTAAAACAGCCCAGTACTTGTAAAATGACAGACATATAGAACAATGGAACAGAATTGAGAAGTCAGAATTAAACCTATCCACCTAGTGACAGCTGATCTTTGACAAAAGGCCAAAACTCTTTAAATGGAGAAATGATAGTCTCTTTAATAAATGCTGCTGACAAAAATTGGATATCCATTTGTAGCAAAAAATGAAACGACCTAAATCTCACACCCTATACAAAATGAACAAGTTAGATCAAAGACATGAATGTAAAACCTAAAATCATAAAGAACATCAAAGAGAAAATAGGGACAAACTTAGGGGCCCTGATTCAGGACATAAATTCACTATCAAATATAACTAAAAATGTACAAACACCAGAAGGCAAATTAGATGACTAGAACCTCCTAAAAATTAGACACTGACGTGCTTTAAAACATTTCACCAAAGAGTTAAAAGAGAACCCACACATTGGGAGAAAAGTTTTCCAATGACATATTGGAGAAGGGCTGATCTCTAAACTTTACAGAAAACTTCAACACCTCAACAACAAAAAGAGAAATAATGCAATTGAAAAATGATCAGAAGATATGAACAGGCATTTCACCAAAGACAACACTCAAGCAGCTAACAAACACATGAAGAAATGCTCTCAATCATTAGACACTAGATGCAAATCATGAGACCAATGAGATACCATCTCACCCTAGCACTATACCAAAGTTTTGAGGAAAAGAAAACAAGTGCTGGGGAAGGTGTGAAGAGACTGGAACCCTCAGTACACTACTGGTGGGACTGTAATATGGTACAACCACTGTGGAAAATGGTATGCTGCTTCTTTAAAAAGCTGGAAATAGAAATACCATATTATCTAGTGATCCCACTACTTAGTATATTTCCTAGAGAAATAAGAGCCCTGACATGAACAGATACATGCATACCCATCTTCATCACAGCATATTCACAGTAGCAAAAAGATTGAAATAACCTAAATGCCCATCAGTGGAGGAATGGATCAAAAAACTGTCATATACACAGTGGGATACTATGCAACATGAAAGAACAATGATGGATCTGTGAAACATCTCATAACATGGATTAACATACAGGCCATTATGCTGAGTAAAATTAGTCAATAACAAAAAGACAAATATTGTATGAGACTACTATTATAAAATGTCAAGAAAAGGGTTTCACAAGGAAAAAAAAGGGGGAGGTGGGAGTGGGGAATATTCTTTGATAGTTACCAGGAGTAGGAAGGGAAGTGAAGGTATACCATTAACTAGAGGCTAGACCAAATGAAGGAAGGAAGGAAAGACTTTAAGTACTTGGCAGTTTTGTTGTTGGAAATACAAATTAAAGAAGCTACACAATAAATTGATAGATTAGAAAAAAATGCATAAATTATTTAGACATTTTTCCATCTCTCTTTTTGGTGGCATAGTGGGTGAGGCATTTGGCTGCTTACTGGATCAGTGGTTCACACCCATCAGCTTTTCCACGGGAGGAAGATGAGGCAATCTTCTTCTGTAAAGATTTACAGCCTTGGAAACCTAATGTCAGTTGCTATGAGTTGTATTTGACTTGATGGCACATTGGGTTTGGGTGGTTTTTTTTTTTTTTTTTTTTTGGTTTATTTAAGATTGGTCTAAACTGTTTTACCTAAGGCATTTGACTGCTAACCAGAAGGTTGGTGGTTCAAACCCAACAGCCTCACCTTGGCAGGAAGCTACTTCCATAAAGATTGACTGCCTTGGAAACCCAAAGGGGTCTCTGAGTTGGAATCTACTTGATCACAGTGAGTTTGATTTTAGTTTTAGACAGATAGTTTCCATAAAAATCTAGAAAGAAAGGAGACCTTGTAGTCTAATAGGGAGATAACTTCTAGTGTTTAGAAGGTGATTCTAGGCAAGTTAATGAGATATGCACATGTGACCAGGATAATGTTTCATTGACCCTTTGTGTGTGTCTTCTGGAACCTCTGCACCTTACATTCTAGCTTCTTGGTGCTTGAGTGGTAACATAAGTCTATATTGGAATAACATATGAATAGCCACTTGTGCAGTACTATTGAAACGAAAGCTGGAGTTTAATGAATGAAACTCACTCCTAGCCAGAAGCTTCTAGTCTCCTAGGCCTCTCATTTCTAGGACCAGGTTTGATTCCACCCTCCCCAGGTGAAAGCACAATGCCCTAGGGCACCGAGAGATTTAACACTTAGAGTTCTGAAACAGCAGGTCTGACCTGTGTCTTCCTTATTTATTTAGAACCACTGGGCACAAGACAATTGGGCATTACTTCTCAACAGCTTTTGTTACCTCAGGAGGAAGTCCTTCATTTGCCTCTCCCTTCTGGAGTTTGACTTCCTGGGCAGACATCTGACCTCCACACCCTCCCTCTATATTCCCTTACTTTAACAGCTGTTTCCTTTTCCTGCTCCCCTAGCTTTTGTCCTTTTTACTTTTTCCACAACCCCAGCAGCAGCAGTGCCACCTATTATTTGTTGAAAGAAGTGGAGTTGGGAAAGAGTTTTGAAAAGTTGAGATATGTGGCTAAGTCTTTTCTTTTAAGTTGTAAACTGCTAGAGGGCAGGTGCCCTTGTTAAACATTGTAGAGTGCTAATAAAATCTCATGAGCTTAATGCTTTTTTTTATAGTAACAGAGCACAACTATTATACAGTCTGAGTAGATGCAGAAGTTAGACGTAGTGAACAGAACATTTTCCTCATGATACCTCCATTGAGTTAATCATTTTCACACTTATTTAAACCTGCTTCTGACAGTTTTTAGTTACATCAATGAATAATTACAGCTGCTCATTCATACACACACACATATATAGGTGTTGATTGAGCAAACCTTGTATCTTAGTTTTTCTCAATTGTAAACTGTTGATGAGATCTGACAAGTGCATTGGATAATACGATTAGCTTAATGTTTATAAAAATTATTTGAAGGTAAGATTTCTACATAAATGCCAGGAATATGATTGTTTTCTTCATGTACTGCCAAGAACCAGTTTCTCCTGAATATAGTTTCTTATGATAAGTCGAGGGAGCTCTGGTAGCATAGTGGCTAAGGCACTTGACAGCTAACCAGAAGGCTGGCGGTTCAAGCTATTGTAGCCACTCCTCGGAAGGAAGATGGGGTAATCTACTTCCGTAGTGACACCGCCTTGGAAACCCAAGGAGGGGTCGCTATGAGTCGGATCCGACTCGATGGCATATAACAACAACAACAACAACAATGATAAGTCGAAGAAGGTTTTTATGCGGTTGTTGTTGTTGTTGTTGTTATGTGCCGTCGAGTCGGCCCCGACTCATAG
>NW_006921671.1:5184852-5191049 GCF_000298275.1 Orycteropus afer afer
AAGGAGCATTCTGGCTGCACTTCCTCCAGGACAGATCTGTTAGTTCTTTTAGCAGTCCATGGTACTTTCAGCATTCTTCGCCAGCACCACAACTAGGCACTAGGCAGCCCAAATTAAGTATCAAATTCAAGTTAATTTCACTGTTGAGGAAACTATTCTATCTGAGGCAGTGCAGTTTCGTGGAAAGAAAATAATCAGAGAAAAGCTGCATAGAGAGCCAGTATGAAAAAATGCCTGAAAGATATCACAAAAAGGGCTGAAATGTCAGAGCTGAAGTTACAAAGCATGAGGCTAGAATAAATCTAAAAATTCCCCCCTCACACTCATAATGTTCGTGCTATCAGAGGACCCTGCATGATTTTAGAAACAGCACTTTTCAACATTTAAGCTTTCCTACTGACAAGGTAGCCAGGGGATGATATTATGGTTTGTCAGCTCATAGCATGGGCTTTGGAGTCTGACCAAGCTGGATTCTTTTAAATGGCAAGTATTAAGGGAGGTTGCCATGCATCGAAATCGACTTGATGGCAATGGGCGTGGTTTCTGTTTGGCATTAAATAAAAGAGTAGTAACTTGTCTATCAAGCATGTTTTGAGAGTTTTATCAAAGAACTACTTGTGAAATGCAAATTTGTATTTTTCAGAGTATTTTGAAGAAGAAAGGCAGACTAATAGAGGAAAGCAGAGCCTGAAATAAATCTTAACATTAAAAAGTAAATGTAGCATTACTCTTCTACCAAAACCAACAGAGAAATACAAGAAAAGAAACTACTACCCAGTATCTCTCATGAACTTAAAAGGCAAAACTGTTTAACAAAATACTACCAAATCCAATCCAGCAGTATATAAAAAGATAACATATCATGACCCAAGTAGAGTTTATCCTAAGAATGGGAGGTTGGCTTAACATTTGAAAATTAAGCAGTGTAACTCACAATATTAATTAGAAAAAGGAAGAAAACCATACTATAATCAGTAGATAAAAGAAAATGCATTTTGACAAAATTTAATACCCGTTTATGATGAAAGCTCTTAGCAATGTAAAAGAAGGCGTATCTATGAAAAACATACAGCTAACAAAGTACTTTACAATTAAAGATTGAACGTGCTCCTTCTAAGATTTTAGACAATGCAGGAAGGTAAATAAATAAATAAAATAACAACGTAAAAGACAGATAAATCAGGAAGGAAAAGTAAAACTGTCTTTTTTCGTAGAGGACATAATTGTATATGTGGAAAACTCTAGAGCAACACTTGACAAACTGTAGCTCCTAGTCCAAATTCAGTCTTTAACCTATTTCTGTGTTATCTATGACCTGTGTAGGAGCTCTGGTAGTGTAGTGCCTAAGGCACTTGACTGCTAACCAGAAGGCTGGCGGTTCAAACCCACCAGCCACTCCTTGGAAGGAAGGTTGGGCAGTCTACTTCCGTAGTGATACTGCCTCGGAAACCCAACAAGGGGTCAGTATAAGTTGGGTCCGACTTGACAGCACATAACAACAACAAACAACAATGACCTGTGATGATTTTTATATTTTTAATGCTTAAAAATTAAAAGAAGAATTATAAGTAAATTATATGAACTCAAAATGTCAGTGTCTATAAATGAAGTTTTATTAGACCAGCCACACTCATTTATTTACATATTGTCCATGGCTTCTTTCACACCATAGCAGCAGAGTTGAATAGTTATGACAGAATCCATATGGCCCACAAAGCTTAAGATATTTATTCTCTGGCCCTTCACAGAAAAAAATTGCCCAACCTCCACTATAAAGAATCCAAAAAGAAGTGAAGTTAGCAGAGTTGTAAAATATAAGGTTGATAAGCGTAAGTCAATTGGATTTTAGCAATGAAAGAATAGAAAATTAAATTTAAAAACAGTGCCTAAGGCACTTGGCTGCTAACCAGAAGGATGGCGGTTCAAACCCACCAGTCACTTCTCAGAAGGAAGGTGGGGCAGTCTACTTCCATAGTGATACCGCCTCGGAAACCCAAGGAGGGGTTGCTATGAGTCGGGTCTGATTCGACAGCATATAACAACAACAACATATATTGTAATAGCATCAAAACTATAATTAGAGATAAATTTCACTTAGATTAAAATTTAAAATAGTCTGAACTCTGCAAGCACTGCTGAGAAAAAGACAAATAAATGGAAAGATACACCAAATTCATTAATAGAGATTTAATATTGGATGTCATTTTTCCCACAATTGATTTGTAGATCCACTGCAGTCTTTATAATTATTTTATTTTGTTTTTTAGGAATGTTTTATTGTAGTTTGATTGAAAGTTTACAGAGCAGGTTAGTTTCCTATTCAATGATTTTATACACATTTTGTTACATTAGTTACAGTCCCCTCATTGTAACCACACTCTTCTCATTTCCTCCCAGGGTATCCTGTTTCCAGTCAGGCATCTTTCCTAACCCTTTCTGAACTTTATTTTTAGCTCAATGCTGCCCTTTTGGTTTTGTATGGTTGACTGTTCTGAGGAGCACAATCCTTACAGATTACTGTTCACTTGGTAGACCTGTCTATTGTTTGCTTTTGTGTAGGGAGGGAGAATATTGACTTTACACTCTACACAAAATTATATGAAATTGTAGCACAGACATAAATGTAAAAGCTAAACAATAGACAGGTCTACAGAGTTTCATTGAAGGATGTCAGTGGGCCATACTCTGGGTTTTTCTTCCAGTCTCTATTAGACCATTAATTCTAGTCTTTTCTATGATTTTGAATTTTGTTCTATATTTTTCTTCTACTTGGTCCGGGACCTTGTGTTGGATTCACTGAGTCTTATTCTGAATCCCAGGATATTTTATTTAGAAATTAGTAAATTAATTCTGTAACCTATATGGAAAAGCAAAGACCTAGGATAACAGAAACAGTTTTGATAAGGAACAAAGTGAGGGGTTTCTACTACCTGATTTCAAAACTTATTATATGCTCACAGTAACAAGAAACTGTGGTAATGGCATGAGGAAAAACATTTAGATCAGTGTAACAGAAGAGAAATTCAAGCTGCAGAGTCACACATATATGACCAGTTAATTTTTGACAAATATGCCAAGGTGATTCAATAAGGAAAGGATAGTCTTTTCACCAAATGGTGTGAAACAAATGGATATCTGTGGGGTAGGGGTTGGGGAGGGAGAATGTTGACTTCACACTCTACACAAAATTTTATGAAATATAGCACAGATCTAAATGTAAACGCCAAATTATAAAGCATGTAAAAGACATAGAAAAAAGTCTGTACCATCTTGGAGTAAGCAGAAACTTAAATAGTATATTAAAAACACTAAGCATAAAAATAATTATAGATTGGACTTTGGTAAAATTAAAAACTGCTCCTTGAGATACACTATTCACACCAATGACCAAAGACCAGACAAATTGTAGGATGACCTCAAGGCAAGCTAACAAGTGGGAAAAAGTGGTCATTTTACACACACACACACACACACACACATAAAATATATAGCCAAAAACCAAACTCACTGCCATCAAGTCTGTTTGACTCATAGGTGATATCTCTACGGAAGTAGGTTGCCCAGTCTTCCTTCTGAGGAGTGGCTGGTGGGTTTGAACCACCAGCCTTCTGGTTAGCAGTCAAATGCCTTAGGCATTATGCCACCAGAGTGCATATATATACATAACACATACTCATATACATATACATACATACATACATACATATATGACTGTAGTGGCTTGTATGTTGCTGTGAGAGTGGAAGCTATGGCACCAGTATTTCAAAAACCAGCAGGGCCAGCCATTGTAGACAGGTTTCAGCAGAGCTGACAGACTAAGACAGACTAAAAAGGAGGATAAGGCCATCTACTTCTGAAAAAAATGACCACTGGAAAACCTTACCAATAGGAGTGAAACACTATCTGATACATTACCAGAAATCTTTATGAATAGCAGTGAAACATTGTCTGAAATAATGCTGGAAGATGAGTCCCTCAGGTTGGAAGGCACTCAAAATATGACTGGGGAAGAGCTGCCTCCTCAAAGTAAAGTTGACCTTAATAACGTGGATGGAGTAAAGCTTTTGGGACTTCCATTGGCTGATGTGACCTGGCTCCAAATGAGAAGAAACAGCTGTAAACATTCACTACTAATCAGAATGTGCAATGTATGAAATATGAAGCTACGAAAATCAGAAATTGTCAAAAATGAAATAGAACACATAAAGACCGATATCCCAGGTATTAATGAGCTGAAGTGGACTAATATTGGCCATTTTAAATCAGACAGTCATGTAATCTACTATGTCATGCATAACAGATTGAAGAATGATGCATTCATTGTCAAAAAGAAAATTTTAAGATCCTGATGTACAAAAATAATATCCTTACATGTACAAGGAAGACCCATTAATACTGCTACTATTCAAATCCACACACCAACCACTAAAGCCAAAGACAAGGAAATTGAAGATTTTTCCAACTCTGCTGTCTGAAATTGACCAAACATGAAATCAAGATAATTAGTGTTGATTGGAATGCAGAAATTGGAAACAAAGAAGCAGCATTGGAAGTTGAAAAATATGCCCTTGATAAACGAAATAACACCAGAGATCGCATGATACAGTTTTGCAAAAACAACAGCTTATTCATTGCAAATGCCATTTTTAAGCACCATAAACGCTGAATATACACATAAAAGAACACACAGGAATCAAATTAGACTACATCTGTGGAAAGAAGTGATGCAGAAGCTCAATGTCATCAATCAAAACAATGCCAGGAGCTGACTATGGAAGAAGCCATCATTTGCTCGTATACAAGTTCATTGAAGGTGAAGAAAAAGTCCGTGAGAGCCAAAATATGACCTTGATTATATAGCACCTGAATTTAGAGACCATCTGAAGAATAGACTTGAGGCACTGACCACCATTGACCGAAGACCAGACAAATTGTAGAATGACATCAAGAACATCGTACATTAAGGCAAAAAAGTCATTAAAAAGACAGAAAAGGAAGAAAAGACCAAGATGGATGTCAGAAGAGACTGAAATTTCTTTTGAACAGAGACTAACTAAAGCAAATGAAAGGTGTAAAGATTTGGAGTTAGAAAACCAAAAGGGATTACTACAGTTGACATTTCTCAAGCTGAAAGAACTGAATAAAAAAAATTCAAGCCTCGAAATGCAATATTGCAGGATTTTATGGGCAAAATACTGAACGATCCAGAAAGTGTCAAAAGAAGATGTAAGGAGTACACAGAGTCACTGTATCAGAAAGAATTGGTTGACGTTCATCCATTTCAAGAGTAGCATAGGAACAAGAACTAAAGGTATTAAAGGAAGAAGTCCAAGCTGCACTGAAGGAATTGACAAAAAAAAAAGAAAAGAAAAGAAAAGGGGCTCCAAGAATTGATGGAATACCCATTGAGATGTTTCAACAAACAGATGCAGTACTAAAGGCACTTACTCATTATACCAAGAAATTTTGGAATAATAATGATAATGACCTGGCCAACTGACTAGAAGAGGTCCATATTTGTGCCCATTCTGAAGAAAGGTGATCCAAAAGAATGTGGAAATCATTGAACCATATAATTAATATCATATGATCATTACAATTTTATGAAAGTAAAATTTTGCTTAAGATAATTCAAAAATGGTTGCAGCAGTATATTGATAGGGAGTTTTCAGAAATGCAAGCTGGATTCAGAAGAAGATGTGGAACAATGAATATCATTGCTGATGTTAGATGGATCTTGGCTGAAAGCAAGGAATACCAGAAAGATGTTTACCTGTGTTGTACTAACTATGCCAAGGCATTCATCCATGTAGATCATAAATTATGGATAACATTGCAAAGCATGGGAATTCTAGAACACTTAATTGTGCTTAAGAAGAGCCTGTACATGGATCAGAAAGCTGTCATTCAAACAGAAGAAGAGGATACTGCATGGCGTAAAATCAGGAAAGGTGTGAATTAAGGTTCTATCACTTCACCATACTATTCATTCTGTGTGCTGAGCAAATAATCCAAGAAGCTGGACTATATGAAGAAGAACATGGCATAGGATTGGAGAAAGACTTATTAACAACTTGCAGTATGCAAATGACAACAAACTTCCTTGCTGAGAGTGCAGATGATGTAAAGCAGTTACTATGAAGATCAAAGACTACAGTCTTCAGTATGGATTCCAACTTGACATTAAAAAAAAAAAA
>NW_006921671.1:5192034-5197108 GCF_000298275.1 Orycteropus afer afer
CAGACTTTGCCTCATACACTTTGGTCATGTTGTCAGAAGGGGCCAGTTCCTGGAGAGGAGTATCATACTTGTTAAAGTAGAGGGTCAGTGAAAAAGGGGGAGACACTCAATGAGGTGGTTTGATAGAGTGGCTGCAAGGATGGGGCTCAAGCATAGCAAGTATTGTGAGGATGACACAGGACCAGGCAGTGTTTGATTCTGTTGTACATAGGTTTACTGTAAGTCGGAGCTGACTTGCCAGCACCTAACAAAAACAACACTATATGTATATTTTGTTGTGGTTATGTGTGTAGTATGCTCAAACCATACTCACTGCCATCAAATTGATTCAAACTCTTAGTGACCCCCATTGGATTTCCAAGTCTGTAAATCTTTAAAGAAGCAAACTGCCTCATCTTTCTTTCATGGAGAGGCTGGTAGGTTCGAACCGCTGACCTTCTGGTTAATAGCCAAATGCCTTAACCACTATACTACCAGACCTCCTGTAATAGTGTTAGTATGTAGATAGATAGATAATGATATATATGATATAATATATTTATATCCTTCATAAATTCAAAACTCTTGCAACTCAGTAAGACAATGCAATTTAAAAGATTTAAATGGACTTCACCAAAGAAGTTACATGTTTGCCCCATAATTTCATGATATGGTGTTCAACATCATTCACCTTCAGAGAAATGCAATTTATATCCATAATGTGGTTTCACTTCACTCTTTTTGTTACTGGTTGCAATCTAGTTGATTCCAACTCATGGCAACCCCATGTGTGCAGAGTAGAACTGTTCTGTAGGGT
The DNA here is from genome assembly GCF_000298275.1 of Orycteropus afer afer. Taxonomy (NCBI): domain Eukaryota; kingdom Metazoa; phylum Chordata; class Mammalia; order Tubulidentata; family Orycteropodidae; genus Orycteropus; species Orycteropus afer. Next base: position 5,192,831 of record NW_006921671.1, read on the forward strand.
TTTAAAGGCTGTGATCTTTCAGAAAGAAGATCAGTAAGCCTTCTGTGGCACCTCTGGGTACGTTTTAACCACCAGCCTCTTTGGTTAGTAGTCAAGCACTTAACTGTTTATGTCACCCAAGGAATCCTTCCACTTTACTAGGAGTCTGCAAAATAAGGCCCACTACCTGTTTTGTAGCATAGTGGCTAAGACACTTGCCTGCTAACCAGACGGCTGGCGGTTCAAACCCACCAGCCACTCCTCGGAAGGAAGGTTGGGCAATCCTACTTCCGTAGTGATACTGCCTCGGAAACCCAAGGAGGGGTCGCTATGAGTCGGGGCCGACTCGACGGCACATAACAACAACAACAACCTGTTTTGTAAATAAAAATTTAATAGAAAACAGCCAACTCAGTTATATATTGTCTGTGGCTGCTTGTGTGCTCAACAGTAGAGTTAACAGTTGTGACAGAGACCACATGGCCCGTAAAGCCTAAAATATATGTTATCTAGTCAATTACTTCCCCTGCCCTCCCCCCAAAATTGCCAATGTATGTACTATACACCCAGTAGGATGATTAAAAGCAAAAGATGCTATTAGGTGTGGATAATGTATGAAGTGAATGTAATTTCTCATGTATTGCTAGTAGACATGTAAGATAGTACAACTATGTTGCAAAACACTTGGGCAATTTTGTACAGAGTTAATCATATACTTAACAATGACCTCGCAATTCTGATTATGTAAATTTGTCTACACAAAAACTTGTGTATGAATGTTCATAGCACTATTATTCGCAGTATTCTCAAACTAGAATCAACTTGTCTTATCAGTAGGTGAATGAATAAACTATTATATTCATACTACTCAACAAAATAAAAGGAATAAACCACTTTTATACAACAGCATGGATTAAACTAAAAAATATGATGAGTGAAAGAAGCCAGAATAAAAGAGAACATACTCCATTCTTTCGTTTGTATAAATTTTAAAAGAACCAAAACTAACCTATAACAACAGAAAACAAATCACTGGTTGTCAGAGATGGGGGAAAGAAGCGGTGTTCCAAAGATGCCAAAGCCATTTTGTGTGTGTGTGTGTGTATAGGGTGTGTGTGATGGACATATTCTAATTGCAGTTAAGGTTGTAGTTCATTGTTTTGTACGTTTAGCATAACTCACTGAACTCTACACTTAAAATGTGTACGTTTAGCATAACTCACTGAACTCTACACTTAAAATATGTACGTTTAGCATAACTCACTGAACTCTACACTTAAAATGTGTACGTTTAGCATAACTCAGTGAACTCTACACTTAAAATGTGCACATCCTATTGGATGTAAATTATATCTTAGTAAAGTTGATTTAAAGAAAAGTAAACCATTGACATGTTTTTTAAAAATCACAGTAAACTTAATCTAGACATTGATCTTCTGCAGAGCACAGACTCTTTGGTGAACACCATTTTACTTCCAGCATATAGCACAATACATACTAGGCACTCAGTAAATATTTCTGAGCAAATTCCTGTGTGAAAGAAACAAGACAACATAATAATGTTGGTAGAGGAAAGAATCTACCTGCAAGGCTGAGTGAAGGGATATAAACTTTTTGCTTTAAATTTGTTCATTTTAACATTCATTTTTCTATTGGAAAGGAGTGTGTGCAGTGTAATCCACTTTGGCTGGAATTAAAGATAAAGTCTTTTGGATAGCAGGCAGGCATTCAGACGATTAACCGTCTGAGGAGTACTTAATATAGGAAACATTTTTATTGAAATAATGTAAGGAGCCCGTGTTGGTAGTTTTAATAAAATCAAGACTGACTCGTCTATTTGAGGACCAGGATTATGGAAATAACATCTTGTGCTTAAGGAGTATTTTAAGATTGGAACAGTTATATTCATATTTACTTATGAAAAAATCAGAATTGGTGGGTAAGTAAAAGTTTAACCCTGTGGGGAAAAAAAATTATATTTTTATTTGGCTTCTCTGTGTTAACTCTGAAGAAATAGCTTTAGGTTATACAACTCCATAAATGTTATGTTCTCAGTTTTACCTAGAGGGCACTTTTATAGGAGAGGATCATTTTTTAATTTCTCCTCTGAAAAATAAAACTGTCAGTGTATTCTGCTTTACAGTCCTTTTAAATTTTGTTTGCAGTATTTTTCACAGTTTTTTGTTACAGGAATGGGTGAGATCTCCAGGAGCCCTGCACCCAAGTCCCTGTGGGAATTGTGTGCTATAGTTAAATATCCACTACCCTCTCCGACAGGGTTAGATTTCTTTCTCCACCTTTTGCTGTTCAGCACTCTGGGGACTGGGTGGCTTGTAGGGGTTAGGAACAGTTGCCTCTAGGCAGTCATCTGTATTTCATCCTTTTTTTTGCTTTAAGAACTCATTGGCTTATTGTGAAGAGTTGATGCCTTTGAATTTTTGGTTTTTGTTTGTTTTGGTAAAATATGTATTACAAAGAACAATCACCATTTTAACCATTTTTAACTGTATAGTTCAATGACATTAATTACTTTCATCACCTTGTACAACCATCACCAGTGCACCTTAAGCAGTAACTCCCCATTACCCTCTTTTAGGAAAAGAATGAGGTGCCCTCCCAGGGAATTCATATACTAAGCAACTTGGCTTTTTAAAGTGTGAATAAACAGAAAACAGATTAGATTGATTTGCTGTTTATTTAGGCTCTTTATATGTCCCAAAATATGGCTACATGTTCAAAGTGGCTGTGCAAGAGTCACTGTTTTCTAGAATAAGTTTTACAAATATAATTAGTTGGCTGTCATTATCCTTTTCACTATTAAGTATTAATGATTGTTTTCTAATGTAACTACTTTACTTTCTCAGCTTAAATGTAAGACAATTCCTATCTTAGTGTTCAGATTCTCATCAGGCCTGTGGTCTTCAGGTCAACTTTACTAAGGCAATTAAATCTGTCACCAAGGACACATGATTTTTATTTGGCCATTAGGACTGTAGCAAGAGACTCCAAACTGTTTGCTTTTAGGGCATTAATTTGTTTATCATTTCCAGTGCTTCTCTGAGTCCTACCCTATTTCCTATAGTGGCAAATGCAAATGAGAGAGCAAATTTCTTGTCTATGAAGTCATTCCCAGGGAAGTGCAATCAAGTTGGCAGGGACTCAGCTGGCTACTTCTGTACTAAAGCCATCTCAGTCAGTATTCTTCCTTGAGTATTTGATCACGTCTGTCATTCCTTATTCCAAAGGGTAAAAATGTAGACTGAGCATAGCCAAGTTTTAAAACAGAGGTATGCAGCCATTTATCCTCACTAGTTCCTAAAGGAAATGAGTACTTCTTTATCCTATAAATAAAGGCACATCTATTCCTTAAATATTTTTACTTTCTGCAGAAGTAGTTTTTAAATCTTTAACTACTTACAGAGTAAAACCTGTGAAAGTCAGAACCTGTGTAAGACATAAACCTGTCAGAGAAGGAAAACCCAAATATGTTCCACTAACAGAGAGCAATAGAAAAGTGGTAAGCTATACCTTGTCAACAGTGGAAAACTAGTGAAACCCTGAAAAATAAGGCAGTCCCATCAAGTTCTGGCTCTCACAGGTTTCGGTGTATTTGATTTACTACTACTTAATCTGCTTAGCTGTATTATTAACGTCATTATAAAATTATGTTTGTAAATATAATTATGGGAGCTCTGGTAGTGTAGTGCCTAAGGCACTTGACTGCTAACCAGAAGGCTGGCGGTTCAAACCCACTAGCCACTCCTGGGAAGGAAGATGGGGCAATCTACTTCCGTAGTGATACTGCCTCGGAAACCCAAGGAGGGGTCGCTATGAGTCAGGTCCGAATCCATGGCACATAACAACAACAACAACAAAGATAATTATATGTACATGCAAATATAAAAATCAGAGTAAGTATTTCACATTGATATAATAATTTTAGAAATGTATTTTCTCAGCTTTTTATTGCAATCTAACATGATCATTTGGAAAGAACAAAATCAGTAGCTATTCTGACACTATTTCCTAGACTTGTTGTAAATTACTGTGTTGTGCCTCTGTACTGGGATAGGCAGAATAACTGGAAACTCAGAGAAAGGTGATCCTTTTTATGTAGAGGCAGAAAACTTAGCTGAATTTTTAACAGTTGTATGTTGTGTTGTTATGGGCCATCGAGTCGGACCTGACTCACAGCGACCCCTCCTTGGGTTTCCGAGGCGGTGTCACTGCAGAAGTAGATTGCCCCATCTTTCTTCCAGGAGTGGCTGGTGGGTTTGAACCTCCAGCCTTCTGGTTAGC
>NW_006921671.1:5197869-5207484 GCF_000298275.1 Orycteropus afer afer
GCTACTCACCAAAGTAGGATGTGAAACTGTTTTTGTGTAGTATGTTATGCCAGTTGAGCTTGATGTCTCCTGCAACTGTGGTCTCGAGCCCACAGGTCCAACTCTAGCTCCCTATGGGTAGCTGGCTGTGGCCAAGAAATGACTACAACCTTGTCCCTTGTCAGCTCTACTGTATACCTCAACGTTCTTGTAGAACATACAAATACACTTGTAGAAACACTGTCTGGCAACCTTATACATGATCATGGGCACACTTAACCCTGTATGATGTTGTTGTTGTTGTTGTTATTTGCCATCGAGTCAGCCCCAACTCATAGCGACCCTTCCTTGGGTTTCCAAGGCAGTATCACTACGGAAGTAGGATTGCCCAACCCCTGTATAGACATACCTAACCCTTCAGCTTGTTCACCCATCTATCCACCCATAGATCAATGTTTGCCATCACTGACAACGCAGTAGTGTATGTGCAAAATGGTTCATCTTTGTTGTCTTCACCTCCCGTGGACCTCTCTATGCTTTCCTCTTCCTCAGTGCCACTGTGTTGATAACTCACATTTGGTACATTGCCCTTCCCTTCACCCAATCAATATTTCTATCTAGCAGTGTTCCTCCCCACCTCTCCCACCCCTGGTAACCAAGAAAGAAAATTTCCTTCCATATATAAACCTTTCCTTGACTTTTTACAATAATGGACTAATACAGTATTTGACCTTTGGAAACAGGCTGATAAAACTACTCAGCTGCAAACCTGTGCTACCCTTCCAGAAAAAGAAAGAATAATGCAAAGAACAGAGCCTCAGGCCCAGAGGGTGGCACCTCAAGCCACAGAGAATTATTCCTAGACCTTGAAATCTAATCCATTTGCCCTGCTGGATTTAGAAACTGGTTGAGCCCTTTATGCTTCCCAACTACTCCTTTGGACTTTTCAGCTGATGATATTTAGATGAGATTTTAGACTGCTGTGTAGCAGATGCATTGAAGATGCAGAGAGACCAGGTGGAGGTTGTTGCATTGTTGACACAGATGATGGTGGTTTGTATTAGGTCATGGAAAAATGAGGTAAAGAGATTTGGGGTATACAGTGAACTGGACTTGATGGGTTGGATGAGAGGGGTGAGGGACAGGAGAAATGACAAAGGTGATTTTAGTTTCCTACCATGAGCAACAGATGAATGGCAGGGTCCTTTGCTGAGATGTAAAGAATGTTATCATTGCTTTTTCTTTATTTGGGAATGTATGGAATTATTTCCAGAAGTGCATTTAAATCACAATTTTCTTGTTTTCTTCTAGCCATAAATTTCTTAAATACTACATGATAATTTCTAAATCCGTTTAGTTAAAACTGTAAGATCATTTGTAAGATCATTTAAGCTAATTCTCCAGTTCTGTAGTAGAACACCATACTCTTCTACTTTCAATTTCTTTTTAAAATGACTTATGTCTAATATATATAAAATAGTTTTCTTCAAAATTACTACAAAGCTGTAGGCTAACATTTCTGAGATTGTGCAGCATTTATGAAGCTGTACTTCTGGACTTACTCATCAAGGTCATTAGTAAGACGGAGTATACATTTGGTAATCTCTGTAGGATGTTACCTGGGTATAGTGTGTATAACTTGGAGACAGAACAGTTGTAGGTTGGGGCTGCCGAATAGGAACATTGTATGAGATTTCTTTGGCACCAAAACCCAGTGACCTGGAAACATCACCTGATTACACATTGAAGCTGGGCTTCCTAACACTGTACCAAGTTGTGACCACCTGTATGCTCGGCATAAGGTCATCCACACCAAGGGATAGATGACTGGCAGTCACCATCTGAGGCCTGCGCAACTACTACTATCCATTGCTGTCAAGTCAGTTCCAAATCATTGCAACCTATAAGCCAGGGTAGAACTACCACACAGGCTTTCCAAGGCTGAAAAATCTAATATCTGTAATACCCACCATGCCTGCAACCGCTGTACCTAAATGCATAAATCTCCTTCCCCTACAGTTTACAAGTTTCCACCCTATTTCTAGAGACTTTAAAGACTAAATTTCTCACACCTCACGTTGCCTTTAACTCATTCATCATAAGAGTCCATTCCTGCTTAGTTATCCTGCTTACTCCCAACCCTCATCCCTATCTGCCTCTATTTGTCTTCTTGTTCCGTCTATCCCTATCTTCTCCATGCTTCAACTCAAACTTCTTCCATTTCCTCCTATAACTCCTGCTCTGTAGTTAGCCACTAGTCCTATATCCTCATTCTCTTCTCATACCTGTCCTTCCCTAGTCTTTGCCTTAATAGCAGTCTGGCTGGTCCCTGAGGGGACTCTACTCCCTGCATCTCTCCCTGGAGGTATATAATTAGTCTCTTAATCTTAGTTTCTTCAGCTCAAGGGGTGGGGTCATTGTCCTCCTTGCTTCTCAGCTACTACATATGCCTTCCTTACACAATTTTGTACTCCTCTGAGATTTCCATGCCTGGCTGTACTACCCTTTCTCCCTCCTCACTGCTGTCATTTGTCAGCCTTCTGGTTGCTCTCTCTTTCACTGAAGACTCAACTCCCAGCTCATGGCCACCTTCTCCATCTTACCTTCTGCCAATTTCTAGGCTGATCCACATAGACCATCCATCTTGCCTCTGCAGGTCTGTCCCTTAGCATCCTCATTTTGAGTAATCATTTACTTTAAGCATTATATTCTTAGACTACAAAAGCTCACGTCCTTGGTATTCACCCATAAGTAATTATCATATTGATCAAAAACTCCTATCCATTAGTATTCCCACTTTCTGTCTACACTGGTCAGTCCTACTCTTAACATATCAGACTCATGGCCCAAGAATAAGGAAAGTATGATTCCCCAGAGGAAAATCAGAATGTCATATCTAGAATAAAGTTAAAAGATGTAGGTGCCCAGTATGTAATGCTTGCTGCACTGCATTGCATTTCATGCTTTATTATGTTTATTTGCTTGCAGTCCATAGTCCTGAATTGTGTAGTTGTATGAGTAGATTCTAAAGAAATTGTAGCTTCTCAAAAGCTGTGTTTAATTAATTAAATTTAAATGCATGTTTACTTAGTGAAATAAGATCGTTTCCTAATTGTGCTGTAGGTAGTTCAAGGAGCTTCCTAGGCATCTAAGAAGTAGGCTAAGTACAAAATCTACAAAAATGGAAAAAGGAAACAAGTAGTCTATACCAATTTTATTTAAATTTTAAATGCTTATGAAGTAATTCTAAAGATTGTTCATTCCATTTTTTCTTGTCTGGAGCCTGTCTGTGTGTATTTGTAATTGGGACCCAGCTATCCTTTTGCCCTGCAGGCTATGGGACCACTACCTTTCAGGTCTATAATAAAGAAGAGTAAATTGATTTTAATAATAAAGCAAAACATAATTAGGAAGGCAAATCTGCTGTGGAAACATCATACCATGCATTACAAAACCAAATGTAAATAATTTAGATTAGCTCCACACCACTGGCTGTCTCTATTAGCATAACTGAGAATTGGTTGTATTAAAATACCTCCATGTACATGCTCTTATGTCCTGTGGTTTAAACATTTCTAAAATCTTTCATTGTGTCTCAAATATCATTTGCAGCCAAACATGGGAAATGTTTGTTAAATATATTTCATGTGGGCATGAAGATGGATGGTAATAATTCACACTCATTTTAATTTTCTCTGAGTTCCTTCTTTGGTGATGGTGTTGGGTTTTGCCCTCGCCAGCTGTGTCCTCACGTGGTCTTATTTTCAGTCATGACATAATTTGTAGAGTGGCTGACATTTTAAGCCATACAATCTACAAACATAAACTGCTTTTTTCTCTCTGGTTTATTTATTTATTTATTTTAATTTGTTTTCTATATACTGTGCCAACTAAGCTAAAAGGTCAAGTCCAAGTACAATCTACTATGAGACAAGTGGTTTCCTCCATAGTTATTTTAGCCATTGTCGATCTAACTCAAACTACTTTAATACTCTTGATCAAATTCTGAAGAAAGTACACTTATAATCTGACATCACGATGGAAGATTAAACAAATATTATTAACCAGAACAGATTCAGTATTTACCTTTGATAAAGTATAATGTCTTATTTATCACATTACTACCCTGTGACATTTGCAAGTACTGAAATAAAGATGTCTTCCTTGTTTTCTAAATAAAAAGGAAATGGGCTCCATACAATTAAACACATCTGAATGTGAATGTATGTGTGAAAAATGTCTTCACATGGGTAGTTTATTTTTTAAAGTTCCTTCTGTACACTAATAGCATACAATTTAGTTTAACACTCAGTGTGTTGTAATCAAGAGTGTGAATAAGCAATCAAATACTTCTGAGAAATTCTCCCCAAAGAATTCATGGCAAGCCTGTTGCTATGGTGCAGTCTCACCTGGGGCTCGTTTAGCTTCTTTCTCAATCAGATATATTGACAATGAGCTTAGAAACAGAAATCCTCACAGAAAATTCAGAATGGAGAAATCCAGATAGAAAAATGAAGCAATACGGGTAGTGCTTCCTACCTTTTTTTTACCTGTGCTTATGAGTTCTTATTTATGATCCCAAGAGCCATAAGACCCACTGAAAGTATCACTGTCTCACCGTAAAGTGAGCTGGATGTTAGAGAAGGAATTGTTTATCAGATATGAAACCGTGGAGAAGATAATATCTTAAACGCAGCAAACTAGATTCTGTCATGCACAGCTGCTTTTCTGGAATTTTGAGAGTGGTGTTGGTAGATTCAGACCATCCAGGTATGATTTAATAATGCCATCATCTTTAGATAATGCTGAAGAAAGGCTCCCAATTATTAAATTGAGGAGATGATCAGATTTAACAAGCCTGGCAATGAGACAATTGATGGATTACCTAGGCTTGTATTTTTAGATTTTTATCTTCCTCACTATCTTCAAAATCAATTTCATTGCCGCACTCTGGAGGTCATAGTGTGAGGTTGAAAAGATAGAGTGATAAAGAGCACCAACTGTGGAGTCAGACCCGACTTCATATCCCTGCTCTGCTGTATACCAGGCGTGTGATTATAGGCACTTATGGGCTCCATCTCTAAAATGACAATAATAAGGCATAGCTCATGAGATGGTTGTAGAAATTCCATGAGAGGTGCTAAGCACATAGAAATCATTTATTAGTTATTGATCATATTCACCATTTATGATATGCATATGAAGCATTCTTACAGTATCTGGCTCATAGTGCCAAACCCATTGCCATGGAGTCAATAGAGACCCTGTGGTTGTTGTTGTTAGGTGCCATCAAGTCGTCTCTCACAGTGACCCTGTGTACAACAGAACAAACCACTGCCCAGTCCTGTGTCAGCCTCATGATCCCTGCTATACCTGAGCCCATTGTTGCAGCCACTGTGTCAGTCCATCTTGTTGAGGGCCTTCCCCTCCTTCGTTGACTCTCCACTTTACCAAGCATGATAACCTTCTCCAGAGAATGGTCCCTTCTGACAACATGACCAAAGTAGGTAGGAAGTCTGGCCATTCTCCCTTCCAAGGAGCATTCCAGCTGCACTTCTTTCAGGACAGAATTGTTACTTCTTTTAGCAGCCCATGGTACTTTCAGCATTCTTCGCCAACACCACAACTCAAAATCATCAATTCCTCTTCAGTCTTCCTTATTCATTGTCCACCTATCACATGTATATGAGGCAATTGAAAATACCATAGCTTGGGTTAGACATACCTTAGTCTTCAAGGAGACTTCAGGTGACCCTGTAGGACAGAGTAAAGCTGCCCCATAGGGTTTCCAAGGCTGTAACTCTCTACGAAAACAGAAAACTCATTTTCTTCCCACAGAGTGGTTGGTGGGTTCGAACTCCTGACCTTTTGGTTAGCAGCTGAGTGTTCAGTGACTGTGCCAGCAGTGTTCCTTGACTCATAAATAATAAATACTAGCTAATACTATTATCATTATAATTCATTAAATGAATCTGTGCTGAATATAGTCTTATTTTAAAAAAGAAGAGGAAATACAAAAGTTAAAATTTTATTTATTCCGTGTTTTTTAAATTTATTTTTATTTTTTTATTTAAAGTCTTACATGAGGTGAGGTGGTGAGCCAGAAAACAGCCAAGCTATTCTATACACTGTCCTCAAGTGCTGCCTACATGGCTGCCGGGACTAGGGCGATCATCCCAGTAGCCTTTGCAGTGACAAATGTCCTGTCTTGAAACGTGATGCTGTGCATACCAACTTAGTGTGTACTGCTAAGATTTGCCAAATTGTGTATTTTTATTCATCCTTAATAAGTGTGATGTTAATAACATGATACTATTAAAACACTGGTAGCATAGTGGCTAAGGCACTTGACTGCTCACCAGATGGCTGGCGGTTCAAACCCATCAGCCACTCCTCGGAAGGAAGGTTGGGCAATCCTACTTCCATAGTGATACTGCCTCGGAAACCCAAGGAGGGGTCGCTATGAGTCAGGGCTGACTCGACGGCACATAACAACAACAACATTAAAACACTTGGTTTTCATTATACTATGTTTGTTTTAAAAGATAAATGCCTCAGATGTATATTTAAAGTGATGATTAGATTTAGTTCCAAGGATAGAACCTAGAGGTCCTGGGCTTGAACAAGACAGCTAGTTAGAGATTGGTGTAATTTATGAGATGAAGAGAAATCAGTTTGAGAGTAAACATAAAAGTCCCTTTTGGATGTGTTTAGGTTGAAATGACTGTGGGTTTTCCTCAAAGAGACCTGTTAGCTGGCTGGGGCCCTCGATCAGGGAGAGCAGGGCTAAAGGTATAAATGTGAGATCCACAACCACACAGTTCTAATTGAAACCATGAAAGCACCACAGCCAGGAAGAACCCAGGCCTGAGGGAGATACTTAGGGAGGTCAGTTTCCATTCTGCCTCTATTGTCATTTGAGCGACTGAAGGATAAGTGTAGTTCCTTCTTACCTCAAATGCACAATTCCTGTGAGGATACTACCTCACTTTGAGTTACCTTATTTGAGGATCTAAATATTGTTGCTGTTAGGTGCCATCTTGTCCACTCTGACTCATAGTGACCTTGTGTACAACAGAATGAAACACTGCCCAGTCCTGTGCGAGCCTCCCAACCCTTGTTATACCTGAGCCCATCGTTACAGGCACTGTGTCAATCCATCTCATTGAAGGTCTTCCCCTTTTTCACTGACCCTCCCTCCACTTTACCAAGCATGATATCCTTCTCCAGGGAATGCTCTCTTCTGACAACATGACCAGAGTAGGTGAGACAAAGTCCAGCCATTCTTGCGTCCAAGGAGCATTCTGGCTGTGGTTCCTTCAGGACAGCTTTATTAGTTCTTTTGGCAGTCTGTGCTACTTGCAGTATTCTTCATTAGCAGGACAACTCAAAACCATCAACTCTTCTTCTGTCTTCCTCATTCATTGTCCAGCTTTCACGTGCATGTGAGAAAATACCATGGCTTGGGTAAGGTGCTCCTTAGTCTTAGATTGTGGAACCAAGTAATATGAAATCTTTGACAACTTCAGTGTTTTTTTTCCATTTATTGTGATGCTACTTATTGATCAGTTGTGAGGATTTTTGTTGTCTTTTTGTTGAGGTGTAATTTGTACTGCAGGCTGCAGTCGTCAGTCTTCATCAGTACATGCTTCGAGTCATCTTCACTTTGAGCAAGCAAAGTTGTGTCTTCTGCATATCACAGGTTATTAATGAGTCTTCCTCCTATCCTGATGCCACATAATCAAGCTTCTCACAGTATTTGCTCAGCATACAGATTGAATAAGTATGGTGAAAGGACACAACCCTGACACTCTCCCTTCCTGATTTTAAACACGTAGTATCCCCTTGTTCTGTTTGAGTGACAGCCTCTAGGTCTATGTACAGGTTCCTCATGATTTGTTATGATCCATGCAGTTGAATACTTTTGCACAGTTAAATACAAGTAAATATCTTTCTGGTATTCTTTGCTTTCAGCCAAGATCAGTCTGACATCAGCAATAATATCCCTTTCTCCACATCCTCTTCTGAATCCACTTTGCATTTCTGGAAGTTCTCTGTCAATATACTGCTGCAACTGTTTTTGAATTATCTTCAGGAAGATTTTACTTGTGTGTGATACTGATACTGTTGAATAATTTCCACATTCTGTAGGATCACCTTTCTTTAGAATGGGTACAAATATGGATCTCTTCCAGTCAGTTGGCCAGGTCACTGTCTTCCAGATATCTTGGCATAGATGAGTAAGTGCCTCCACCATGGCATCTGTTTGTTGAAACATCTCAGTGGGTATTCTGTCAACTCCTGGATGTTTGTTTTTTGCCAATTCCTTCAGTGCAGCTTGGACTTACTCCTTCAGTACCATTGGTTCTTGGTCATATGCCACTTCCTGAAATAGAAGAATATTAACCAATTCTTTATGGGATAGTGACTCTGTGTATTCCTTCCATCTTCTTTTGATGTTTCCTGCATCATTCAATTTTTTGCCCATAGAATCTTTTTGTATTGCAACTCTAGGCTTTAATTTTTTCTTCAGTTCTTTCAGCTTGAGAAATGCTAAGCATGTTCTTGCCTTTTGGTTTTCTAGCTCCAGGTCTTTGCATATTTCATTATAATAATTGACTTTGTCTTCTCGAGCTGCTCTTTGAAACCTTCTGTTCAGCTCTTTCATCTTCTCATTTCTTCCATTTGCTTTAGCTACTCTTCATTCAAGAGAAAGTTTCAGAGTCTTTTCTGACATCCATTTTGGTCTTTTCTTCCTTTCCTGTCTTTTTAATGACCTTTTCCTTTCTTCATGTATGATGTTCTTTATATCATTCCACAGTTCATCTGGCTTTTGGTCATTGGTGTTCAGTGCCTGAAATCTGTTCTTCATATGTTCTCTAAATTCAGGTGGGGTATAATCAAGGTCATATTTTGGCTCCCATGGGCTTGTTTTAATTTTCTTCAGCTTCAGCTTGAACTTGCTTAGGGGCAATTGATAGTCTGTTCCACAATCAGCTCCTGGCATTGTTTTGGCTGAAGATAACTGAACTTCTCCATTGCCTCTTGCCACAGCTGTAGTCAATTTGATCCCTGTGTATTCGATCTGGTAAGGTCCATGTGTATAGCCTCCATTTATGTTGTTGTAAAAGGTACTTGCACTGAGTAAGTCATTGATCTTGCAAAATTCTATCATGCAATCTCTGCCATCTTTTTCTATCACAAATATCAAGGCCATATTTTCCAGCTACCTGGGATTCTTTGTTTCCATCTTTTGCATTCCAGTCACCAGTAATAATCAATACTTCTTGATTGCAAGTTTGGTCAGTTTCAGACTGCAGAAGTTGGTAAAAATCTTCAGTGTCCTCATTTTTGTCTTTGGGGTTGGTGCATAAATTTGAATGATAGTGGTGTTAACTGGTTTTCCTTGTTGGCATACAGATATTATCCTATTACTGACAGCATTGTAGTTCAGGCTAGATCTTGAAATATTTTTTGTGACAACGAATGTCATGCCATTCCTCTTCAGTTTGTCATTCCCAGCATAATAGGAGCATAATAGGAGCTCTGGTAGCATAGTGCCTAAGGCACTTGACTGCTAACCAGAAGGCTGGTGGTTCAAACCCACCAGCCACTCCTCAGAAGGAAGGTTGGGCA
>NW_006921671.1:5207584-5223259 GCF_000298275.1 Orycteropus afer afer
TGTGTACTAATATCTGAGTGATAGATGAGGATGATTTTGTTGGTAAGAGTATTCCTTAAAGAATGACAAACCTGTTGCTACTGAATCAATTCTGTGTGTTAGAGTAGACCCATGCTCAGTGGGGTTTTCTTGGCTGTTATCTTTATGGAAGCAGGTTACCAGGCCTTTCTTCTGTGATTCTGCTAGTGGTTTCCAATCTCTAATAGCATAGTGCCTAAGGCACTTGACTGCTAACCAGAAGGCTGGTGGTTCAAACCCACCAGCCACTCCTCAGAAGGAAGGTTGGGCAATCTACTTCAGTAGCGATACTGCCTTGGAAACCCAAGAAGGGGTTATGAGTCGGGTCAGACTCGATGGCACATAACAACAGCAACACAGCAACAAGCATAATAGGTCATATAGTTGTCTGATTGAAAATGGCCAAAACTAATCCATTTCAGCTCACTAATGCCTAGGATATTGACCTTTATGTATTCTGTTTCATTTTTAACAACTTCTAATTTTCTTAGGTACACCCTTCGTACATTCCACATTCAGATTATTAAGGATGTTTGCAGCTATTTCTTCCCATTTTGAGTCATGCCCCATGCTAAAACGGCAAGGAGGCCACATGTTCTGACCTCCTCTAATCCCACGAGAGGAAGACAGGATTACCAACAGTAACTCAAGGCCTATTCCTGCCAGGCCAGACATGCTGCCTCCCTCCAGCCCTTTCTCCAACCATTCCTCCCAAAGCACCCACCACCTCTCTCCTGGATTCAATAATTCGCTACAGTGGCCACACAAAGCTCACAGATTATGGGGTTTATTAGGGAAGCACCACAGGCTACAATCCAAGTTCAGGAAAAATGCTCATGTGTCTCTTTTGGCAGCACGTCTTCCTCAACCAGCAGTCAGAGAGAGTTCTGCCTCTAGGAGGCCTCCTTTTGAGCCCAGCAGGGTGGTCAAACTAGCCAATCATAGCATCAGAACTCTAAGCACTTGAGAGAGAGTGGGCACCTCCCAGAACATTGTTTTGTGCCACTCCCAACAGAAATACTCCAGGTGGACAACTTCAGCAATCAGGAGCTCCTCAGTTGCTCATAGAAAATCCCACATTGGAGTTTATAAAGACTTATGGGTAGAAAAGCCACACTAAGTAATGTACTACACTGCACCCCACCAGCAAATGGATGACCTGAAAACTTTACTCCATCCACATCATTAAGGGCGACTCTACTTTGAGGAGGCAATTCATCCCTAGTTGTATCTTGAGTGCCTTGTCACCTGCGAGGCTCATTTTCTGGCACTATATCAGACAATATTTCAGGGCTATTCCTAAAGTTTTCCAGTAATATATTAGGCAGTGTTTCCCAGCTATTCATAAGATTTCCACTGGCCAATTATCTGAGAAGTAGAAACCTCTCCATCATGGGTGACCTTGCTGGTATTTGACATACCGGTGACATAACCTCAAGCCTCACAGCAATACACAAGCCACCACAGTACAATAGACTGACAGACGAATGGTGGGATAATCTGAATAATAAATTTAGATGTTTTTCCACCATCCTTATTCTGTTCATTGGCATTGACATTTTTATATCTTTAGGATGACAATATAAAGAAAAAGTGTCGTTTGATTTTGTAAGCATCCTGAGAGCCTGTTACTTTACTTTGTTTAGTGAACCTCTTAGGGAAGAACAACATGGCATATTTTTAGGGGGTGGAGGGGAGTATATTCACTTTATAATGCCAAACTCTTTAAAAACAGCTTTACAGTTTAGAGTATATCTCACTTATGTACTCACCTCAGTTCTTCTGTGAAATGGTGTTACCTCATTTTACAGATGATTAAACTGAGGTTTAGAGATGTTTAGGTGACTACCTCAGTTTTAGTCAGGTACTTAAGGGACAGAGCCTAGAGTAAGATCCAAGTTGAACCTCAAATCATATGGCACTTCCATTAGGTGATAATCTATATCAAATTGTGTGCCATTAAAGAGACTTAAAGTTTTTTTAAACTTTAGGACATGGGTCAACAAACTATGGCCCACAGGGAATATATGGCCTTCTACCTGTATTTTTGCAGCCTACAAGGCAAGAATGTTTATATATTTTTTAATGTTTGAAAAAAATCAACAGAAGAATAACATTTCATGATACCTGAAAATTAGGAGACATTCCAATTTCAGTGTTGATAAATAAAATCTTATTGGAATACAGCCATGCTCGTTTATTTCTGTTATTGTCTGTGGCTGCTTTTACACAATCAGGACCAAGTGAGTAGTCGTGACAGAGACTTCAGTATTTACTGTGTAGCCCTTTACAGAAAAAGTTTGCTGGCTCCTGCTCTAGGATATTAAGTAAAACAGAAATATGTTATTAGAAGTTTTGCATGGGCCTTGAAAGTTCATTAGCGCTTTCACACGTCTTAGGTCTTTTGATGCTCCCATCAGCCAGTGAGAGGCAGATGGTGTTTACCTTGCATCAACAAGAAAATGGATGCCAAGACAGGTGTTCTTATCAGCACCACATAGCCTTTCATGTTCACCAGCTTTTTAGGTACCTAATTTTATTTGGCATCTTAAAATAGGAATTGATTTCGACATTTCACCTTGAATGTTGTAATTCCCTTTTTCACTATTTTGAGGTGCATGTGCATATCAGATGAAACCTGTCTGCTCCAGTGGCTGCCACAGAGACTTCTAATGACATCCACCACACTGTACTCTGACTGTGAAGAGCATGCTTTCTCTTTCTTCTCCCTCTATTGACCACAGTGTCTGGCACTTAGTAGAGACTCAGAGTTTAAACAAATGAATGCATAATCAAGTCTTTTAAATCACAGAAGGGAAGACCATGATACTAAGTTTCATCCTGGTAGATCTTTTCACCTCCAGTAACGGTAATGACAGAAGACTCCAGTAGAGGAAAGCAAAGAACTATGAACTTGAAGATCTGCTGGCTTAATATTAGAATTTTAGTTTTTTGTTTTCTTTAATATTTATATACATATATGTATATATACACACACACACACACACACACACATTATTAGCTATTACTTTTTAAAAATCATTTCTACTTTGGATACTTAATAAAAATTAAAAGAATGACTGTCCTTTCAAACTACAGTTGACCCTTGAAAAATTCAGGAGTTAGGGGCACCAACCCTCCACACGGTCAAAAATAATGCATATAACTTTTAACCTTCAAAAACTTAACTACTAATAGCCTACTGTTGACCAGAAGCCTTACGAATACCATAAACAGTCAGTTAACACAGTTATTGCTGCAAAGTTAATAGATTTTCACACAAAGATGGTGACATGCATACACAACAAATAAGTTTATTTTCTGTATGACATGATGATGATTTACTTTTCATTAAGTGCAAGTAGATCATCATAAAGGTTCTCATCCTTGTGATCTTCATGTTAAATAAGCTGAGGAGGAGGCACAGAGGGGTTGGTCATGCTGTCTCAGGGTGGATGACAGAAATACATCATGATTTCTGTTCGAATTTTTTGCTTTTCATTTCTCTGAAAGTGTTTCTATATCCTTCCACCATATGCTTTAGTCTGAGTGCCTGTATCATAAAAAGGTCCATGTCATAGGAGAAGTCAAAAACAGTCTTGAATAATCGGAACCCTCTGCCAGATTGTCTAATGTCAATTTGTTTTCTGGCACTGCTTCTTCTAAGTTGTCTTCATCATCGTCTGGCACTGGTTTGGAAGCACTCATCTTTTGTTAATTCCTCTGGTAAGGTGTCTGTTAGCTCTCAAATTTCTCCAAGATCTGTGTCTTGTAAGCAATCTGCATGTACCTGGACCCACACAATTCAAACCCATGCTGTTAACGGTCATCTGTACAAATGTTTTAGTTTATCAAATTGAAAATGAACTATTTGATACATAGTATCTAATCCATTTGACCTTACATAATTTAAAATTAAATGTTAGGTGCTCTACCATGTTTTATTTTCAAAGAGGTATAATGATACATAGAATTTGTAAAATTATATTGATTTGATATTATGGTTACACTGAGCATAAATTCTTTCCTTCCTTAGCTTGTCAGCAATTTATGGAAGAAAATTAATTAGAAGTGTAGAACAAGTTGAAAAGCATCTTTCTGAAGACATCAATTCTTTATTCATGAGTCTTGTAGAACTTCAAGGGAAATATATGTACAGGGGAATCTGTTAAATTAATCAGTTCATTGTACAGCATATCTTTTCAAATAAAATGTTTATTCCTGTTACTTTTTATACCTTTTATAAAAGCTAATTCTTAAAACATTCCCCTCTGAGCTGACAAGGGACAAGGTTGTAGTCACTTCTTGGTCACAGCCAACTACCGAGAGGGACCGAGTAGTTGATCCTGCGGGCTTGGGACCATAGTCGCAGGGGACATCAAGCTCAATTGGCATAACATTCTACAAAAAACATTGTCCCACCTCCTACTTTGGCAAGTAGTGACTGGAATCTTAAAAGCTTGCAAGTGGCCATCTAGATGCAATGATGGGTCTCTCCTCGTCCAGAGCAAAGAAGAATGAAGAAAATCAAAGATTCATGGAAACAATTAGTCCTAGTGACTGGGTACACCATGCAGACTGCAGCCTATATGACTATGAGACCAGAAGAACTAGATGATACCCAGCTACCACTGTCAACCACTCAGAGGGGGATCTTTGTAAGAGATCCTAGATAGAGAGGGAGAACAATGTGGAACAAAGCTCAAAATCATTCGGTGGGGAAAAAATGAGGGAAGACCAGGTTTGCTGGTCTGAAAGAGCCTAGTGGAACCACTGAGACTGTGGCCCCTAGCTGCCCTTCGTGTCTGGAATTGGACCCATACCTGTGGCTTCCAGCCAAACAGAAGACAGGCAAGTGAGTTGAACATTTACCTCAGGTAGATACACTCCTTGGAGAGAACAATCATGGGAGAAAGAAGGGCTGTTTCTGCATAGGAAGACAGCTCAGGGGGCAGGAGTGCATGGAGGGATGGAAACAAGAAAGAGGTAACTATCAGGAGGAAGTGGGAGGGGAGCTGTTGCAGTGGGGTAAATTGTAGTCAGTGTCATGACACAAAGTGAACTGCTGCATGGAAAGTAAATTTGCTCTGTAAATTTTCACCCAAATCACAATTAAAAAAACAAAGAAAAGAAAAGAAAAAGAAAAAGATGGAGACCTGGTCTCTCTCTGAAATTCTATTGAATTGGCCCGCCTGAGGTCAGGGTATTTTAGTTCTTAGAGTCTCCTGAAGTGATTCTATTGTGCAGCCATTAAACAGATGAAGATATCAATGTCACAAAACTTTCATAAAATATTTATTTAGCATTTATTAAATACCAGGCATTGCATTGTCTCCAAAGACAGTAAAAGGACGGGTGGCACATTTTCTGCTCTCAAGGAGCTTGTGTAGAGAGAGACATGCAGATAAATATGTTGAGTGCAATAATATAAAGTATAAAAAGCACTGTTGTGGCAGAAAGTGAACAATTTTGTGTGAAGGGCAGGGAAATAAAAATAATAGCTTACTGTTACTGAGCATTTAACTATGGCTCAGGAAGGCCTCAGGAAAATGCTGACACTGTGTGAGGCCTTCAAAAAGGAGAGAATTGAGTGCCATAGATGTGTGGGAAGTGGTGGATGGGAATGATATGTCTGGGTCAAGTTTGAGGGGAGAGGGTGAGAAGCTGATGGAGGTTGCTTCTGTTTTCTTTGTAAAATCAAAGTAAATCATGACCTTGGAGGGGGTAAGTGTTGAGTAGGGGTGGGTGGGCAGGGTGGAGCAGAGGATGTGAGAAAAAAGGACATGAACAGGCTGGGAGTCCTCATTGCACAAAAAAGGCCCAGATAAAATTGCACTTCATAGATTGGTTTTCATCTGCAGAGTTGCATGCTTAGCAGCTCCCTTGTAGAAACACAGGGTCAACTGTAGGACTGATGCTAAATGAGGCTTTACTTGAATAGTGGTGAGGGTGGACAGGCTTGCCTGTGAGAGTATGGGTAAGAAAAAAATGAGCCTTGGAGAGAACAGTTACTATTGGGAAAAGGGAGGGAGTAGTGGTCTGGCAGAAGTCAAGAGCAGATTTAGTAACAGAGAAGAAACCAGAAGGATAGGAGATACAGCACTGGGATTTCAGAGATGAAGTGGGTGTGAATGGTGATAACCTGCTGGGTGTGACAGGGCAGGGCTGCTGAAGGAGCTGAGGTGAAGGACTGTGGAGCTCAGTGTGATCTATGGACTCCCACATGAATACTGAAGCTCCCTGGCTGGAAATGAGGTGGAGGGGAAAACCTGGGAGCCTTTCTGGGCACGTTCTATGAGAATCGAGTGTCATAGATGGGTGGAAAGTTGTCGATGGGAATGAGACATACCATCAGTGGGCCCACAATGGGACAGAGCACAGTTCAGTGGGAATGGATTTGAACAAGTCATTTGGGATGAGAATGAGAGGAGTTAGGCAGGGGTCAAGCCATTGAAATAGGAAAAAAAAAATTCCCTTCTTTGCCAGTGGCATCACTGTGGTTGGTGTGACTCAGTGCAGTAACTCATAGTGTCACACACATCCCTCCCCATAAGCCTCTTCTTGTACCAGGCCCTACAGAAATCCTTGTTGTTGTTGTTAGGTGCTGTCAAGTTGTGTCTGACTCATACCCTATGCACAGCAGAACAGAACACCACCCAGTCCCATGACAGCTCCATGAGCTTTGCTGTACTTGAGCCCGTCGTTCCAGCCACTGTGTCAATCCATCTCATTGAGGGCCTTCCCCTCTCTTGTCAACCCTCCACCTTACCAAGCATGACATCCTTCTCTAGGGAATGGTCCCTCCTGACTACATGACCAAAGTAGGTGAGACGAAGTCTGGCCATTCTTGCTTCCAAGGAGCACTTTGGCTGCACTTCCTCAAGGACAGATATTTTAGTTCTTTTAGCAGTCCATGGTACTTTCAGCATTCTTTGCCAGCACCACAACTCAAAAGCATCAGTTCTTCTTTGGTCTTCCTTATTCATTGTCCAGCTCTCACATGGATTTGAAGTGATTGAAAATATCATGCCTTGTGTCAGGCACACCTTAGTCCTCAAGGAGGACTAAGTCTTTGCTCCTCAGCGCTTGAAAGAGGTCCCTTACAGCCAACTTGCCAGTGCTATACGTGGTCTGATGTCCTGACTGCTGCTTCCATTGGTGTCGATCGTAGAACCGAGCATTGTGAAGTCTATGACAATTTCAAACTTTTCTCCATTTCTCGTGATGCTGATTATAGGTCCTGTTGTGAGGATTTTTGTTTATATTGAGATGTAATCCATACTGCAGACTGTATTCTTCAGTCTTCATCAGTAAGTGCCTCAGGTCATCCTTTGATGACCTTTGCTTTGATGACACAAGCAAAGTTGTGTCATCAGCATATCACAAGTTGTTAATGATTCGTCTTCCAATCTTGATGCCACATTTTTCGTCATATAGTCCAGTTTCTCTGTTATTTGCTCGGCATACAAGTTGAATAAGTATGGGGAAAGGATACAACCCTGACGCACTCCCTTCTTGATTTTAAACCATGCAGTGTCCCCTTGTTCTGTTTGAAGGATAGCCTCCTGGTCAATGTACAAGTTCCTCATGAGTATAATTAAGTATTCTGGAATTCCTATTCTTCTCAATGTTATCCACAGTTTGTTATGATCCACACAATCAAATGCCTTTGCATAGTCAATAAAACACAAGTAAACATCTTTCTGGTATTCTTGGCTTTGAGCCAAGATCCAGCTTGTACCTCTGGAAGTTCTGTCAGTATACTGCTGGAACTGTTTTTGAATTATCTTCAGTAAGATCTTTCTTCTGTACTATATTAATGATACTGTTCGATAATTTCCACATTCTGTGGGATCACCTTTCTTTGGAATGGCTATAAATACGGATCTCTTGCAGTAAGTTGGCCAGGTAGCTGTCTTCCAAATCTCTTGGCATAACCGTGTGAGTGCCTCCAGTGGGGCATCTGTTTGTTGAAACATCTCTTTGGGTATTCCATCAGTTCCTGGAGCCTTGTTCTTTGCCATTTCCTTCAGTGCAGCTTCGACTTCTTCCTTCAGTACCATTGGTTCGTGATCATATGCCACCTCCTGAAATGGATAAAGATCTACCAGTTCTTTTTGGTACTGTGACTCTGTGTATTCCTTCCATCTTCTTTTGATGTTTCCTGCATCACTCAATATTTTGCCCATAGAATCTTTCAGTATTGCAACTCGAGGCTTAAATTTTTTCCTCAGTTCTTTCAGCTTGAGAAATGCTAAGTGTGTTTTTCCCTTTTGGTTTCCTAAATCCAAGTCTTTGCACATTTCATTATAGTAATTGGTTTTGTGTGCTCAAGCTGCTGTTTGAAATCTTCAGTTCATCTCTTTTATCTTGTCATTTCTTCCATTTGTTTTAGCTACTCTCGGCTCAAGGGCAAGTTTCAGAGTTTCTTCTGTCATCCATTTTTGTCTTCTTTTCTCATCTTTTTGTGATCTCTTGCTTTCTTCATGGATGATGTTCTTAATGTTATCCTACAATTCTCTGGTTTTCAGTCATTTGTGTTCAGTGCATCAAATCTATTCTTTAGATGATCTCTAAATTCAGGAGGGATATATTCAAGATCATATTTGGCTCCTGTGGACATGTTTTAATTGTCTTTAACTTCACGTTGAGCTTGCATATAACCAGTTGATGGTCTGTTCCACAGTCAGTTCCTGGCCTGGTTTTGGCTAAAGATATTGAACTTTTCCATCATCTCTTGCCACAGATATAGTCAGTCTGATTCCTGTGTATTCCATCTGGTGAAGTCCACATGGATAGCCCCCATTTGTGTTGTTGAGAAAAGGTATTTGCAATGAATAAGTCGTTGGTCTTGCAAAATTCTGTTACGTGATTTGCAGCATTATTTCTGTCACCAAGGCTAAATTTTCTAACTACCGGTGATTCTTCTTGTTTCCAACTGTTGCATTCCAATCACCAGTGATAATTAACATATCCTGATTGCATGTTTGGTCAATTTCGGACTGCAGAAGCTAATAAAAATCCTCAATTTCCTCATCTTTTGTTGGGTGGTTGGTGCATAAATTTGAATAATAGTCATATTAACTGGTCTTCCTTGTAGGTGTATGCATATTATCCTATCACTGACAGCATTGTACTTCAAGACGGATCTTGAAACATCTTTTGTAATGATGAGTGTCACGCCATTCATCTTTAAATTGTTATTCCCGGCACAGTAGATCATATGGTTGTCTGATTCACAATGGCCAAAACCAGTCCATTTCAAGTTAGTAATGCCTAGGATATCAATCTTTATGTGTTTGATTTCATTTTTGACAACTTCCAATTTTCCTAGATTTATACTTCGTGCATTCCATGTTCCTATTATTAATGGATGTTTGCAGTTGTTTCTCCTCAGTTTGAGTCATGCCATTGCAGCAAATGGAAGTCTCGAAAGCTTTACCTTATCCATAACAGTAAGGCTGGTTCTAATCTGATGATGCAGCTCTTTCCCAGTTGTATTTTGAGAGTCTTCTAACCTAAGTGGCTCTTCTCCTGCACTGTATCAGATCAGACAGTGTTTCCAGGCTATTCATAAAGCTGCACACTAATGTAACAGACAGTGTTTCTCTGCTATTCCTAAGGTTTTCCCTGTCCAGTTCTTTGAGAAGTAGATGGCCTTTTCCTTCTTCCTAGTCTGTCTTAGTCTGCAAGCCGTGCTGAAACCTATGCACCATGTGGAACCCTGCTGGGTTTGAAAAACTGGTTGCACAGCCTCAAGCCTCACAGCAACATGCCACCACATTAGGACAAACTGACAGAGAAGTTTGTCTCCCTCAGCTGTTCGAAACCTCTCCACCCGCCCCTTACATGGATCCCTGCTGCTTTCCTGCCACTTGGGGTGGGTCCTGGTTCTATCCCCTTACTTGGATCCCTGTGTCTGCACTTCACTCTGTCCTAGTCTCCCTGGCTTTTTCTCTCCTTTCCTCCACTTTCCTGCCGCTTGGTGGGCAAGGCCTGGGTCCCTTCTATTACCTGAATCCCTGCCACTGCTTCCTCACTCTGTCCTGGTTCCCCTGGCTTTTTCTCTTAGTAATGTTTATTTTCAATTTTAATTATAGAATAATATGTGATAAATATAGATGTAAATTGCTTTAATATAATATTTCTTAGATTATGTGAATACTAACAAAAAAATTGTAAAATCTTTCTACAGATTGAATTACAATATTATTAGTAACTGAGCAGAAGGCTCTTTGATTTTTCTCCTCTTCCTTTAATTACTACCTAATTCTCAAAAACTTATTAATATAGGTTCATAAATACTAATTGCCAGAGTATTGTAGCTAAAACATCAGAAAATTTGACTAAATAAACTGTGGAAACAGCAGAAGCAACAAAAGCAGCACTGTGTACTTGGTGCATGTGCAGAAGAAACCCTTGTGATTTGAAGTGCTATAGTTGGATAGTAATGACAGCTCTGACCAAGTACATTAGAAGGTTCGAAAAGTAAATTAGCATAGAGTTTTAGCCATGGAGGTATACTGCTAAGTGTAAATTGAGGATACAAAAAATGTTTTGTTGTTATAACTACTGAGGTTTTTTTGTTTTTGTTTTTGTTTTTTTTAACAAAAAATAATAAATTTCAGCCAAAACCCCACCCAAAAATTTTATAGACAACCATTTTGGTGTCATACCTTCTGACAGTGTCACCTGTTGCAGTCTTCACTCCCTTCACATGCACGCCCCCGATGACATTATTGCTGCTTTGGCTTTATTTTTATTATCACTAATAATCTTTCTTGGAGATTATTCTGTATCAGCACATACGGATTTACTGCAAAACTTTCTGTTACATAGATGTATGAAATGTATTAGTAGCCCTGGTGATGCATTGGTTAAGTGCTTGGCTGCTAATCAAGAGCTTGATAGTTCAAACCCACTGCTACTCCACAGGAGAAAGATGTGGCAGTCTGCTTCTGTAAAGATTACAGCCTTGGAAACCCTTTGGAGCAGCTCTAGTCTGCCCTGTACGGTCACTATGAATTGCCATTGATTCAATGGCAATGAAGGTATGAAATTTATTTAACCAGTCCTTCATTGATGGATATGGTTGTTTGTACTTTTATTTGGTTGATGTTTGTTACTTTTCTAAGTTTATTCCCATTGTCAGCATTGGAATAGATGGGACAATGGATAGTAAACTTAATTTTTTTTTTTTTAAATCATTGTTAAATTACCCTCCAAAGAATTTCCATCAATTTACATTCCCACCACACCTTTTTAGCACAACCTCATTGATGCTGCATACTTTTCAATATGGTAAGTATTACAACCTGTTGTTAGAATGGATCTTTATAGGCCATTGGTATATGTTGAATTTATAGGTTTATTAATAGCTTCAAAAAGCAAATATCAGTTCTCATCCCAATCAGAATACCTTTTTCAGTCATTGTATGGTTTCGAAAATAGACTGTGGCCTGGTAGTGGTGGTAGTGTTAGCTGCTGTTGAGTCAGCCACAGAATCATCTTCCTGTACTGTTCCCAAGATCACCTGCAACTCAGACCTTTGTGATCTAGTGTTTCCATTGGCTGACTTTTGGAAGTTGATCCTCAGGCTTTTCTTCCTAGTCCATCTTAATCTAGACTCTCTGCTGAAACTTGTTTAGTATCATAGCAACACACAAGCCCCCACTGCTAAGGTGGTAGTTGTGCATAAAGTGTATTGGCCATTTGTATTCAAATAATACTTTATATCTTCATTGCTTTCATTCTTTTAGTTCTTTTTACTTTCTAAATTAGATCTTTTATTTAAAAAATCCTTCTTGTGACAATTTGTTGTTGTTAGGTGTCATCAAGTCAGTTCTGACTCATTGTGTTGGTTTTTACAACAGAACAAAACACTACCTGGTCTTTTGCTAGCCTCACAACCGTTGCTGTGCTTGAGCCCATTGTTGTAGCCTCAATCCATCTCATTGAGGGTCTTCTTTTTCACTGACCCTCTACTTTACCAAGCATGATGTCCTCCTCCAGGGTGTGGTCATCTCAAAGCTATGTGAAACAAAATCTCACCATCCTTCTAAGAATTCCAGCAGTACTTCTTCCAAGACACGTTTGTTTGTTCTTCTGGCATTCCATGCTATATTCACTATTTTTAACTAGCACCGTAATTCAAAGGCATCAATTCTTCTTCAGTCTTCCTTATTTATTGTCCAATTTTTGCATGCATATGAGGTGATTAAAAATACCATGTCTTGGGTTAGGCTCACCTTAGTCCTGAAGGTGACAGACAATTTTGTTTTTTAACACTCTAAAGAGGTCTTTTGTAGCAGATTTGCCCAATGAAACATGTTTTGATTTCATGACTGCTGCTTCCCTCGTTGATTGTGGAACTAAGTAAAATGAAATTCTTGACAACTTGAGTCTTTTGTCCGTTTATCATGATGTTGCTTATTGCTCCAGTTTGAGGATTTTTGTTTTCTTTGTATTGAATTATAATGCATTCTGAGGGGTGTAGTCTTTGATCTTCATCAGTAAATGCTTCAAGTCCTCTTTATTTTCAGCTAGCAAGGTTATGTCATCTCCATATCAGAGGTTGTTGATGGCTCTTCCTCCATTCCTGATGCCTCATTCTTCTTCACACAGTTCAGTTTCTTGAGTTATTTACTCAGCATACAGATTGAGTAAGTGTGGTGGAAGGATACAACCCTGATGCATACCTTCCCTGATTTTATACCAAACAGTATCCCCTTCTTCTGTTGGAACAACATCTCTTGGTCTATGGATAGGTTCTGCATAAGGGCAATAGAAGTGTTGTGGAATTTCCATTCTTTACACGGTTGAATGCCTTTACATAGTCAGTAAAACACAGGTAAACATCTTTCTGGTATTCTCTGCTTTCAGCCAAGATCCATCTGACATCCACAGTGATAATCCTTCATTTCACATCCTCTGCTATATCCACTTTGAATTTCTGGCAGTCCCCTATCTTTGTATTGGTACAACCATTTTTGAATTATCTTCAGCAAAATTTTACTTGTGTATGATATTAATAATACTATTTGATAACTTCTCTATTCTATTGGGTCACCTTTCTTTGATGTAACAAGAATAATATAAAAATATAATATAAAAATGTAATTACCTCTCCATCCCTTTCTCAGTCTACTTCTTTGAAGTAACCACTTTTGTTGATCTGCTATGTCTCCTATCATAGATTTCTCCATGCTCAGTCAAACCTATATACGTATATGGGTAGTGTTTTTTTGTTGTTTTACAAAACAGATCATATGCTACTCTTCAACTGGCTTTTTCACTTAATGATATATAATAATCCTTCTGATCAAACAGATAAGGTCCAATGAACTCTTTTTAATATTACATCATATGCCATCGTGTGGAGATGCCATGAGTTGTATGGCTATTACCCTGAGGGTGGACATTTAAATTGTTTTTTAATTTTTGTCACAGCAAACAATGATGCAGTTAACTTTTATGTGTACTTCAGCTTTTAGATCTGTAGAGTAGATATCAAAAAGTAGGGTTAGAGGATCATGGAAGGTACACGTATTTTTTCACTGTTACAGATTTTTTTTTTCTCACAGAATTATACCAAATCATGCTCCTAAGAATAGGATATGCAAGGGCCCACTTCCCTGACTTCTCACCAGCACTGAAGATACTGCTTTTGAAATTATTTGCCAATATGATGATGAAAAATGCCATTCTTATTTGATTTGCTCTCTTGAGTAATGAAATTGAGTGGTTTTACCTGATATTTTATTTACCACTTATGTTTCATCTTGGGAGCTCTGGTGGCATAGTGCCTAAGGCATTTGACTCCTAACAAGAAGGCTGACAATTCCAAAGCACCAGCTGCTCCTCAGAAGGAAGACTGGGCAGTCTACTTCTGTAGAGATACTGCCTCGAAAACTCAAGGAAGGGCCACCGTGAGTCAAAATCGACTTGATGGCAGTGAGGTTTTTTTGTTTGTTTCACCTTTGGTAGTTTCATGTATTAACCATGTTTGTTTGTTTTTTTAAATTTGTTTTTATGAGATTTTATTGATTTGTTATATGGTATGTGTTCTAAATATTTCTCATTTTGTTGTCCTTTGACTTTGTTTAGGTGATCTGGCATACAAAGTTTTTATTTTTATGTAGTTAAATAATGCTTCTGTTTTCCTTTATGGGTTTTTTTTTTTTTTTTTCTCTTACTTAAAAAGATCTCCATCATCTTTATTTGTTTGTTTTCAACATTTATTTTGAAGTCTGTGTGAGAGAGAAAGAGAAAGAGAGATTGTGAGCTAAGGATTTAATGTCTTTTTCTTGTGATGACGAGCTAATTATACCAGCAGTTCTTTTCCTATTAAATGAAAATTCCATCTTTCTCGTAATTAGTAAGTTCTCATATATATTTATATTTGGCTGTTTAATTTTTATTAAATTCCACAGCTATTTTTTAGAGGGGAAAGTTTTGAAGCAATAGGCAACTAGAGTTCTAAATATAACCTTCAGAAGTGAAAAATGGGACAGTCTTAATTTTTCAGCTTATTTGTAATGGAAATAGCAAAAATTTGAAATTCTCCTCCAAGCTTCTCACTTATTAATTGTGTGAGTTTGAGCAAATCATTTATTTTGCCTTTCTAACCTTAGGGTTCTTTGACTGAAAATGGTCTGGGCATTTTGTAAGAATTGGAGAAAATGTATAGAGTCTAATTCACAGTTGTCCTTCATTATTAGTTCCTTTTTTTAGTTTTAAGGAGCTCTGGGGGAACACTGCCTAAGGCATTTGACTGCTAACTAAAAAGTTGGCAGTTCAAACCCACCAGCCAGTCCATGGAAGGAAGACTGGGCAATCTACTTCTGTAAAAATTTACCACCTTGGAAACCCAATGGGGGTCACTGTGAGTTGGAATTGCCTCTATGGCGGTGAGTTTGGTTTGCTTTTTTTGTTATTAATTTTATAACTTAACAATAAATAAGAAAATAAGTCATTACATATCAAATTATACCTATTCTGAACATAAACAGATTTTTTTGTTGTCTTTGTAAGTACACTGGTATTGTATAGTAAGGAAATAAAGGTTTAAATGTGGTGATTTAAAGATTCTTTCAGATTATTATTATTATTAAATTAATCTGAGCAATAAAAATATATATTCAAATTTGGTACTATGTTTCCTCCTCCTCCTTTTTTTTTTTCCTTTTTAGCAAGAGCCAGCTGTTTTTAGGTATAAATATACCTATGGAGACCTAGGGAGCTCTGGTAGCATAGTTGCTAAGATACTTGCCTGCTAACCAGATGGCTGGCGGTTCAAACCCACCAGCCACTCCTCAGAAGGAAGGTTGGGCAATCCTACTTCCATAGTGATACTGCCTCGGAAACCCAAGGAGGGGTCGCTTTGAGTCAGGTTTGACTCGAGGGCACATAACAACAACAACAACAACAACTGCCTCAGAAACCCAAGGAGGGGTCACTAAGAGTTGGATCTGGCTCGAAGGCAGTGAGTTTGGTTTTGGTTTTTGGTTTATCAGTACATATGTATTTAAATATATCCCGACATTGATCCCAATTCATAGCAACCCCTCCTTGGGTTTCTGAAGCAGTATCTCTGTGGAAGTAGATTGCCCAGCCTTCCTTCCAAGGAGTGGCTGGTGGGTTTGAACTGCCATATAT
>NW_006921671.1:5223359-5228598 GCF_000298275.1 Orycteropus afer afer
TGGGCAATCCTACTTCCATAGTGATACTGCCTCGGAAACCCAAGGAGGGGTCGCTATGAGTCGGGTTTGACTCGACGGCACATAACAACAACAACCACAACATGTAGACCTAACAAGGGAGCTCTGGTAGAGTAGTGCTTAAGGCACTTGACTGCTAACCAGAAGGCTGGTGATTCAAACCCATCAGCCACTCCTTGGAAGAAAGGTTGGGCAATCTACTTCTGTAGTGATAATCGCCTCAGAAACCCAAGGAGGGGTCGCTATGAGTTGGGTCCAACTTGATAGCAAATAACAACAGACCTAACAAAAGTTCTAAAAATAACATTATTTATTTATCTTGTCCACTTTTTAGGTATGTAGAGAATATATAGCTATTCAATAAGTATACAAAGAGTATGTTAAAATGACTTCTGTGTGTGAGTAATCAATCAGAGCTGGACTTTAGGGGACTCAGAAGGACATCAAATACGGAAACTTAAGGGATAGACTACTTGTGAACCTGACCACTAAAGTGAGCATTAGTCTGCACACAAATGCATTGAGTCATGGACCCATCCTATGGCTTATAGCTAGAAAAGCCCCTGTTCTGTCCTAGAAATTTAATGCTCCTTATAGGTCAGCTATGGCCAGTCATTATCAGTACTACTTTGAAGTGTTTTAACCTTATTTTCAAGAAGACCAGGACAATTTCTGAAGGGTTTAGAAAGGAACGATAATGTTAGTCAAACCAAGCAGATGAAATGAAAAGTTAAAACATTAAGTAGTTAAAAAAATTGAACATTTTTGTGCCTCTTGAGGTAAATGTCAAGCCCTTATAAGTAACCATTTAGTTGGCTAGGACACAACTAATATATGGGCAGGGTAATTCTAGTTATACCTCCTGTCGTCCCCCCCCCCCCCCCCCCCCCCCCCCCCCCCCCCGCCACACACACACACATACTTTAGCCATAAAATATCTGCAAAGAAGAAAGAACCATTGTAGAAGTAAACTTAGAGAGTTCTGGTAAGATGGCCGAATAGGCAAAGACTGCATAGACTCTGTTCAATAAAGAAAAGGGGAACCAGTTAACACATATAAAGAAGATAATCCTGGATCCCTGAGCCGTGAAGAGAAGGATGTAGAAGTGGACTAACCTCCAACTAGCAGAAGAATTTGCATGAAAACACCAAAAAAGGAGACATACGGAGCTGCGGTCTGCCTGCGATCCTGACGGCACAGACAGCTTGGATGTTGCCAAGTGGTGGTAGAAAGTAAGAATTAACCTAAAAATCAGCCTTGCTAGCCAGGGATTGCACAGAGGGCTGCTCTCATGGCTGGGGAGTAAAAGGGAAAGCAGCAAAGTGGAAGCCCGGCTGAGCTGTGGACTATTGTCTATCCATAGGGCACAGCCATTTTGAATGTTTACAAGTGGCTTGACCATTTTGGATATTCTGAAAGCAGCATGGGAAAAACAAAAAGTTAATCGGCGTTCTCCCAGATTCCAGGGACTTAAAAACTGCCTTCACTTGCCAGGATCTCCAAGGACATTCCAGACCTGCCCAACTGGAAAGGTGCAACATTCCTCTTGTTACTCTTATACACCCCACCCTCTTGGTGAACGGAGGTGCGACCATCCCTCACTCCCACCCAC
The DNA here is from genome assembly GCF_000298275.1 of Orycteropus afer afer. Lineage (NCBI taxonomy): Eukaryota > Metazoa > Chordata > Mammalia > Tubulidentata > Orycteropodidae > Orycteropus > Orycteropus afer. The sequence continues at coordinate 5,224,991 of NW_006921671.1, forward strand.
TTCCTGGGCTGGCAAGAATTCCATCCCAGTCTTTGTGCTCAGATGGAGCATGGGTGCCCTGCCCCTCCTGGCCCTGATTTTTTGTTTGTTTGTTTGTTTTAAAACTATTATTACTACTATTATTATTACTTTTGTCCTTTTTATTATTATTCTTAATTCTTCCCCTCCCAGGTTCTAGTTTTCAGCTTTTTTTCTTTTCCCTGTTCCTGGTTACAATTTTTTTTTTTTTTTTCCTTGCTTTGGTTAACCCTGTTACTTGTTTTTCTTTTTGAGTTTTTCACATTTTTTTCTTCATTATTCTCCTTCTCTGCCTTTTTTCTCTTATTGTCCTCTTACCAGATATTGCAGGGTTTTGTTTTTTTTCTTCTTCTTCTTCTTTTTCCCTTTTTCTTCTTTTGTTTACTGTTCCTTTGTGGTTACATGGTGTATTTTTTGTCCATTTGCTTTTACTATTTTGATGGTTATTCAATTGCTATTTTTGTATGAGTGGAAGATAGCAACAGTCCCCATATGACACAACTACACCCACACCTCCTGCAACTTCACTTACTGAGTGAGAGCAACCACTTCCTTCTCCACCAATGGGCCAACAATAAACAACCACCAAGAACTGACTCACCCTTGCTGCTCTTCACAAACATTTAACAGAGATCTAAATACAATGCCACGATGTCTCCAAGGCAACAGACAGTCTACACAAAGAAGCAAGATACAGTGGTAGAAACAAGGGAGCAGGATACAGACCCAGAACACATCCCTCAGGAAGAAGCAACATTGGAACATTGGAACTCTCTGATAAGAAATTCAAAAGAATTATATTTAGGTATCTTCAGAGGATTGAAAGACAGACCAGGGAGAACACAGAGAACACCCTAGAAGAATTTTGGAAGGAAGTACAAGAACAAAATGACAAAATAAATGAAAAATTAGAAATGATTCTAAATCTACAGATTGAAATCCAGAAGATTAATACTAAATTCTCAGAATTAGATAACACATTCAAAGGGCAAATGAGTAGAATTGATGCAATGGAAGACAGAATTAATGAGATTGAAGACAAATACCTGAATACTTCTTTGGAAAGGGGTCAATCAAAAAGAAGATCAAAACAAAGTGAAGAAAGCTTAAGGTTCATGTGGAATACCATCAAATGGAATAACCTTCATGTCATTGGAATTCCAGAAGAGGAAGAGAAAAATAAAACCACTGAGAAAATTGTCCAAGATTTGTTGGAGGAGAACTTCCCTGATATGATGAAGGATGGGAATATATCCATTCAGGAAATCCAACGAACCCCAACCAGGATAGAATTCAAAAGAAAATCACCAAGACATATCATCATGAAACTCATCAAAACCAAAGACAAAGAAAGACTTCTGAAAGCAGCATGGGAAAAACAAAAAGTTAATTACAAAGGACAACCAGTAAGAATAAGCTGTGATTGCTCAGCAGAAACCATGCAAGCAAGAAGGCAATGGGATAGTATGTATAAAACCTTGAAAGAGAAAAATTTTCAACCAAGAATTATATTACAGGCAAAATTCTTCCTCAAATATGATGCGGAAATTAGGAGATTTCCAGATAAGCAGAAACTAAAGGAATTTGTTAAAACCAGACCAACCTCACAAGAGATATGAAAGGGAGTCCTTTGAACAGAGAACCGAAAATACCAAATAACAACTGACCATTAATACACAAGATGACATAACCCAGAAACCACAGCTATGGACATATCCAAAGTAAAATAAGCTTACAAGATTGTAAACAGGGAACCAGAGAAACATCAATTGGCAAGTAAGGACAAATACAGACCAAAAAGGGGGAATATACTGTGTAGTTACAGAACTTCTAAATGGTGAGGAAGTCAAGACGGTTGCAAGATAGAATAGACTATTCCAAACTCAGGGAGAAAATTATAAATCATAGAGTAACCTCAAAGAAAAATGATAAACCTTCACATCACAATAAAAAACAAGACAAACACAAATATTCAGCAAATACTAAAACAACAACAACAAAGGAAATAATACAATTCATCAACATAATGAGGTCAGCACAAAAATAAATGGCACAAAGAAACCAGGGACGCCATGAAAAAACACATAACAAAATGACAGCAACAAATTCATACTTGTCAATAATTGCACTGAATATTAATGGATTAAATGCATCACTCAAGATGGAGAGTTGCACATTGGATAAGAACACAAAACCCATCAATGTTCTGTCTACAAGATACACACCTTAGAGACAAAGACAAAAATAGACTAAAAATCAAAGGTTGGAAAAAGATGTATCAAGCAAATGGCTACCATAAAAGAGCAGGAGTGGCAATATTAATTTCTGATCAAATTATTTTTAAGACAAAAACCACCATACGAGGCAAGGAAGGACATTATGTAATGATTAAAGGATCAATTGATGAAGGTATAACCATAATAAATATCTATAGACCCAATGAAAGAGCCCTAAAATACATAAATCAGACTAGAGTTGAAAAGTCAAATAGATGACTCCACAGTCGTAGTGGGAGACTTTAATACACCACTTTCTATGAAAGATAGAACAACTGGAAAGAAACTCAAAAAAGATGCAGAAGTGCTAAACAGTACAATCCACCAATTTGACTTTATAGACATCTATAGAGCACTTCCAGCCACTCCTCGGAAGGAAGGTTGGGCAATCCTACTTCCGTAGTGATACTGCCTCGGAAACCCCAGGAGGGGTCGCTATGAGTCGGGGCCGACTGGATGGCATATAACAACAACAACAACAGTAGAGCACTTCAGCCAACAACAGCACAATATACATTCTTTTCAAGTGCACATGGAACATCTTTCATGATAGACCATATATTAGGATATAAAGCAAACCTTAATAAGTTTAAAAACATTGAAATACTGTAAAGCATCTTTTCAGATCATAATACTATCAAATTAGAAATCAACAGTAGGAAGGTCAGCGGTAAAAGAGCAAACAGATGGAAACTGAACAATACCCTCCTTAAGAAAGACTGGGTAAGAGAAGAAATAAAAAGTGAAATTAAAAATATCCTTGAATCAAATGAGAATGAAAACACAACATACCCAAATCTTTGGGACACAACAAAAGCAGTGATGAGTGGCCAATTTATAGCAATAAATGCACACATCAAAAAAGAAGAAAGAGCCAAACCAACATCTCCAACAATTAGAAAAAGAAAAGCAAGAAAAGGCTACAGTCATCAGAAGAAAGGAAATAATAAAGATTCGAGCAAAAATCAATGAAACAGAAAGTAGAATGGCAATAGAAAACATCAGCAAGACCAGAAGTTGGTATGTTGAAGAGATTAATAAAATTGATAAACCACTGGCAAATTTAACAAAAGAAAAGAGGTCCATCACAAAAGAAGAAATTGAACAGGTCATCAAAAAATTTCCAACTAAAAAAAGGCCTGGCCCAGACGGTTTCACTGGAGAATTCTACCAAACATTCAGAGAACTGACACCAATCCTACTCAAACTATTCCAAAACATAGAAGAGGATGGAATCCTCCCTAACTCATTTTATGAAGCAGGCATAACCTTGATACCAAAACCAGGCAAAGATATCAATCAAAAGGAAAACTA
>NW_006921671.1:5229369-5229949 GCF_000298275.1 Orycteropus afer afer
CCATCAACATTCTTTAGGGATATGGAAAAACCAATCACTAACTTTATATGAAAAGGAAAGAGACCTTGGATAAGCAAAGCACTATTGAAGAAGAAGAGGAAAGTAGGAGGTCTCACACTGCCAGATCTCAGAACCTATTATATAGCCACAGTCATCAAAACTGCCTGGTATTGGTACAATGACAGATACATAGACCAGTGGAATAGAATTGAGAACCCAGAAATAGATACATCGACCTATGGTCAGCTGATCTTTGACAAAGAGCCGAAATCCATTAAATGGGGAAGAGAATGTTTGTTTAATAAATGGCGCAGGCAAAACTGGAGATCCATTTGCCAAAAAATGAAACAGTATCTGTACCTCACAGCTTACACAAAAAGTAACTCCAGATGGATCAAATACTTAAATGTGAAACCTAAAGCTATAGAGTTCCTCAAGGAAAAACTAGGGGCAAATTTAAGGGCCCTAATATATGGCATAAACACACTATCAAGTATAACCCAAAATGCACAAACAGCAGAAGAGAAACTAGATGAATGGGACCTTCTAAAAATTAAATTTTTATGTGCTTCCAAAGACT
>NW_006921671.1:5230304-5237150 GCF_000298275.1 Orycteropus afer afer
ATCTTGCCCTAGCACTAGTAGCAAAGTTCAACAGGACACAAAATAACAAATGCTGGTAAGGATGTGGAGAGATTGGGACTTTCATACACTGCTGGTGGGACTGTAAAATGGTACAACCACTGTGGAAAGCAGTATGGTGATTCCTTCAAAAGTTGGAATTAGAACTACCATTTGACCCAGCCATTCCATTGCTAGGTATATCCTAAATAATTGAGAATCATGACAAGAACAGACATATGCACACCCATGTTCATCGCAGCACTATTTACAATAGCCAAAAGATGGAAACAACCTATGTGTCTATTTACTGAGGAATGGATATCCAAACTATGGTACATACACACAATGGAATACTATGCAACCCTATAGAATAATGTAGAATCTGCAAAACACGACATAACTTGGAGAATATTATGCTGAGTGAAATAATTCAGTCACAGGACAAATATTGTATTAATCCACATGATAGTTATGTTTGTGTGTCAGCTTGGCTGGCCCTGGTTGAATGGTTGGCAGCTAGTGGTAGTTACTCCTCATGATGAGACTCGCAATCAACTCCATGGTGGGATCTACCATAGGCAGCTGAGTAGCTGCCTTTGTGATGCAGTCTGCTTCCTGTATATAAAGAGAAGCCTTGGGAATGGTCTCTAGCTTATGGCACACTTGAACCCTGCATGTAGTCATATCATTGTTCAGCATCCTGCCATACTCTGCCAACCTTGGGACTTACAATGGATTTGAATTAATGGCCTGGCTTGTGGCTTGGTAATATTGGGACTGTGTCATTTTATTTGTCAACCTTGGGCTTGTTCGCCTTAGCAACCACTAGCTTCTTGAAATGATACCTCTTGCTTCAGTGGCCCAGGAGCAAGAGGCAGAGCTGAAACCCAAGGTCGAAGGACTTTCACCTAGCCCCTAGAGCCTGGCACTTTAAACTTGGACTTTTAGCCTCCAAATTGTGAGAGAATAAACTCCTGCTTGTTAAGGCCATCCCATTTGTGGTATATTCCTCTCAGAGTGGTACTAGGTAATCAGAGCACTCCGTTACTGTAAAAGTCAAGGAAATGTTTAGATATGGAAGAAAATTTTCTTTGTTGTTTACCAGGGATGGGAGTCAAGGGAAGGGAACACTATTACATATGTAGAGATAAATATTGATTTGGGTGAAGAGAAGGGCAATGTACCAAATGTGCATGATCAGCATGAGGAAGAGGAGGACATAGAAAGGTATATGGGAGGTGCAGACAACAAAGATGAACCCTTTTGCAAATATAGTACTACGTTGTCAGTGAAGGCAAACATGGGTATACAAGTAGATAGGTGGGTGGACAGTCTGAACTATTAGGTATGTCTATGAAGCAGGGAATGTACCCAAGACCATGTATAGGGTTGGTAGACAGTGGCCCTATAAGTGTATTTGTATGATCTGAATTCCCAGGTATATAGTAGAGCTGACTAGGGACAAGGTTGTAGTCACTGCTTGATCATAGCCAGCTACCCAGAGGGACCGAGTAGTTGAACCTGTGGGCTCAGGACCATAGTCACAGGGGACATTAAGCTCAATTGGTGTAACATAACTACACAAAACATAGTTCTACCTCCTACTTTGGCTGGTAGTGACTGGGATCTTAAAAGCTTGCAGGCAGCCATCTAGATGCAATAATGAGTCTCTCTTCACCTAGAGCATAGAAGAATGACAAAAACTAATTGTTCATGGAAACAATTAGTCTTAGCGACTGTACACCATGCATTCCGCAGCCTATTCAACTGTGAGACCAAAAGAACTAGATGGTTCCCGGCTACCACTGTCAACCACTCAGAGGGGGATTTGTGTAGGAGATCCTGGATAGAGAGGGAGAACAATGTGGAACAAAACTCAAAATCATTTGGAAAAAAAACAGGGGAGGGAGACCAGGTTTAATGGTCTGATAGAGCCTGGTAGAACCCCTGAGACTATGGTCCCTAGCTGCCCATCAGGTCTGGAATTGAACCCGCATGTGTGGCTTCCAGAAACAAAAGACAGGTATATGAGTTGAACATTTATCTGAAGGAGAACAATCATGGGAGAAAGAAGGGCTGTTTATGGACAGGGAGACAGCTCAGAGGGTGGGAGTTCCTGGAGGGATGGACACAGAGAAGAATAGGTAACTATCAGGAGGAAGTGGGAGGGGAGCTGTTGCATTGTGGTAAATTGTAGTCAATGTCATGAGACAAAGTGTATGTGAACTGTTGTATGCAAAGTGAATTTACTCTGTAAATTTTCACTCAAATCACAATAAAAAGAATTTTTTTTAAAAAAAAAAGAAGTAAACTTGGAAATTAAGTAAGTCTAGTTATAAGAAGAAGTTACCTGCACTAGATGGTATTTGTTTCCTTCCCCACTGCATTTCATTAAGTTCCTATCCAAGGTTAAGTTAATCATTTTTAAAATTAGTTTCTTACTCCTTGCTTCCATTTATTAGGTCTGCTGAAGAAATGAAGATTAAATTTAGCCTTTTTTTGTTTCTTGTGTCATTTTTACATTTTTTGCTTTTGTTTGCACTAACTAATCCGTGTGAACGAAGTGGGAGATGGGTCATTTATTTTCAGTTTTCCATTTAGGAAATAATGACTTATGTGCATTATTGTCATCTGCTGTGCAGTCAGTTAACCCACAAATAAGCACCCAACTTTAGGTGATACTCATCATTTGTCTTAATAATTTTTTAATATTTATGTTCCAGAAAACCAGATAAATTATTAATACTAAATCATTATTTTTCATAATTAATTTTAAAGTAACAGCTAATAAAATATATAAGGTATTACATTTTAGAGAAAAAGTCCTTATGTTTTTGACTTCAATTCTAACAAGTAAGTACCTACTGGGAAAATGAAAGCAGAAGGTAGCAGTCGTCATTGACAACTGCAACTGACACTGGCTGCAACCATCTATTTGTTCACCTCTGTTGTTGTTGTTGTTGTTGTTGTTATGTGCCGTCGAGTCTCTATTTTCCACAATTAAAAGGGGAAAAAAAAAAACCTGCTGCTGTCAAGTCATTCCAATTCATGGCGAATCCATTTATGTTTTGCAGTGTAGAATTAAGACATCGGGTTTTCTTGGCGGTGATCTTCATGGAGGCAGGTCTTCCACGAACCTGCCACTTTGAGTTAGTAAGTCTCAAACCACTTGTGCCACCTAAGAACCTTCATTTTCTTCAATAGACATAAAGCATTAGTTTTATCCCTTTCCCTCATAATTTGACTACAGGGGCTTTGCTAGATATGAAGAATTTAAAACAAATTAGTAAAAGTTCAGTTAATATAACAATTAGTAGTATATTTACACAATCACATGTATAACATAAGCACATATCTTATACTTTTTAGGAGAAAAAGTAAATGAAAGTAAAAGAAGACATTGCTAGTTCAACAATTAATGATATCAATAGAGTGGTGGACAGATTTTCAAAAATGGCATGCTAACCAGAAGGCTGGCAGTTTAGAACCATCAGCCACTCCTCAGAAAGAAGGTTGGGCAATCTACTTCCGTAGTGATACCGCCTTGGAAACCCACGGAGGGAGGGGTCACTATGAATCGGGTCCAACTCAATGGCACATAACAACAACAGGCTGGGTAAATCTAGGGAATGGCAGTTAGAGATAGGTAAATGGAATGGTGGAGGAGAGAGAGGCGGTGGCATGGGGTCAGTCTCATTTACAGGAGTAAACCACAGTGCCGCTGTGGAAGTTCTCATCCACACTTGGTTATATACAAAAAACTTTTCATGAATGTTTGTTTTCTTGTTTTAACGTTTTATTGTGATTTGAGTGAAGGTTTTCCATTCAATAATTCGTTCATTTTTTTTTTCATGTTATTGATTGCAGTTCCCACAGTATAATATCACTCATCCCACTTCTTCCTGTGTTTCCGTTCCTCCTCCTTTCTTATCCCTTCCTGCCTTCTGAACTTTGTCGTTAGGCAGATCCTGCCTTCTGATCAGGAATAGTTGATTGTTCTAAAGAGGTATACCTACCTGGTGTTACAATTCACCTTATATACTTGTCTGTTGTTTTACTCAAAGTTGAGCCTTGGGGGTAAGTTCAGTTTTAGTCTTGAAGGTGACTAAGGTTTCCTTGTATATTTTAATGTAATACTTTAATGTTTTCCTGTATTTTGAGTTCCTAATAAAGGAACTTGGTGGCAGAGTTTCAGATAAAAGTCTGAATTTCAAAAAATAAATTTAGAGCATCTGTTATGCTTTGCTGTTTTCTCTCTGTTTCATTAAAGCTAAGGGAAAATTGTCAAAGTTAGGACCTGGTATATTCCTGTGTGGTTTGGCAGTAGAATAACACAAGAAAGAGTTGAATGTTTCTCATCTCCTTCAGAATATTAACTGGTACAACAACCAAAAAAAAAGGAATTATAGATGTGCTTGTGTTTTTCTTTTACTTGACAAGATCTGAATTTGCAAGGAGTGGACTTACTATAGAGCAACTAATCCAGAAGCAATGTCATGTCTTCATAGTGGTACACGGTCAGTAGCTTCCATTTGAAGGTTACCATTTGTGGTATCTTACCCTTTGTAAGTATTCACTCTGGACACAAGTTATTAAAATTTTGTTTTCCACTGTACAAAAAAATATTTTTAGTCTGAAATCCTGTAATATACCTTTAGTTCAACTATCCCTAAACACAATAAATGAGCTTTATTTTTCAGTGTTATATAAGTTGTCAGCAAAGCTATATTGTTTCTTGATATGTTAATATCCTTTGGAGAGAAAAAAGTGTACTTAGTTTCAGTGAATCAAAGGAATGTTGGACTAAACAAAGGTAAACCGAATTTCTGACTGTTTCACTTCTCAGAGGGAGCTCTGGTAGCATAGTGCCTAAGGCACTTGACTGCTAACCAGAAGACTGGCAGTTCAAACCTACCAGTCACTCCTTGGAAGGAAGATTGGGCAATATACTTCCGTAGTGATACTGCCTTGGAAACCCAAGGAGGGGTTGCTATGAGTCGGGGTCCGACTCAACGGCACATAACAACAACAACAACAACAGACTTCTCAGAGCTCTCACTTATGCTAGTGTTGCTGTAAGTCTTGAAGATGTGCAGCATCTGGTATGCAGCATTTTCCAAACCTCCTTGACTCGGAACCCTTACTTTAAGGGTTAACATCCTGTAGAACACTTGTGTTTTCAAAACACAGTTTGAGAATGAGAATGTTAGCTATTTAAGTCTTTTTCAATTTGAATTTCCTTTAACAAAGGACCTAGCCAGTACAAAGCAGATTGACATCATATGCCAGCATTTGTATAATTAATTATGCATTGATTTGGGGACAAGTAGACATAATAGGGATTCATTGCTTATTAAATAAGTTATGATAGATGGGCAGGACATTTGATCATCCAGTAAGTAACATCTTGATAAATGAGAAAAGATTGAAGTTGTCAGGGATTTCCTTTTACTTGGATCCATAGTCAGTGCCCATGGAAGCAGCAGTCAGTAAATCAATGTATTATACTAGGCATATCTGCTGCAACAGACCTCTTGTAAAGAATGTTAAAGAACAGAGATGTCACTTTGAAGACTGATGTGTGCCTGACCCTCGCCATGGTCTTTTCAATAACCTCACATGCATCTGAAAGCTTGACAGTAAATAAGGAAGACCACAGAAGAATTGATGGCATTTGAATTATGGTGTTGACAAAGAATATTGAAAATACAAATGACTACCAGAAGAATGAACAAATCTGTCTTGGAAGAGATACAACCAGAATGTTCCTTAGACAAAAGGATGGTAAGATTTTGTCTCATGTACTTTGGTCATTTTGTCAGAAGAAACCAGTCCCTGAAGAAGGATATCATGCTTGTTGGTAAAGTGAACAGTGAAAAAGGGGAAGACCCTCAACGAGATGGATTGACACAGTAGCTACAACAGTGGACTCAAGCACAGCAACTATTGTGAGGATGGCACAGGGCTGGGCGGTGTTTCATTCTGTTGCACATGGGGTGGTTATGAGTCAGAACTGACTCGGTGGTACCTAACAACAACAACACAGTACTTCTTGGTTTTCTTAAGGCAGAGAGGTCCAAAGACCCTTTGAAAATATGGCTGCTTTAGTTTTTGTACCAGTCCAGATTAGAGAATGATACTTGCAATGTTTCTGAGAATTTCTTATTACCTCTCAAATATTCATTTTTACAATGACTTCTTAGGCCTGGTTCAAGAGCCTAAAAGATCTGATCATTACCATAATTTAGTCATCTTTTAAAGGCAGGAAAAAGAAAAAAATATGCTGTCATATGTCCTGGGAATAGGACATATTCTGCCCAATCCCCTGTACCTTCCAAATTTTACATATTATTATTTAGTGATAACTGAACTTTTAGTGATATAAAACTATCTCTCTCTTTCTCTGTGTGTAAGAGTGTGTGTTTCTGTTTGTGTGGTTGAAATTATTCATTTCTAGAAGATTTATATGCAACAGTGGTTGAAATAAAAATGCTTTCTTACTTGATTACTGATTCCATCAAGTAATGACCATGTTCAATATTTTTCTTTGAATTTAATCAGTATGCAGCACTTTCCTACTGAGATTTATAGGCATAGAAGAGTATGGTGAACTCTGTTGTGTCATATATGCACAGTGAGATGGGTTTTGGTACACAGCTGAACACTTACTAAAAGTTTGTGTTAGGGAAAAATATAAAAGCATGGAAAATGTTATTTCAGTGCCTTAGATAATACTGTATTTTAAGAAGTCACCTTAAAGAAAAATGCTCACTGTAAGATAGTATGGGAATCTGGTGGCATACTGCCTAAGGCATTTGACTGCTAACCAGAAGGCTGGCAGTTCAA
>NW_006921671.1:5237390-5263738 GCF_000298275.1 Orycteropus afer afer
GAAGGAAGGTTGGGCAATCCTACTTCCTTAGTGATACTGCCTCGGAAACCCAAGGAGGGGTCACTATGAGTCAGGTGTGACTCGACGGTACACAACAACAACAGAGGAGTCCTGAGATCTAGAAGATGTTTTCAGATGAAGATTTGAGTATGTTTATAAACTGAGAGAAAACATTGAAGATTTGGAGGCAAAAAGCAGGATTCTTAAGGAGGTAGAAGGGATTAGATGGCTAGCCTAGACAAGAAGGGGATATGCCTTTCACTAAACCTGGGAGGGACCTAAGGAAAAAAGTATCAATGTGGGGATAGGAAGTTAATGATGTCACAGCTCATGGCCTGATACGAGTTCCTGCTGCTATTAGTTTTCATCACTGCAGCTATTCCTGAATGCTTAGTGAGTCAGAATTACTTGAAGCAAATAGATGCTAAAGATGAAAGTGGGCAGGTGATGCTGTCACTAGATAGCATGAGCCTCAAAGGACAGTATGTTTTGTACATTTTGGAAGAATGATACTCTTTACTGATAAAGAAAAAAGAGAGCATAATTTACCAGTATCAGGAATATTAGAGGTGATACAACTACAAATCCTATTGTTGTTGTTGTTGTTGTTACGTGCAGTGGAGTCAGCCTTCAGCCCTGACTCATAGCGACCCCTCCTTGGGTTTCCGAGGCAGTATCACTACAGAAGTATCATGAAAATAATGGATGTTATAAACAGCTTGAGGCTAATAAATAGAGATCACAAGGAGCCAGAACTCCCTTCTTAGGTATTCACTGTGAAAGTATGCATAGTCTTCCCCAGAATGGGTTGTAAAAAACCAGTATTATCAGGAAAGAACAACATTTCAGTCAAAGACCAGAGATGGAGAGCAGTCTGAGAAAAAGAAGGGTTTATATGAGAGAGAGTATGTACACTGTAGTGAAGCTTCCATAGAGTACAGTTGGAAAGGGTCAGGCGATACCTCACTGCCATCAACACTGAAGATTTAATGAGAGTAAGAAAAATTGGAAGCCACGGAGGATGAACCATGCCTGTTGGAGCACTGAAACCTACCTGGGGCTTCCAGAAGTTAAGGGAGGGCAACAGTAGCCATATGACTAGATATGCAGTTTCCTAGTATTTCTGTTGGAAAGGGACACTGAAGTACCAATTTAGTGCCTCACTGTAGACTGAAGAACCTGATAGACTGGTAGAGTTAACAATTAGGTAGACAAAAGAAAAGGGAAAAGGAAAAGATTTTACTCCAAGTAAGCATACAAACCCAGATTCTCAGACACTCCAAGAATCTGCTGTGAAGAAAACAGCTAAATCAAATAAACTATCATGAGTTATTCCAGATGAAAATAATTATTTGTATTAGTCTGACAGATTTAAAATAAGTATGTGAGCACTCTGGTGGCATAGTGCCTAAAGCACTTGACTGCTAACCAGAAGAAGACTGGCGGTACAAACCTACCAGCCACTCCTCTGAAAGAAGGGTGGGCAGTCTACTTTTGTAGAGATACCGCCTTGGAAACCCAAGGAGGGGTCACTATGAGTCGGATCCAATTTGACGGCAGCAAGTGAGTGAATGAGTGAGAGTGAGATGCTTGAGATATATGAAGAGTTAATTAATTAAAGGAAGACCTTCCATTACAGAGCAGCCAAAAACTATGAAATAAAAGCAGGGATAAATGAATAAAAAGTAATTATGAAAAAGGACCAACTAGAAATTTTCAAAATGGGAAAGTATTGAAACAAAAGTACAGTATGTAGGCTAAGCTAACCCCTAAACAAGACACACAGAGAAATAATGAATTGAAAGAAGTACAGGTAAAATTCCCTTTTGATAACAGCTGAAAGATAATAAGAAAAAAAATACTTTAAAAAACTGTTGAGACCACCATTTCTGACAATTCAGTGGATCCAATACTCTAACCAGTTTTTCCACTGAAGGAAACTTAATATGCTGGGAAAAGTGTTTAAGTTCTCATTTTTAAAACAAGAGTAAGCTAGATAGAAAACAAGGAATTCACAGAAACCAAAACTGAAATGAAATCTTTCCTTGACTTTCACCCTGAAAGTATCTGTCAAATGTAGATCTTGAACTTGCTTTCCAGTGGCTACGTAAGAGGTCTGCCTAAGGTGGGTCTACTGAGAGATCTCTTGCTGGAAGCATGAGTTTACAAAGTGACAACCTTAGCCATAAGGGTAAGTGAGAAACCAGTCTACAGAAGAGGGTAAGCAGAGACATTTTCGTTGCTCTGGATGCTGGCAGTAGAGAAAAAATTCTCCTCTGAGGATTTCTGATACTTACGAGATTCAAAAACCTAAATAGCCAATAAACATAGGAAAAGATATTGGTAATCAGGGAAACAGAAAATAAAGCATATACAAGATAACATTCTATGCCCATCAGATTACACCTCCCCACCAAAAAAAAAAAAATAAGTAAGCCCAGTAATAGAAATCCGTATTGGTGAGTACATGGAGAAACTGGTGAGTGGAATATAAAGTACTTTGGCAATCATTATCAAGTAGAGATGAAGGTACAGTAAACCTTTCACCCTAGCACCCAGCAAATCCATGGCTAGGTCTCTATCCTGGAGAAGGCTAGCACATGTGCACAAGGTGGCTTATAGAAAGATGTATATTTTGCAGCATGCTTATAATTGCATAAAATTGGAAACATCTGAAGGGTTGATCATAATGGGAGCATAAGAATACACTGTGCTATATTCATGCAGGGAGCTCTGGTAGCATAGTGGCTAAGGCACTTGACTGCTAACCAGAAGGCTGGCGCTTCAAATCCACCAGCCACTCCTCGGAAGGAAGATGGGGCAATCTACTTCCATAGTGATACTGCCTCGGAAACCCAAGGAGGGGTCACTATGAGTCGGGGCCGACTCAACGGCACATAACAACAACAACATATTCATGCAATGGAATGCTATTGAGCAGTGAAAATAAATGATCTCAAAATAATTGAATAAAAACAGTCTGCAGAAAACTGTATACTGTACCACTGATATGTAAATTATGTGAAAATGCAAAGGAATAATATTTATCATTTATGAATCTATAAGTATGTAGCAGTAATAATATAAAATACTCATGTGAATAATAAACACCAAATTCAGAACAATGGTTTGACTTCTTGGGAGAGGGGGAAAGAAGGAAAAAGAATCCAGGAGAGAAACCAGAGCATTTCTTTGTATCTGTATGGTTTTATTTCTCACAAAATATGTAGCAAATGTGGCAAAATATTAAGATTTGCTGCAGCTAGATAAAGTTCACATAAGTTCATAGTGTTATTGCCTGTACTTTTCTATACATTTGAAGTATTTTGCAATATTTCAAAAGTAAGAACAAGAGAAAAATTTTATCATTGTATAAAAGGAAGTAAAAAAATAAGACTGTCTGAGGTTGAGTTCTCATTAAGATGGACTTTTGAATGCAGAATATTAGGGATCCACACTTTTGGAGGAGACAGGATGGAAAAACAGGATTGAGCCAGGGAAAAGTCCAACTATTATGCAACATGGCAAAACCTTGGCCAACCTCAAGAAGATCTCTGGAATGACTCTTGGCCAGGCTTTTATGTTCCTACCTCAATCAGTACGTGGATGTGATCTGCCCAGAAGGACATTCCCTTGAAGCACCCCAGAAGGACATGCCCTTGAAGCACCCCTGAAGGTGCATAGGTCACTTTCTGAATGCTAGAGCAAAGAGTCCTTCCTTGGGTAGTATATACCTCTCTCCTCCATACACACCAGTCATAAGCTTTGTATTCTTTTCTTCCCTTGTCTCGCACTCAAAAAAATATTTTTCAGTATATCCAGTACCTGTGAATAGACTCCATTTTTATAGCATATTAGTAGCCTTGACTTTCTGTTTATGGATTTACTTGCCAAAATTTAAGAGGAAATTTTCATATATTATTAAATAATCCTTGGCAACAGCTTTTGACATTGTTTTCCTTGTCTTCTCAAAACAGAACAAATGTGAGATTCCCCTATGATTTAGATAACCGTTCTTGGATACTAATTTAAGGATCAGCTATGTATACTTAGAAAACAAATTATACAAATTTTATAATTATATATGATTTCTCTACATAGTCATCTTGATAAGTGATATTTTAGTAACCATTAGATATGTTTTTATATTACCATGTAACACAATCTTCCTCTTCAGTCAGCCTAAGAAGCCAGTAGAAACTGAATTGTCAAATACTCATAGCCTAATCATCTATGTTGGTGCCAGTCACTTGCGGGTGTTCAAATTACATTCCGTAGTAATACTAGTAATTTTACAATTTGAAAAAAGAAAAAACCCTCATTGCTATCAACTTGATTCCGACGCATAGCAACCCCCGTTGGGTTTCCAAGGCTGTAAATCTTTATGGAAGCAAACTGCCCCATCTTTCTCCTTCAGAGCAGCTGGTGGGTTTGAACCACCGACCATATGATTAGTAGCCAAATGCCTTAACCACAACACCACCATTGCTCCTTACTTTACAACAAAGCAAACGTTAATTGTATTCATGCACATTCACAGTTACTGAGTAACATAAAAATTCCATGCTTTATAGCTTCATAACACTCTACTTTGGGGCCTTTTATGTAGTCTTCCTTGTGGGAAGTGCAGGCTTGTAATAGGTAAAAGGGTTTTGAGAAAAGTAGCAGTGATACTCAAAATTATGAGCTCCAAAGCCAGTAGAGATGTAAAATGGACTTTGTTCCATCCATAAGAATGTTAAAGGAAGTATTCAACTTTAAAAAAACAATGTTAGTTGCATTGTAGTCTTTTCTAGCAATCTGACATCTAATAGACGTAACAGTTAAGGTTCCTCATTGCCAGAAACAGAGGCTAGCATGCCTAAATAATCAGAAAGGGGGTTTATTATGTAGGTATTAGTGAATTCCCAGAGTTGTTGCAAGGACTGGAAAACAAGACTTGAGATTAAGTTTCTAGGCCACAGTGTCCCTGTCCATACCACAAAACTGGTCAGATAAGGAAACCACTGAATGAGCTACCACGAAGCCTTAGATACAGTGATTTGTATGGCAATCATTTCCTTGTAAGGAACTTGACCTGAATGCTTTTTGTAGGGAGTGCAGCAAGAAGATGAAGAAAGGTGAGAAAATGAGCTCTCTCTTTTCTGGAGTCAAAATCTTGGTATAAGAACTTGAGTCAAAAGTCTAGCATGCATGGGTCTTCTTGGCAGAACCAAAGTCACCTATCTCCATTTCCAAGGGAGGAGTTATGTGAAAGCAAGTTCTTGCTTCTCCCTTGATGTAGGAAATTTCCCAACCATTCCCTTGAAAGAATGCTGAGAAGTCCCAGGTAGCCACAAACATAAATATCCACTACAAATTTTTGTCTAAGAAATTTTTTTCCCCCTGTGTTCTAATCTGGAACATATCTTACTCTTACCCTAGTAACTTATAGCCGTCCCAAAATGAGGAAAACAATCCTTAGTCCCTCATAGGCACTGAAGTCAGAGAAAAAAGGTAATGTGATAGCTCAGGGTCTATATGGGATTCACTGATGTGTATTTCTTGGCCCAGCAGGCAGTATTGTGGGATAAGGGGTATTTAATAAAAAATTAAGTAAACGGACTCAGTAAATGGAAACTTGTCACCAAAAAAAAAAAAAAAAAAAGGTGCTATTTAAGGGCAAACACACTATTTGTCTTAAATTCACTTATCCTGGCACTGAGTGTTGTGCAAGTTTTTTTTTAATCTATGTGGTCTCCCGTTGCTGAGCATTAATTAAAAACCAGCTGTCCAGGAATTGTTAGAAGTGGGCATTGTCCCACTTACCTGTTATACTATGCTTGTGTTATACAGTATTCATTCAGGCCCTGCCCAATAGGCCTACACCAATGGGCTCATTAGAAAATGATTCTTAATATCAGAAAGCCATAAGGAGATCAGTAACTTTCTTCAAAATTATTCTAAGAATGGCTTGTGGAATTTGCCAAGCCAATGCTGTCAAGTAAGAATGCACATTTGTCTTACTCCACAGGAGTTAATATACTTATTGACTGAATGTGTTTTTCTTTTTTTTTTTTTTAATTGCAAACAAATGTTAATATTATAAATGATATTTTAAGCAGTCTTATTTCTGATTAGTTTCTGGGGTTAGTGTTTACATGTTTGGCATTTTAAACTAGCCAAACCAAACCAAACTCACTGCTGTCAAGTCACTTCAACTCACAGTGACCGCTCCTTGGGTTTCCAAGGTGGTATCTCTATGGAAGTAGATCGCCCAGTCTTCCTTCTGAGGAGTGGCTGGTGGGTTTGAACCACCAACCTTCTGTTTAGCAGTCAAATGCCTCAGGCACTGTGCCACCAGAGCTCCCTTTAAACTAGCAGTCATTGTCAAATTAGTCTACAGTTCAGTATTTGTTTTGTGTAGACTTATAAATAGATGATAAGGCATAGGGGAGCTTGAAGTGTTACTGGAGATGTTATTTGTGGCTTAAAGCCTTTGGAGTATACTTGATTTGATCTGTAGTTTTATAGAATGACATGCTTCTTATTTATTAAAATCTCATCAAGTTAACAATGACGTAAGTACAAATAAAGTTAAAACAGCTCCTATAGTAGAACTTGTTTACCTTGGAGATGCAGCATACATTGCATAATGTAATTTCTTTAGGCAGTGTTGCTAGCTTTTTAATACAATTTTAAATTCCGTATTATGGCTCAATCTTTCACTTTTTTTTTTTTTTTTTGGTTAAACTTCTCCCCTTCACACAGTGACACATGAATGTGTTTGTGACAATATCAAAATTTTGTTGCTCATATGGTAGACAAATATAGCAAGACTTTTTCTGTGAGATAGGAATGATGGTTTTTTTTTTCCTTTCTTAACAATTAGAAGGCTTTGTATCAAACATAGTAAAGTGATTCTTACCATGGGGATGTATATTTTTAATGCTATGCTCACATACATTAAGAGGAATATAACAGTTAGCCATTGAAGATAAAGAACTTATATTGTTTGATGTGCCCCTGCTGTAGACACATCAAGTAAGGTCTCTGAAAACCTTAAGTTTTAATAGGACACTGCAGTTGAGTAGCATTTAAAAGACCTCAGTTAGAACCTCCCCCCAAAAAAGGGGACAAAAGATGATGTGTATGGTTTTCAGTTCCAAACAAAGGCTGATATCCTGGTGCCTTCAAATTTGACAAAGCTACAAATAGTAGTTTATTTAGGCCAATGATTCCATCAAAAATTTGTATTTCACAAAGCCATACTAAGCATTATGTTATGGGTGTGTTCCTATGTTTCCTATGATGTACATTCATTCATAAATCTCCCTGAGCAGCAAACCTTGGCACCTTATATGCTTTTATTTCCTTGAATCCCAGGAGCTTCAGTTTCAACGACTCACCCGAGAACTGGAAGTGGAAAGGCAGATTGTTGCCAGTCAGCTAGAAAGATGTAGGCTTGGAGCAGAATCACCAAGCATCGCCAGCACCAGGTACAGATGTAAAGATGGCTCTATCTTTACATGTCCTTTAGTTACATGCCTTATTAAGCTTTCCCGGTTGCAGCAGATGATTCTATTAGTATTGTCACTGTTAATATGTCTTCTTGAATTGATGCCAAAAATGTCAATTTATTCTAATTTTGAGAGTTCACTTGCAATATTGATTATCCTTCAGTCCTGTGCTTAAAGTGTTTTATATGGTGTTGGTAAGTTCTGTAGCAGTAGCTACTACTTACTTGTGTACTAGTAAATTTGATTTCTCATAGGTAGACACAGTTACAGAATGGTTTTTACAGTTAATTTTTAATCATTTGATAAAATTAACTTCAAATTGGTTGGTGCTTTGAAGAGCTGGTATTAATGGATTCCTTTGTTTTTTTATTAAGAAATATTTCTAAATGGATGACATTTAGTAAGCGTTAAAAAAAAAAAAATACCCTCATTTACTTTGGGTCTTTCTACAAATCTGAAGAACCATTAGATAAAATATTTACTATATAAAATAATTTAGTGTGTTCAAATATAGTAAATGTAAAGACAGTATATTACTAAAAAAAAAAAAAAAAACTACCTATAATCACAGTTGTTCTTTATTTAAACAGCATCTTTTATGCTATTTAAAAACATTGTTATAAAAATTAGTGTCACAAGATCCAGTTGGTAAAGTAATTGCTTATCCTATCTATGGATTCCTTTCTTAGTAATTACACATTCTTATAAAGCTTAACATAAAATATTTCTACTACTTTTTTAAGCTTTCTTTGCTTACTCTTTTATAGATGTGCCCTTAATAACTCCCTCTCAGTTATTTATAACTATTAATTGTATTACTTGTCAGTATCTGCTAATATTTATAGCCAAAAAATCCTTCTTCATGAAAAGAACTATGCTTGTAGATTAACTTTTCTAGCTGGATGTTGTTACAAATTTTATTCTTCGGCTGGTAAATTGTCCATTTGAATTTTTTGTATCTAAGCCTTGAGAATTGTGCGTATTGGTTTGCTTATTAGTAAAGTATAAAGCGTACAAATAAGATCAGTGAACCTTTTAAAACAGAAATATAAAATTGTGATCATTCTTTATCTAGAATTAGTTTAAATTCCATTGTTTTTTTAAAAAAAAAAAAGTTATCTCTGGTAGCGTAGTGCCGAAGGTACTTGACTGCTAACCAGAATGCTGGCGGTTCAAACCCACCAGCCACTCCTCGGAAGAAAGGTTGGACAATCTACTTCTCTAGTGATACCGTCTCGGAAACCCAAGGAGGGGTAGCTATGAGTCAGGCCCAACTTGATGGCACACAACTCGATGGCACATAACATAAACACACCTTTAGCACCAAAAAGAACAAGTCACAAACTCAGTAAAATAGTATTATATGTTTCTACAAGTATGGACCAGCTAGCTGGTTTAGAAAAATACAATTTCTACATTATTCAGAAAATTAATTCAATGTTTACAGAATTAATTTAACCAAACCAAGCCAAACACTGCTGTCGAGTCAGATCCAACTCATAGCAACTCCTCCTTGGGTTTCCGAGGCAGTATCACTACAGAAGTAGATTGCCCCAAACTTCCTTCTGAGGAGTGGCTAGTGGGTTTAAACCACCAGCCTAGCTAACTAAGCTAACATAGAAATTCTCTTGCAAAAACTCCTAGAAATAGTTGATAAAATATAGCAGCAACAGCAATAATAAAAGTCAATATTTGGAGGAAATGGCAAAAGAGAAAGGAAAGTACAAGCTACTAGGAATGGTGAAGGAACTGGAAACGAGAGCCAGAGCATTTGAGCTGCCTCTGCTGCAAGTCTGGTGTCACTGCCAAGCACCAGATAATGATTTGGGTTTTCTGTTTGGCACCCCTGCATGGACAGAAAAATGAGGCCTTGGGCACGCTCAAGGTGACAGTTTGGAACCTGGGACTACTGCCTTAAGCTATAACCTTCAAAGGAATGCACGCTTGGCCCTCCGAGTTTGCTCCACTTTGGGTTTGGAGTACAAATGCAGTTATCTTATACTGTTCTGAAATCCCAAGCTGAAAAACTAACACCATTAAAAATGAGTTTACAATCAGAAATTTAAAAACACAAGTTAAAAACTTTGACAGTGAATAAGAATCAGCAGACAGAAGAGTTGGATTTAAAACTCTAAAAACTTGCTATCATTGGAGGAAGTCTAGGAAGGAGGTTAGAGGAAGATATCAAGACTTAGGCTTTGGCTGAATCTGTAACATTTTTTAAGAGTCATCTGGAGCAAGCATAACAAAATGTTAACATCTGTTGAATCTGTACATCTATTAGATTATTTCTATACGTTTATTTAAGTTAAAAAATATTAAATAATGTAAAAGTTTTTTATTTTAAAATTTACATTAATTGTATAGTTCAATTAGCTAATTTATAAGTTTGTTAAAAATCTGTAAAATGCATATTGTCACTAATACTTTCTGTCATTAAATGTTACTGGTTCCCAGTACCTAGTTTGGTACCTGACACATTACTCAGGCTCAGTCTGTGAATGTTGGGTGAATTAATTGGACACACAGAAATGGGAGCACAACTGACAAGAGGAAGGGGAAAAACTGAGGAAAGGCATATATCCCACATGGTAGTTGTGCTAGGAGCATGAAGAGGCTTTGTGGTGTTAGCGTGTGTCCTGAATAGGCTTAGCTGGTTATAAGATTGGAAGGTTAGCTGGCATCCAGTTGTGGAGAACCTGTAACCAGGGTGATGATAAGCTTGACCTTCTCTACTTCTGTAAAGAAGAACTACTGAAAGTTGTTAGAGGAGACCATTTTACTGATAATACAGTTGTAAGGAAAGATATATTGAGTGAAGAGATGCTAGGCAGCAGGACAGGAATCTATTATGCAGTCTTAAGAGTTACAAGTAAGGGGGTTTCTTCCTTCTGTGAACTCTAGATAATTAATCTGCTTGGGTTGCCCAACACCCATCTCACAATGAATCCCTGTGTCTCCTTGATGCCACCACTAAGTGCTCACCTCACTCTACCTTGCAGCCTTCCCCAAGTGTCTCAAGGAAAGTTATCTCTCTTCATTTGGACTCTCATAACTGCTTCTCTGTGCCTGTCGTAGCTCTCCTTACAATGCCTAATACTGAATAGGTAGACACCCAGCCAAATGTTCATTGAATAAATAATGAACCTCAGTGAAGCCTACTCGGTTTGGAGCTCATTGAGTTAGTGCTTTACCACTAGGTTCTCCACCTTGTGTCTCTGGATATCTATCTACCTTTTCTCATATTTTTCTCTTCACAGTTTTTAGTTTGCCTCTCAGGGGACCTTAAGAAGACTATTGATAATTACACTGCTCTGTGACAACCAGTTTTACGTACTGGGAAGGAACCATTAGAAAATAGTGTGTTCTTAACAAACCCCAAACAAGATAGACCCCAAAAGAAAATCACCCAGGCATATAATCATCATCAAACTTACCAAAACTGAGACAAAGAAAGAATTTGAGAGCAGCACGGGAAAAATGAAAAGTTACCTACAAGGGGCACCCAATATGACTAAGCTCAGATTTCTCAACAGAAACCATGCAGGTGAGAAGACAATGGGATGGTCCATATAAAACCCTGAAAGAGAAAATTTTTCAACCAAGAATTATGTACCCAGCAAAATTGTCCCTCAAATATGATGGTGAAATTAGGGCATTTCCAGATAAGCAGAAATTAAGGGAATTTGTTAAAACCAGACCAACCTTACAGAAGATCCTAAAGAGAGTCGTTTGGACAGAGAAGCAACAACAGCAAGCAACAACTGACAATTAACACACATGATGATATAACCCAGAAACCAGCCCAGCTATGGAAGTATCCAAAGTAAATAAGCCTACAAGATTGTAAACAGGGAACCAGAGATATCAATTGACGAATGAGGACAACTACAAACCAGAAAGAGGGAAAAATCTGTGTTGTTACAGAACTTCCACATGGTAGGGATGTCAAGACAACTACAAGATAGAATGGACTGTTCTAAACTTGGGAAGAAAATTATAAATCACAGGGTAACGTCAAAGAAAAATGATCAACTTTCCCATCAAAATAAAAAAGAGGACCAGCACAAATATTTCACAAATACTAAAACAGTAGCAACAAAGGAAGTGATAACATGATTCATAAACAAAACGAGCTCAGCATAGAAAATTATATGGAACAAAGAAATCAACACCATGAAAAAGCACGTAACAAAAATGACAGGAACAAATTCATATTTGCTGATAATTACATATCTGGCAAGGGACTTACCTCTGAGATTTATAGAAAACTCCCAATACCTCAACACCAAAGGAATTAACAATCCAGTTGAAAAATGGTCAGAAGACATGAATAGACAGACACTTCACCAAGGAGGATATTCAAGTGACCAACTAATACATGAAAAGATGCTCTCAATCATTACCATCAAAGAGATGCAAACCAAAACAACAATGAGATACCGTCTCACCCCAGCACTGATGGCAGGGTTCAACAAGACAGAAAATAACAAATTCTGGTGAGGATGTGGACAAATTGGGACTCTCATACAATGCTGGTGGGACTGTGAAGTGATACAACCACTGTAGAAATCAATATGGCAATTCCTTAGAAAGCTGGAATTGGAGATACCATTTGACCCAGCAATCCCATTACTAGGTATATACTCTAGAGAGGTGAGAGCCAGGACAGGAAAAGATATATGCACAGTCATGTTCATCACAGCACTAATTACAATAGCAAAAAGATGGAAACAACCTATGTGCCCATCAGCAGAAGAGTGGATGACCAAACTATGGTATGTATACATACTGGAATGCTATGCAGCACTAAAAAATAATGTAGAGTCTGCAAAACACCGCATTATATGGATGAACTTGGAGGACTTTATACTGAGTGAAATAAATTATTCACAGAAGGACAAATATAGAACTAGTTCCTTGTTATGGAGGGTCGAGGAAAGATTTATATATGGAGGGGAACTTTCTTTGTTGGTTGCCATGGGTAGGACAGGAGGGGAGGGAACACTGAAAAAAAGAAAAAAAAAATGCATTGACCCATGTCACTTTATTTTTGTGTATTTCACTGTACATAAATTATATTTCAATAAAATGCATTTAGAAAAAAAAAAATACTGTGTTCTTGAAGAGAGACAAGGTTTTTTTGGTGTTGTGTGTAAGATCCCCCTTGCACTTTCTGGTTCCCAGTCTCAGAACCAAAATCTAGAGATTTAAAAACATAGAAATTACCTCTCAGACCCACACCCCTTTCCTGACAACTATTTCCTATTTACTCAAAGGAAATTAAAAGTGGATTGTGCTTATGCCATGAAATATCCTTTGGATTGAATTTAGTCTTAGAAGTGAGGTTAGTCAGCAAAATGAGAGATATAATAAGTAGTTATCTTTTCTATTTTTTTATTTGGATACTTACATCAGAGTTGATGTTGTTATTGTTGTTAGGTGCCATCAAGTCATCTCCAACTCATAGAGCAACTCAGAGTTGATAAGGTAGGTGAACTGTAAGATTTTCCTATCCCAAAGATGATATTAATGATTCAAAGGAAAATGAAAGTATATCTTTATTTGCCTTTTCAGTTCTTCAAAGTGTTTCATTTTGTTTGCCATTTCTAGCTTTATCCTGTGAATAAGAAAGGAACAGTGGCAAAAAGCCTTATTTAGTAAGTGATCCTTAAGTTGGACTAGATAATACACTATGGGATTTCTTCCTTCCCTCTCCTGTGCTCTACCAATGGTGACTCTAAAAATGAACAACTCAGTCCTTTCACACTTGTAATCCCACAGGCTAATTTTTAATGCTTGCCATGAGATGTTTGTCATGTTATAGGTAGAGAAACTAGATGTCGTAGTTAAGGTGATGTGTCAGCTTGGCTGGTCCTGGTTTTGAGTTGCTGGGCACCTGATGTAGTTATTCACCATGATGAGACTGGTAATCAACTCATGGTGGAATGTATTGGGCAGACAATAGCCGCCTTAGGGATGTGGTCTACTTCCAGCATATAAGAAGACAGCTTTGAGAAAGGGCTCTGAGCTTTTTGGCATGCTTGGACCCTGCATATAGCCGAGTCTTCATTCAGCATGATCCTGGAACTGTTTCTGCACTTGAACTCGTGGCCTGCTATGTAGCTTAATAATTTTGGAACTGTTCCATTTTACTCATTGACCTCGGGTCGGTCAGCCTCAGCAGCCAGCAAATATTTGAGTTAAGAGAAGCCTGCAGCTTCAGTGGGCTGGGAGCAAGAAGCAGAGCTGAAGCCCAAGGTCCAAGGGGCTTTCACCCAGTCCCTAGAGCTGACACTTTGAACTCGGACTTCAGCCTCCTGAACAGTAAGAGAGTGAATCTCTGTTTGTTAAAGCCATGTATTTGTGATATGTTCTGTTAGAGCATCACTAGAGAACCAAAACGCTAGGCCTCTATGTACTTTTTTGCCTACCAGGAATTTTCTGAAAAAATGAACTTCACAGTTACCATAGGTAATGTATATGCTATATGCCTTGATTAAAACATTAAAATCTTAATTAAAATAAAATTGCCTGATATTTCTTTTAATTATTTTTTGAAAATAGTAATCTTCTAAACCAAGTAGTGAAAACCTCATTTCTGGTAAGATTTTTCATTTGTTTTATCTACAACCAAACCAAACCAAAACCACTGCCATCAAGTCAATTCAGACTTATAGCGGCCCCCATAGAGTTTCTGAGGCTGTATATCTTTACGGAAGCCGACTGCCTCATCTCTTTTGCTGCTGAGAAGCTGGTAGGTTTGAACCATTGGCATTTTTTGGTTAGCAACCGAATAATACCTTAACGGTGATACCACCCTGGCTTCTTATATCTGCCACAAGAAAAGTATTAATAACACTTAGCAATATCAATATATAATGATCCTTAATCTGGAATTGATGGTTCCCATATCCAAAGATGATATATCAGATCAAAAATAATCTCTGCAACCTTGAGAAGCCCTGAACGTGGTCTATGTGATCAGTTAATAGAGAAGTTGCAATGTTCGAGTATTTGTACTGAGTGTGCTGTAGTTAGAGTCCCTCAGTTGTGTAAATAGTTAACACACTGAAAGGTTGGAGATTCAGATCTACCCAGAGGCACCTAAAGAAAGGCCTGACAGTCAACATCTGAAAAAAATCAGTCATTGAAAACTCTGTGTAGCACAGTTCTCTTCTGACACTCATGGAGTCGCCATGAGTCTAATTCAGTTCAACAGCATCTGGTTGGTTGGTTGATTCAGTGATACAGTCATCTACGTATTTAATATTTCACCTCATTTGAGTGGTGTATGGTGTCAGTTTACAGAGAAATTACGACCTTTCTGTTTTTGGACTGAGTATTCCATAGCTATGTATGGATTTACTGTTGTTCCTCATTCCAAAAGAATTTGAAACACCTTTCAAAAATACAAAAACTAAAAACTGAGGGAAGAATTTCTGGCAAAGGGAAGAAAAAGTGTAGGAAAATAAGGTGAAGCCAAGGTTAAAATAGCATAAAGAAACCAGTTGTAGCATTGCATGTATTGGCTCTGAGTGCTAGTATCCATGCTAAAGACAGAAACGCTAATGAGTTACATAATTCAAAGGAGGGCTTCAAACTGGTTTGAACTAGTTTAGTCATGGCCACAGCAATGAAATCAGAACAGACCCAAATTTGTAAAATGTAGGTGTTCCAGACTGATAACCAGAATGGGAAGAATTACAGGTCAAAACCCTGGATGGAACACTCGAAGGAGGCGCAGTGAGCCTTTTCACAAGCCCAATACTGGAAACTGGATTATTGCCAGGACTGTGGAGAGCTACACACATTCAAAGTCGTACAGTCAGCCATCATCTTTGATTCAGGCACCATTATTTCTGACTCTGCCAGTTGAGAGATTTGGTTGGTATGCAACACACATGCTGCTCTTGTTTTCTAAGAGGGAGATTAAGTTTCTGTCGGGGCGTTAAGTTTTCCCATTCCGGTAATTATTCTGGTACACCCACATTTTACAATAGATCTTTGACCCAGTGCATTCTGCTTCTAACTCGTGCTGAGAATTTCCATTTCCATACCAGGTATACTGAATCAGAATCTGCATTTTAACAGGGTCCTCTGGTTATGTATATATAAAAATCTGCATGTACACAGGGATCTGTAAGAATCACACAGGGATCTTGGTAAAACGATGAGACAGATAATGCCCACAGTTGTCTCTTCTCACTAATTAAAAAATCAGGCTCACAGGGCTTTCTTCCATTGCTAAATGGGATATAAATGGATGGCATAGACTTGAGCTAAAAGTAATTCTCTAGGGATCCAGTTCTAACACTTTAATTTGGCTGGAGGATTATACTTAACATATATAAATATTGGATCAATTTCAGGTCCTCTAAGCCTGCAGCCTGCCATGACTATTTCTGTCTGCAGAGCCTTTCAGAGTCCTGGATGACAGTTCTGAGGTGACTGAGATGTCCCATGTCTTGGGTTGCAGGTCACTGTGCAGGTGAATGGTGTGCACATTTTAACAACAGATATGGCCCGTGAGGAATGCTGAGATGTGTACAGCTCATCTCAGGAGAATTACGCAGCACAGGCAGCTAGGAGAGAAGTTTACCCTTTACACAGCTTTTCTCCCAGGAGCTAAGCAGCAATCTTCAAGACCAAATTTTGATGAACATGGTTTTGTGCTTTTTGTCCCTGCAATATCATCAATGGGTTATAGTTCTCAAATTGGGTGAGTTTAGATTTAACTATATGGGATGACAATAAAAGGGCCCAATAGTCCATAAAGAGAAGGCCGCCTGGAGCCTCTGCCCACCTGAATACCCAAAGGCACTAAAAGAGGGCAGGAATGGCCAAGGAAATATACTTACCATGTTTTAGTGACTGTAAAGTAATAAAGTTTGTTTTAAGTAATTTGTAAAGTTGAAGAAAATATAAAAAGAAAAATCCATAGTTTTACCATTGGGAGTCACGACTTTATTTTATGTTCGATTTGTTAAAATGTGGTTTCCATACGATAAAATTCACCCTTTTTATTGTATAGTTTGCTGAGTTGTGACTAACTGACATACACCACAATCAAGATACAGAACTTTGCCATCACTCAAAAAGTGTCCCTCTTTGATTGTGTCAGACCTATACAGATATTTCCTGCTTCTCAAAAGCTCACTTTGTGCTACTCTACTTTTACAAAAGACCTACATTAGTACTTGTTTTTGCTAGCCAAACAAAATCTGAAGAGGATTTTTGCTTTTATAAAAAAGGGCAAAAAGAGAAACTAGTATTGAGCATTTGTTTTGCAGCCAGATATTAAAGAGATATTTCAACAAACAGAAGCCCCATTGGAGGCACGCACTCAGTTATGCCAAGAGATTTGGAAGACAGCTACCTGGCCAACTGACTGGAAGAGATCCATATTTGTGCCCATTCCAAAGAAAGGTGATCCCACAGAATATGGAAATTATAGAACAATATCATTAATACCACACGCAAGTAAGATCTTACTGAAGATAATTCAGAAACATTTGCAGCAGTATATTGACAGAGAACTTCCAGAGGTTCAAGCCAGATTCAGAAGAGGACGTGGAATAAGGGATATCACAGCTGTTGTCAGATGGATCTTGGCTCAAGGCAAAGAATAGCAGAAAGATGTTTACTTGTGTTTTATTGACTATGCAAAGGCATTTGATTGTGTGGATCATGACCAATTATGGATAACATTGAGAAGAATGGGAATTCCTGAGCACTTGATTGTACTCATGAGGAATCTGTACCTTGACCAGGAGGCTGTCATTCAAACAGAACATGGGGACACTACATGGTTTAAAATCAAGAAGGGAGTGCGTCAGGGTTGTATCCTTTCTCCACACTTATTCAATCTATATGCTGAGTAAATAATCCGAGAAGCTGGACTATATGAAGAAAAACATGGTATCAGGATTGGAGGAAGAATCATTAACAACCTGAGATATGCAGACGATACAACTTTGCTTGCTGAAAGTGAGGATGACTTAAGGCACCTACTGATGAAGGTTGAAGAATACAGTTTGCAGTATGGATTACGTCTCATATAAAGAAAACAAAAATCCTCACAACTGGACCAATGAGCAGCATCACAATAAATGGAGAGAAAATTGAGGTGGTCAAAGAATTCACATTGCTTGGTTCTACAATCGATACCAATGGAAGCAGCAGTCAGGACATTAGACGACGTGTAGCATTGGGAAAGTCAACTGCGAAGGAACTGTTTCAAGTGCTGAGGAGCAAGGATATCTCCTTGAGGACTAAGGTGCGCCTGACACAAGCCATGATATTTCCAGTCTCCTCGTATGCATGTAAGAGCTGGACAATGAATAAGGAAGACCGAAGAAGAGTTGATGCTTTTGAGTTGTGGTGCTGGCGAAGAATGCTGAAAGTACCATGGATTGCTAAAAGAACAGATCTGTCCTGGAGGAAGTGCAGCCAGAATGCTCCTTGGAAGCAAGAATGGCCAGACTTCGTCTCACCTATGTTGGTCATGTTGTCAGAAGGGACCATTCCCTGGAGAAGGATGTCATGCTTGGTAGGGTGGAGGATCGACGAAAGAGGGGGAGGCCTTCAATGAGATGGATTGATATGGTGGCTGCGATGATGGGCTCAAGTATAGCAGGGATTGTGGGGCTGGCGCGGGATCAGGCAGTGTTTCATTCTGCTGTGCATGGGGTCGCTATGAGTCGGAAACGACTCAACGGCACTTAACAGCAACACAACAACAACATTAAAGAGGCAGTGCACACTCCAAGCAGTGAGAATAGTGTTGCTAAGCTTCTTCCCTGAGAATTATACTCAACATCTCAGCATTAAGTCACCATAGCTTTGAACTGTGTCTGTGAACACTATATGTTAGTGTTATTTTAGGTTTCATGTGTTATTTGGTATGATTTATTAGGTTATATTTTTAATCTGAGAACAGTCAAACGTTTTTCCTGTATAAATTAATGGTAATTCCTTCTTTGCTTTATGCCATTTCAGCTTACAAAAGGTTTCATAGGAACACTCTGCCTTTGAATAGCAGGGGAAACCTGTACCTTAAACAGCTTTCAAAGGCTCCCACTTGCCTCAGGAATTCCCAGGGGGGGCAAAGAGCTTGCCGCTGGACCCTCAGGCTAAAGATGATACTTTTATCCTTTTATCAGCAGTTAAAGACCACTACACCCTTCAGATACCAAGGCTTATGGGTAAAAGGTATTACCTATGTTCATATTTCATGCATGCAGAGAAATTATAGTTTTGGTTCAGTTTGTCAGGTAACAAAATTGTGGAAGGATAACAGAATAGAGCTGAAGATTGAGTAAATTAAAATATGATATCTTAGAATTCAAGAAACAGTCACTTAAGTTTTATAGTATGGGATTTCAAAATTGTTCTTGTTTCTCCAGCAGCCTTCTTTACAGAAATAGAAACCAGTCCTCAACTTTATATGATATGACAAGGGGGCCCAAATACCTAAAACAATGTTGTAAGAGAAGAACAAAGTAGGAGGACTCACACTTCCTGATTTCAAAACATACTGTGAAGCTGCAGTTCAGGAAGAAGATAAGCAATCTACTTCCATAAAGATTTACAGCCTTGGAAACCTAGGGGGTGGGGCTTGTGATGAGTTACAATTGACTTGATGGCAGTGGGTAATAAAGCTGAAAAGTAGAGGGTCAGCGAAAAAAGTAAAGACCCTCAAGATGGATTGACCCAGTGGCTGCTACAGTGGAATCAAGCATAGCAGCAATTGTGAGGGTGGTGCAGGACAGTGTTTCATTCTATTGTACGTGGAGTCTCTATGAGTTGAAACTGACTCGATGACACCTAACAAAACATAAAATTATAGTAATCAAAACAAACTGGTACTGGAGTAACAGTAGACACAGACCAACAGTGTCGAATACAGAGTCCAGAAATAAACCCACACATCTGTGGTCAGCTGATTTTCCAAAATGGTGTTAAGTCCATTTGATGGGTAAAGAAAAGTCTCTTCAATAAATAGTATAGGGAGTATTGTGTTTCCGTATGCAAAAAAGAAACAGGATCCATGCCTCACATAACAAAACAAATTCAGAATGGATTAAGGATCTAAATGTATAAGCTAAAACCATAACATTCATAGAAAGAAAAGCAATGTCAATGATGGTAGGCCTAGCTTTTAACAATTGATTTATCTAATAGAGTAACAAAAGCACAAACAGCAAAAGACAAAATAAATAAATTGGATCTCATAAAAATTAAGAAATTTTGTTCATAAAAGACTTTACCAAAATAGTGAATAGACAGGCTACTGACTGGGAGGATATCTTCAGAAACCATATATCCAACAAGAATGTAATAACCAAGATATATGTAAAACCATGACAACATCAGTAGGACAAATAAGCCAATCACAAAACAGGCAAAGGACTTGAATGGACATTTCACCAAAGAGGACACTCACATGGGCACCAAATATATGAAAAACTGATCAGCATCATTAGCCATCAGAAAAATGCAAATCAAAACTACAATGAGATGCCATTTCACTCCCACTAGGATGGCTGAAGGAGCTCTGGTGGTATAGTGGTTAAGGCATTTGGCTACTAACTGAAAGGTCAGTGATTCAAACCCACCAGCCAAAAGATGAGGCAGTCTGCTTCTGTGAAGATTTACAGCCTTGGAAACCCAACTGGGTCACTATGAGTTGGAATTGACTCAATGGCAGTGAAAAGTTAGCTAAGGTTAAAAAAATACTAATAATAGAAGTAACAATTGGTGACAAGGTTGTGGGAAAATTGGAATGCTTGTTCATTGCTGACAGGAATGCAAAATGGAGGAACAGCATTTATGGAAACAGTGTGGCGATTCCTAAAAAAACTAAAAAAAGAACCACCATATGAGCCAGCAGTTCTATTCCTAGGTGTATGAAAAAAAAAAAAAGACTTAAAAGCAGATTCAAAAAGAGACTTGTACACCAATGTTCATTGCAGCACTGTTCACAATAGCTAAAAGGTGGAAGCAACCTTAATGCCCAGCAACAAATGAATGGATAAACAAAATGTGGTAAATATGTACTATGGAATACTACTCAGCCAGCAGGATAGATGAAGGCTTGATACATGCTGCAGCATGGATAGAGCTTGAGGACATTCTGCTGAGCAAGATTAGCCAATCACAAAAGGAAAAATGTAGTATGATCTCACTTATATAAAAAGGTAAGAACTGGCAAATGTATAGAGACCGGAGCTTGTTAGTAGTTAACAGGGGTGAGAGGGTAAGTGAAAAGACAAGTTAATGGTGATGGAAAAATTTCCTAGATTAAGGGTAGAATTGCGCAGCTAATTATTGTAATTGCTTTCAATTAGTCATCTACCTATAAAAAGTTGAATTGGCAAAAGTTATGTGATAGATATAGTTACAACAACATCAACAAAAGTAGTTGCTGAGCTTGCTTATGCAGAACAAAACACCCCATGGGATTTAGTTCCTTGACTTGGATCTTCAAGGTAATGGACATCCCAATTAATTAGCCTAATAACATGTTTATTGCTTCTGTTCTACCATCTAGTTCCTAGTATAGTGCCTGGGTCTTAAAAGCTTGCAAGTGGCCACCCAAGACACAATTTCTGTTCAGCTGGAGCAAATAAAGAAAGAGGAGAGTCAGGAGTAGGAAGAAGATAGTGTGGCTAGTTGCCTCAATGAGCAGCTGACTCCATTGCCATAAGACTAGAAGAACTGGATAGTGCCAGCTACCATTACTGAATATTTTGATCAAAGATTTCATAGAAGAATCCTGATCAAAATGGGGAAATGCAGGACAGAATTTCAAATTCTTACAGGCAGTAGACTTTCTGGAGCCATGGAGGATAGATTAACCCCTGAAGTAATCTTTAAAGGTTAAACCAAAATATCCCCTGAGACATGAAGCTCAATTAGCACAATATAGTACACGAAAATACTGTCCTGCATGCTACTTTGGCAAGCACTGGGGTCTTAAAACCTTGCAAGCGGCCATCTAAGATGCAACTGTTGGTCTCTTCCTCATTCAGAACAAAGAAGAGTGAATAAAATAAAAAATGTATGGAAACAATTAGTCCAAGGGATGAGTGCACCATGGGGACCTC
Source organism: Orycteropus afer afer (assembly GCF_000298275.1). Taxonomy (NCBI): domain Eukaryota; kingdom Metazoa; phylum Chordata; class Mammalia; order Tubulidentata; family Orycteropodidae; genus Orycteropus; species Orycteropus afer. Next base: position 5,259,001 of record NW_006921671.1, read on the forward strand.
AGCCTACATGACCCTGAGACCAGAAGAACTAGATGGTAACCAGCTACCACTGTCAGCTACTCAGCTAGGAATCAAAATAGGAGATCTTGGATAGATTGGGAGAAAAATGTGGTATAAAACCTAAAATCATTGAGGGATAAAAAGTCCAGGTTTATTGATCAGAGAGAGAGTGGTAAAACCACTGAGACTATGACCTATAGTCACCCTTCAGGCCTGGAATTGAACTCACTCTTGTAGCTTCCAGCCAAATGTTAGACAGGCCTATGAGGTGAACATTTATACCAGGTAGGTTCTCTCCTTAGGAAAGTCAACCCTAGGTGACCAGAAAGGCAGCATTTTCACAGGGAGATAACTCGGAAGGCAGGAATGCATAGAAAATAAAGACACAAGGAAAAGGTAACCACATGGAGGAAGCAGGAAGAGAACTATTAGATTCTAGGGATTGTAATTAATGTCAGAAAACAAAATGTGTACTGTCTATTGGAAAATGAATGTGCTCTGTAAACTTACACCTAAAAAAAAAAAAAAAGTTTTAAAAAAAGTCTCCTGTAGTCATCTTAAAACCAAACAGTGTTGTTGTAGTTGTTAGGTGATGTCAAGTTGGCTCTGACAGATAGCGACCCTGTGTACAGCAGAACAAAACACTGCCTGGTTCTGTGCCAGCCTCACAATCCTTGCTGTACCTGAGACCAGCAAGCACCCATTATGTCAGTCATATTCCTTGAGGATATCCCTTTTGTTATTGATGCTCCACTTTACCAAGCATGATATCCTTCTCCAGAGAATGGTCCCTTATGACAACATGACCCAAGTAGGTGAGATGAAGTCTGGCCAGTCTCACTTCCAAGGAATGTTACGGCTGCACTTCTGTGAGGAAAGATTTAATTAGTTCTTTTGGCAGTCCATGGTACTTTAAGTATTCTTCACCAACACCACAACTCAAAAGCATCAGCTCTTCTTTGGTCTTCCCTATTCCTTGTCCAACTCTCACATGCATATGAGGTGATTGAAAATACCATGCCTTGGGTTTGCTACACCTTAATCCTCAAAGAGACATTTTTGCTCTTCAGCACTTGAAAGAGGTCTTTTGCAGCAGATTTGCCCAATGCAATACGTCTGTTTTCTTGACTGCTGTTTCCATTGGTGTTGATTATGAAACCAAGTAGTGTGAGGTCTTTGACAACTTCCATCTTTTCTCCATTTATCATCATGCTAGTTATTGGTCCAGTTATGAGGATTTTTGTTTTCTTTATATTGAGGTGTAATCCATACTGCAGACTGTAGTCTTCAATCTTCATCAGTAAGTGCATCAAGTCATCTCCACTTTCAGCAAGTAGAGGTGTATATCTTAGGTTGTTAAAGAATCTTCCTCTTACCCTGATGCCACGTTCTTCTTCATGTAGTCCAGCTTCTCACATTATTTGCTCAGCATATAGATTGAATAAGTATGGTGAAAGAATGCAACCCTGATACTCTCCGTTCCCGATTTTAAACCATGCAGTATCCCTTTGTTCTGTACAAACGACAGCCTCGTGGTCTATGTACAGGTTCCTCATGAGCACAATTAAGTGTTCTGGAATTCCCATTCTTCTCGATATTACCCATAATTTGTTATGATCCACACAATCAAATGTTTTTATATAGGCAATAAAACACAAATAAATCTTTCTGGTGTTCTTTGCTTTGAGCCAAGATCCATCTGACATCAGCAGTGATAACCCCCATTCCACATCCTCTTCTAAATCCACCTTGCATTTCTGGAAGTTCTCTGTCAATATGCTTCTACAACCATTTTTGAATTACCTTCAGTGAGATTTTACTTGCATGTGATATTGATGATATTGTTTGATAATTTGTACATTCTGTGGGATCACCCTTCTTTGGAATGGGTAAAAATATGGATCCCTGCTAGTCAGTTGGCCAGGTAGTTGCCTTCCAAATTTCTTGGAATAGATGAATAAGTACCTCTACTGCAGCACTGGTTTGTTGAAACAGATCAATGGGTATTCTGTTAATTTCTGGAGCCTTGTTTTTCGCCAGTTCTTTCATTCAGTGTGGCTTCAACTTCTTCCTTCGATATCATTGGGTGTCTTTTTTTTTTTTTTTGTCCTTATCTTTTTAATTTGCATTGTGATTTGGGTGAAAGTTTACACAGCAAATTCACTTTCCGTATAGCAGCTCACATACACTTTGTCTCATGACATTGACTACAATTTCCCACAATGCAACAGCTTCCCTCCCACTTCCTCTCCATAGTTACCTTTTCCCTGTGTTCTTCCCTCCCATGCTCCCTTGAGCTGTCTCTTTCTGCATACACAGCCCTTCTTTTCTCCCATGATGGATCTCTCCAAGGAGTGAATCTACCTAATGTAAATGTTCAGCTCATATGCCTGCCTCTTGTTTGGCTAGAAGCCACAGGAGTGAGTTCAGTTCCAGACCTGAAGGGCAGGTAGGGGCCATAGTCTCAGGGGTTACACCTGCCTCTATCAGACCAGCAACAATACCATTGATTCTTGATCATATGCCACCTCCTGAAAGAGATGAACATTGACTAACTTATTTTTGTATATTGACCTTCTGTATTCATTCTGTCTTTTTTTTTATATTTTCTGCATTGGTCAATATTTTGTCTGTAGAACCTTTCAGTATTGCAACTCAAGGCTCAAAGTTTTCCTCAGGTTCTTTCAGCTTAAGAAATGCCAAGTGTGTTCTTCCATTTTGGTTTTCTAACTCCAACTCTCTGCACATTTCATTGTAATTACTGGCTTTGTCTTCTCAGGCTGATCTTTGAAATCTTCTGTTCATCTCTTTCATCTTGTCATTTCTTCCTTATCCTTTAGCTACGGAAAAGGGCAAGTTTCAGAGTCTCTTCTGACATCCATTTTGGTCTTTTCTTCCTTTTCTGTCTTTTTGATGACCTTTTGGTTTCTTCCTGGATGATGATCTTGATGTCATCCCACAGTTCCTCTGCTTTTCAGTCATTGGTGGTTGACTGCATCAAATCTATTCTTTAGATGGTCTCTAAATTTAAGAGGGATATAATCAAGGTCATATTTTGGCTCTCTTGGACTTGTTTTAATTGTCTTCAACTTGAACCTGAACTTGCATGTGAGCCGTTGATGGTCCATTGCACAGTCAGCTCCTGGTCTTGTTTTGGCAGAAGATACTGAACTTCTCCATCGCCTATTGCCACAGATGTAGTCAGTCTGATTCCCATGTACTCCCTCTGGCAAAGCCCACTTGTATAGCTGCTGTTTATGTTGTTAAAAAAAAAAAAAGGTATTTGCAACAAATAAGTTGTTGGTCTTCCAAAATTCTATCATGATATCTCCAGCATCATTTCTAACACCAACACCGTATTTTCTAACTCCCGGTAACTCTTCTTTGTTTCAAACTTTTGCATTCCAATCACCAGTAATAATCAGTACATCTTCACTGTATGTTTGGTCAATTTTAGACTATAGAAGTTGGTAAAAATCTTTAATTTCCTCATCTTTGGTTTTGGCGGTTGGTGTGTAAGTTTGAATAACAGTGGCATTAACTGGCATTAATGCCTTGTAGGTGTGTGGATATTATCCTATCATTAACAGCATTGTACTTCAGGATAGATCTTGAAAGATTCTTTGCGATGATGAATGCCATGCCATCCCTCTTCTGTTTGTCATTCCAGGCATACTAGATCATATGGTTGTCTGATTCAAAATGGCCAAAACCAGTCCATTTTAGCTCACTAACACCTAAGATAAGGAGCTCTGGTAGCACAGTGACCAAGATATCTGACCGCTAACCAGAAGGTTGGTGGTTTAAACCAAATAGCCACTCTACTGAAGCAAGACTAGGCAATCTACTTCTGTAAAGATTTACCACCTCGGAAGCCCATTGAGGGTTGCTATGAGTCAGAATATCGCTCTTTATGTATTCCATTTCATTTTTGACAACTTCCAATTTTCCTAGATTTATACTTCATATATTCCATGTTCTGATTATTAATGGGTGTTTGCAGCACTTTCTTCCCGTTTTGAGTCATGCCACATCAGCAAATGGAGGCCCCAAAATCTTTACTCCATCCATGTCACTAAGGTTGACTCTACTTTATGGAGGTAGCTCTTCCCCAGTCATACGTATGTTGAGTGCCTTCTGATCTGAGGGACACATCCTTTTTTTTTTTTTTTTTTAAATTGTGATTTGGGTGAAATTTTACAGAGGAAATTCACTTTCCATATAGCAGTTCACTCACACTTCGTCTTATGTCTTGACCACAATTTACCACAGTGCAACAACTCCCCTCTCACTTCCTCCCAAGAGTTACCTCTTCCCTGTGTCCATCCCTCCATGCACTCCTGCCCCCTGAGCTGGCTCCCTGTGCATAAGCAGCCCTTCTTTCTCCCATGATTGTTCTCTCCAAGGAGTGTATCTACCTCACGTAGATGTTCAACTCATATGCATGTCTTTTGTTTGCCTGGAAGCCACAGGTGTGGGTTCAGTTCCAGACCTGAAGGGCAGGTAAGGGCCATAGTCTCAGTGGTTCCATCAGGCTCTATCAGACCAGCAAACCTGGTCCCTGAGGGGCACATCTTCCAGCACTATATCAGACAATGTTCCAGGGCTATTCATAATGTTTACCAATAATATATCAGAGGAGGCGGGGCAAGATGGCGGACTAGGCAGAAGGATTGCACAGACCCTCTTCAACAAAGAAAAGGGAAACCAATTAACACAGACACAGAAGATAATCTTG
>NW_006921671.1:5270218-5275534 GCF_000298275.1 Orycteropus afer afer
TAAATAAATAAATAAAATAATATATCAGACAGTGTTTTCAGTGCTATTCATAAGGTTTTTACTGGCCAGTTCTTTGAGAAGTGGATGGCCCCTTCCTTCTTCAGAGTCTGTCTTAGTCTGGAAGCTGCACTGAAACCTGTCCACCATGGGTGACCCTGCTGGCATAGCCTTCAGCCTCACACAACATACAAGCCACCACAGTAAGACAAACTGACAGTCAAGTGGTGGAAACCAAACGATAGACTTGCTTAACTTAAAAATGTCTGTTTGTCTTGAGCATTATGCTCTTTTAGAAAAAAGTGTTTGTATGAAATCAAATTGACAACTGCAGCTAGAAAGATAGCAACCTCAGGGGGCAAAGAGTTTATATTGATGAGGAAGAACAACTTACAAAAGGAAGAGGGAAAAGAATTGTGTAAGTCAAAGAATGTAATCACTGTGACTAAATGGTACATGTAGAAACTGTTGAATTTGTGTATGTTTTGCTGTGTATATTCTCAACAACAATAGCAAAAGAAATAAAATTTAGGCAAGAAAACCTGTTTTTGTATAAATAGCAGACTTGGAATTTTACCACTGCTCTGAGATCATCTCAGTTTTCCTTCATTTCTTGGTGACTTGCAGATGAGGTGCAGATAGTGAAAAAGAAAGCTTATGTCTTTGAAGGATATAAATGGTTTCTAACAATTTTATCTTGCAAATCATGGTTTGTTCACTCATTAAGGTGAAGCTCTAAATTTCATTTATATCCAAGTCAAAATGACATACCTAAAGTGGACCTTTTTAGTAATTGTAGAAAGTGTTCATGACCATTTTTGGAACTAAAGTATGGTTTTATATTGTTCTCATTTTTTGCACATTGTTTCAATCCATTTTGCAAGCAGTCAGTCTTTTCACACTTAACCATCCTGTAACAACTGACTGTCTACATCAACTGAATGAGGGGGGAAATGGGTTGCAGTATTGTAATTAAATAGGTTCACCCTTTCTCTAAGATTATCTTTCCCTTTTCAGTTCGTTTAAAGCCCTGCTAAAATAGAATTCTTTATGATTTCAAAAAGGTCATACAATCTTGACAAATAGTCTCCTTATCACCACTTAAGAACTGTTATTTTTTAATGAATAAATTTTATTTCCCACTGCCATTCAATTTTCTTTTTATTTTTATAATTTGCAGGGTCATCTGATGGTGCCCATCAGGCTTTCATTGATACTATTAAAAATTCTAAAAATGTTTTAGCGCTGACAGTAGTAGAAAAGGCTTTTTCATGGTTCAAATCTTTCACTTAAGTGAATATTTTTAAGTCATTGTGAAATAAACCTCCTCAAATGACACATTCTTAAAAAATGAAGTGTCTTTTAAAAGATTGAAGTTTGTGCTTTGACAGTATAATGTGTATTTAATGTACCCCTTCAAAGAGAAGTGGAGTAAAGCTCTGTTCCTTTGACCTTCAGTGCTCTTGCCAGTAAAAACCTGAGTAACTTAAGTGCACAGTAGGTAAAGGTCTTTGAGAGTCCTGTTACATTCATCAGAATATGTAGTTCACCTTTCTGAGTGCTGTATTTGGTCACTAGTGACCGTCTTTAATGGTCAAATACAAGCTCTCCAATTTTATTTCTAAATCAGACTAAATGAAGAATAATACTTGAGTGTAGTTATCAGAGAACTTCTTGGGATCTGTGCAGTGAGTGTTTATTAAATTAGTGCTCTTATGAGTATATTTAGGAACATTGAATGTTCTGGATACAACTGTTGTAAATACGGTAAAGGGCAACCCCCTATCCCCCATTTGAAAGATAAAATCAGCCTCTATACAACCTGCAGCTACACAGCAATTGTTCATTTGGAGCAGCTGTCTCAAGCACAGTTCTTCCAGAAGTCATTTTTAATTACTGCTTCTCATTGCCATTGCAGTCACAAATTTCAACGACAAACCAATTTCATTTGGCATGTGTAAATCTAAATCGCAACTGTTTATCCACTTGAAGTAAACTTGTATAACTAAGTCTTCTTTAGGGCATGAGCCCCAGGTAATTGAACCAATATTCCATTAAGCTAATCCATTTTAAACTAAGAATGTGGCTATGTACAGTTTGGATTTTAAACTAGATAGTTTTCATAAGTAATGACACCTTTTATGAGCCTAGAACAACAGATGTTTTAATAGAAGTGAATAAATATTCCAACATGAACTACCTGGCCTCTTAGACCAAGCATTTTATAAAGTTACATAATTTGGGTAATATAGTTGGGAAGAACCACAAAAAATTGAGAAACAAAAAAACATCTAGTTTAGCATCAAAAATTATTTTAAGGCTGTTTTAACACATCTGGTTAAATACAGAGGGCAAAATAGCTATATTAATTTTTCTAACTAATGATGGGGAAAATACTTTTTAAAATTCAGAGGCCCATGCATCTAAAATATATGTAGCATACCATTATTTAATTACCTTTTAATGAACTGTTTTAATTAAAATAACATTATTTCCTTTTCTGTAATTTTTCATAGTCCACATTCTATAATTACCATTTTTAAAACATGTAACAGTGATGAATTATTGAATCAATACAAGAATTATGGTGATAGCCCCCACTGTAAGTCATGGGGGTTTTTTTGTTTTGTTTTTGTTTTTTTTAAAAAACAAAAAACCTTGTGTGTGTGTGTATATTGATAAATTACAAGAGAATTTAAATAGCCCGTATAAAAACCATACTCACTGCGGTCAAGTCAGATCCGACTCATAGCGACCCCTCCTTGGGTTTCTGAGGCGGTATCACTACGAAAGTAGATTGCCCCATCTTCCTTCCAAGGAGTGGCTGGTGAGTTTGAACCACCAACCTTCTGGTTAGCAGTCAAGTGCCTTAGGCACTACGCTACTAGAGCTCCTAAACAGCCCACATAAGAAGTTTCAAAATGCTTCTTGAAATATATTTACCTTTCCTGCTTAATAAAGGAGCTCTGGTGGCACTGTGCATAAGGCATTTGACTGCTAACCAGAAGGTTGGTGGTTTAAACATACCAGCCGTAGGAAGAAGATGAGGCAGTCTACTTCCATAAAGATTTAAGCCTTGGAAATACAATGCAGAATCTACTCGATAGCAGTGAGTGTGCTTAATAGAAGTTAATGCCTTTTACAATTTCAAAAAAAAAAGAGCATTGATGCTTTTAATCCTATATTCTTATTACTGTCATTTTTGGGGTTTGTTTATATTGTTTAAATGTTCTTTATTTTGAGAAAGGTTAACAAATGCTAAGAAATAAAGAGAATAATACAACAAAAATTCAAGTATTCATTACCCAGAATAGGAAAATTGTTGACATTATGTTAAAAAGTAAAATTCTGTAACTGTATGGAGAAAATAAAAATGAACAGTATGTTTGTTATTTATATACTATAGGTATGGATATAGCTGTGATGTTGTTAGGTGCCATCTAGTCAGCTCCAACTCACAGCAACCTTATGTACAACAGAACAAACCACCACCTGGTCCTGCACCATCCTTACCGTAGTTACTGTGCTCGAGCCTGTTGTTGCAGCCACTGTGTCAATCTAGCTCGTTGAGAGTCTTCCCCTTTTTCACTGACCGTCTACTTTACCAAGTATGATATCTTTCTTCAGGGACTTACTGGTCCCTCTGACAACATGACCAAAGTAGATGAGGCAAAGTTTGGCCATTCTCGATTCTAAGGAGCATTGCAGCTGAACTTCTTCCAGGACTGATTCATTTGTTGTTCTGGCTGTCTATGGTATTTTGAGTATTCTTCTCTGATATCACAGTTTAAAGGCATAAACTCTTCTTCAGGCTTCCTTCTTTGTTGTCCAGCTTTCACATACATATGAAGCAACTGAAAATACCATGGTATGAGTTAGGAGCACCTTAGTCTTCAAAGCGACATCTTTACTCCTTAACACTTCAAAAAGAGGTCTTTGCAGCTGATTTGCCCAGTGCAATACAACGTCTGATTTCTTAACTGCTCCTTCCATGGGTGTTGATTTTGGAGCCAAGTAAAACGAAATTCCTGACAACTTCAATCTTTTCTCCATTTATTGTGATGTTGCTTATTGGTCCACTTTTGAGGATTTTTGTTTCCTTTATGTTGAGGTTTAATCCATCCTGAAGACTGTAGTCTTTGATCTTCATCATAAGGACTTCAAGTCATCTTCACTTTCAGCAAGCAAGGTTGTGCCCATCTACATATTGCAGGTTGTTAATGAGTTTTCCTCCAATCTTGACTCCACGTTCTTCATATAGTCCAGCTTCTTAGATTATTTGCTCAGCATACAGATTGAATTAAGTATGGTGAAAGGATACAACCCTGACACACATCCTTGCTGATTTTAAACCATGCAATATCCCCTTACTCTGTTCAACAAGAGCCTCTTGGTCTACGTACAGGTTCCCCATGAACACAATTACGTGCTCTGGAATTCCCATTCTTTTCAATGTTATCCATAATTTGTTATAAGCCTCAAAATCAAATGCCTTTGCATAGTCAGTAAAACACAGTAAACATCTTTCTGATACTTTATACTTTCAGCCAAGATCCACCTAACATCATCAGTGATATTCCTTGTTCTATGTCCTTTTCTGAATCCAAATTGAATTTCTGGAAGTTCCCTGTCAATATACTGCTGCAACCATTTTTTCATTATCTTCAGCAAAATTGTATTTGCCTATGATATTAATGATATTGTTTGATGATTCCCACAGTCTGTTGGCTTACCTTTCTTTGGAATGGGGACAAATATCAGTTTCTTCCTATCATTTGGCCAGGTAGTTTTTTCCAAATTTCTCAGCATAAACTAGTAAGTGCCTCCAATGCTGCATCCATTTGTTGAAACATCTCAGTGTACATTTGGTCAATTCCTGGAACCTAGTCTTTTTGCCAATTCCTTCAATGTAGCTTGGACTGTGTTCTTCAGTACCATTGGTTCTTGATCATATTCTCCCTCCTGAAATACTTGAACATTGACCAGTTCTTTTTATTGTAGTAACTGTGTTTTCCTTCCATCTACTTCTGTTGTTTCCTACATCATTTAACATTTTGCCCATAGAATCCCTCAGTATTGCACTTTGAGGCTTGATTTTTTTTTTTCTTTAGTTCTTTCAGCTTGAGAAATACCAAGGGTGTTCTTCCATTTTGGTTTTCTAACTTCAGGTCTTCGCACATTTCATTGTAATACTTTACTTTGTCTTCTTGAGGTGCCCTTTGAAATCTTCTGTTAAACTCTTCATTTCTTTCATTTACTTCAGCTACTCTACATTCAAGAGCAAGATTCATAGTCTCTTCTTTTTTTTTTTTTTAAATT
>NW_006921671.1:5276252-5313964 GCF_000298275.1 Orycteropus afer afer
TGAGCTTGATGTCCCCTGTGACTATGGTCCCAAGCCCGCAGGTTCAACTACTTGGTCCCTCTGGGTAGCTGGCTGTGACCAAGCCGTGACCACAACCTTGCCCCTTGTCAGCCCTACTATACACCTGGGAATTCTGCTCATTCACATAAACTTATAGGACCATTGTCTGCCAACCCTATACACGTTCTTGGATACACTCCCCATTTCATAGACATACCTAATCATTTAGCCTGTCTACCCATCTATCCACCCATGTACCCATGTTTGCCTTCATAGTCTCTTCTGATAGCTATAGGTACCCTTGAGCTTTGTAAGGTCTCTCACTTTCACATTCTTTTGGCACAGGATCTTGATTTCTTATATGACTCTTGTTTACTTCCCATCTTATATTTTAATTATGTACATGATTATCTCACCTGCTCTTCTGCACTGAAAACCCTGTACAGGATGTTTCACATCTTATGTCATTTGTTGTATTGTTCACTGTGCCTAACATCAGAGATTACAGATGATGGGCTATCAAATATGTAACTATTTAAAGATTGGAGTAAAAATAGCAACTACTTATTGTGGTCTAGACAGTGTCCTGAGTACATTATTTATAATAGTTCACTTAATCCTCACAGGATCCTTGTAAAATAACATTAGTTGCCAAGGAGTCAAATCTGACTTATGGTGATCCCCATGTGTACCAGAGTCAAACTGTGCTCCCTAGGATCCTCAGTGGCTGTTTTTTCAGAAGTAAATCCGTAGGCCTTTCAAGTGCCATTGGTGCTAACCTTTCAATTAGCAGTCTATTGCATTAACCATTAACCGTTTGCACCCAAAGATTGCCCTTGTAGGCTAGTTTATTGTTCTTAGTTGCTATTAAGTTGATTCTTACTCGTGGCAACCCCATATGTGTAGAGTAGAACTGCTCCATGGGGTTTTCAAGGCTGTGATCCTTTGGATGCAGATCATCAGCCCTGTCCTCTGAGGCACCCGTGGGTTGGCTTGAATTGCCAGCATTTCAGCTATTAGTCGAGTGCTTAACCATTTGTAGCACCCAAGGAGTCCCCTTATAACATGAAAAATGAAAACCAAACCCAGTGCCATCAAGTCAGTTCCAACTCATAGTGACCCACATTAGGTTTCCACGGTAGTAAATCTTTATGGAAGCAGATTGCCCTGCCTTCCTTCTGTGGAGTGGCTGGTGGGTTTGAACTGCCAGCCTTCTGGTTAGCAGTCTCGTGCCTTCAGTACTGTATCACCAGAGCTCCTTGTAACATGCAAAAAAAAAAAAACCTCACTTCTGTTGAGTAGTTTTCTGATCATAGTGACCCCTCCTTGGGTTTCTGAGGTGCTATCTCTATGGAAGTAGATTGCCCAACCTTCCTTCTGAGGAGTGGCTAGTGGGTTTGAACCACCAGCCTTCTGGTTAGGAGTCAAATGCCTTAGGCACTCCACCCCAGAGCTCCCATCCTATAACGTTGTTGTTGTTATGTGCCGTCGAATCGGACCCCACTCATAGCGACCCCTCCTTGGGTTACCAAGGCAGTATCACTACAACAAAAGTAGATTGCCCAACCTTCCTTCTGAGGAGTGGCTAGTGGGTTTGAACCACCAGCCTTCTGGTTAGGGGTCAAATGCCTTAGGCACTGCACCCCATAGCTCCTACCCTATAACGTTTTTGCTGTTATGTGCTGTTGAGTGGGACCCTACTCATAGCGACCCCCCATTGGGTTACCAAGGCAGTATCACTACAACAAAAGTAGATTGCCCAACCTTCCTTCTGAGGAGTGGCTAGTGGGTTTGAACCACCAGCCTTCTGGTTAGCAGTCAGATGCCTTAGGCACATGTTGTTGTTGTTATGTGCCGTTGAGTCAGAACCGACTCATAATGACCCCTCCTTGGGTTTCCGAGGCAGTATCACTATGGAAGTGGATTGCCCAACCTTCCTTCTGATGAGTGGCTAGTGGGTTGGAACCACCAGCCTTCTGGTTAGCAGTCAAGTGCCTTAGGCACTATGCTACCAAAAGCACATAGGCACTCATAATTCCCCATTTTGCAGATGGTATAACTGATGCCAGGGAATTTAAGTAGCGTACCTAAGGTTACATAGCTAGTAAGTGGCAGAGTTTGGCCTTAAACCCAAGGAGGCTGTACTCTCTTAAGTACTATATGCTACACTGTACTGAGAGATGACAGTATTACATGTACAATAATTAGCACAAATCAAGCAACCAGGATGCCAGACCTTCTTCTAGGTCAGCCGATCTGAAATGAATTAGTTGACCCTATTATTCAGTCCCTTGCTCTTCAGAAGATAGAGGTTCTTGTAAATCATACATCTTATTACTACTCTCACTTCTTTTTTGTATTTTTAATCTTTTTTTTATTTAGAGAAATGCTAAAAATACATAGAAGAACAGAAATTAGTATAATAAAAATTCAAATACTCACCACCTGGAATTGAAAGTTGTTTATAATTAATTCATCATAATGGCTTCTTATAAAATAAATAAATATTAAAAATAAAATTCAAGTCCCTTTTGCCTGATTCTCCCTTCCCTATATCCAACATCTATTATTTAGTGTTCCAATTCATACTGTGTACTTTTATATCATATACAGAGTCAACTATAATATTTTGTGTTACTTTTTTTTTTAACATACACATGTTGTGCACCTTGCTTTTTTCTGTTGAGTATCTACGATCCATCTATATTTATATGTGTAGATCTAGTTTATTTTTTAATTGCTGTTACATATTTATATGATAGATAATTAAACTGCTTCACCTCCCCTGTCAGTAGATGAAGGAGTTCTGGTACTGTAGTAGTGAAAACACTCAGCTGCTAACCAAAAGGTCAGAGGTTCCAACCCACAGGAGACTGAGGAGCTGGTCTGCTTCTGTAAAGATTGACAACTTTGAAACACTCTGGGCAGTTCTGCTCTGACCTTTAGCCTCACTGTGATTCAGAATCTTCTCAATGGCAGTGGATTTGGTTTGGTTTCATCGGTGGAGGCTTGTTTGTTATGTGCATGCAAAGTTCTGAAAAACATGTAATTAGAAGTAGAATATTTGGTTCATAGTGAATGCATATTTTCATTTTTTCTAGATCTTGCTGAACTATATTTTACCCTTTACACCCTCTGGAACAGTGCAGGAAAAAGTTCCAGGCTCCTATTTTCTGACTGGCATTTAATATTGGGTAGATTCTTTGATTTTTGCCAGTCTAATGTTATCTTAGAGACAGTGGTGGTTCAGTGGTAGAATTCTCTCTCCCTTTCCATGCAGAACTCCATGGTTTAATTCCTGGCCAGCACGCCTCACACACAGCCACCACCCCTTCGGTCAGTGGAGGCTTGGGTATTGCTGAACAGGTTTTAGCAGGACTTCCAGACTTGACACATTAGCAAGAAAGATCTGATGATCTACTTCTGAATTATCAGCCATGGAAAACCCTCGGAATCCAATCCTGTTGAGCATGGGGTCCTCCATGAATCAGGGATTGACTTGATAGCTAACAACAACAAGGTTACGTCATTTTCTTTTACATTTTCCTGATTGATGGTGGGATTGCGTATCTTGTACTATGCTTATAGTCCGTTTTAGTTTCCTCTTTGTATTCTTTGCTTGTTACTCTAATGAGTAGTTTGGCTTATTTTTGGCTTTTTTTTTTTTTTTCATTTTTTAAAAGCTAAAACAACACTGGGATGTATTTATTAAGACAGTACAGGTTATAATACCTTCTAGTACAGGATGCCCCATATTAATTTCTTTTTGGATTTTTGTTTTTTGTTTTTTGTATTATGACAGGTATATAGAAGAAACAACCTGCATATGACAAATACATATATATGTATGTGTATGTGTGTGCATATGATACATCATAATAGGCCTCAAATTATCCAGACCTGCAACTTAAAGTAGATAGAACTGAAAGAGAGATATTAATACTACTTTTCCATTCTATTTCGACATTTACTTTAGTGACATTTCTTTTTTTCTGCAGATGTTCATGATATTTTCCCTAAATTCATTATATAAATATTTATGCCATTGCTTAAAAGCAATGGCATAAATAAAAGATACAAAGGTCTGAAATTTTCCATTCTAGCAGGAGGAACCACGGTGCATAACTAACTACATTAAAACATGCCTTAGTAGCAGTCAGGATTGACTTGACGACAGTTGGTAGTGGTAGTAATATTTTGTTGCTTTTAATTTTATGAACAGTTTTCTGTTAATCATATCTCCTCATCTGCCCTGGCACTGTCCCATTGCCATCAAGTCGATTCTGACTCATAGCAACCCCCATTGGGATTCTAAGGTGGTAAATCTTTATGAAAATAGATTGCTCCATCTTCTTTTTGTGCAGTAGCGGGTGGGTTGGAACTACCAACCTTCTGGTTAGTAGTCAAATGCCTTAAGACACTGTGTCAGAAGGTGTTATTCTATTGGGTTTCCACCAAGGTACCAAGAAGTGGTTTGGGAGGACTTAAGTACACCCCCACTGACCTCTGTCTTGTTCTGCTGTAACCACAAATAGACATGGAATCTAGGTACAAACTGTCCTTTCTTATGAAATCTCTAGCCCCCAGCCTCACTTCCTTCTCCATGATTTTGTCTTTCTCATATAGAAACCTTGGTGGTGCAGTGTATAAGGCATTTGGCTGTTAATCAAAAGGTTGGTGGTTTGAACTCACCAGCTGATCCATGGAAGAAAGACGAGGTAGTCTGCTTCTGTAAAGATTTACAACCTTGGAAACCCTATAGGGGTCACTAGGAGTTGGAATTGACTCAATGGCAGTGGGTTTTTTCATTCATACAGAAACTTTATAGAATCACTACTGTTCTACTCTTGGTTGACCAAAAAAATATTTTAAGAAGCCAATTCAATATTAATTTAAAAATTCCAGGAAACAACCTTGAAAAAGCATGTTGCTGCTAAAGCACTTTCTGCAGTTAATTCTTCAGGGCAAAAAGTTTACCATTCCTTCATCTAAACAATGTAATCTACATGATGAAATGAAGGGAGATTACTATTAAACTCCCATTCTCATTACCATTTGTAGGATAAGGACACAAGTGGAAAGAGTGATGTGTGTGATGAGAAGTTACATTAACCCTTCAGAGAACTACTACTGTATACAACTCTAAGCCAATGATATGTGGAAAAGGAAATTGAAAATGTGATTATCTACCTAGAAGTGAGAGCCATCTATTAGTGCCTTTTCAGCAGTTAATCAACTTGCAGTAAAAATGAACATGGCATGTCTGCTGGGGGGGGGGGGGGTTTGACACATTTGCCAGACTTTGTATTGTTTGGATTGTTATTATTGTAACTGTCTTCCCTGAGGCTTCACAATCTATTTAATAACAAATCAATCTAATCTGTTTTTTTTGCATAGATTTTTCTACTCTGCTATTTTGTTACCACACAATTAAATGAGGAAGAAACACTCTTAAAAATGAAGAGGAAAAATAGCCTGTAGGGTACAGATTTTTCACAGCCAAAATATTTTATATTAAACAATTATACATTTTAAGCACTGTCAAATAATTTAGATACAATATTTCGTTTGTATTAATGGACAGTTTATAATCCAAGGAGGAATGTCCTTATTGGATGTTTATGTGAATATTTCTTCTAGCTTTTTTTTTTTTTAAATGCATTTTATTGAAATATAATTTATGTACAGTGAAATATACAAAACTAAAGTGACATGGGTCAATGCATTTTTTTTTCTTGCAGTGTGCCCTCCCCTCCCCTCCCACACCTGGGAACCAACAAAGAAAGTTCCCTCCCATGTATAAACCTTCTCTTGACTTTTTGTAATAATGAATTAATAGTATATTTGTCCTTCTGCAATTGACTTTACTCAGCATAATATCCTCCAAGTTCATCCATGTTACATGGTGTTTTGCAGATTCAACGTTATTCTTTAGGATTGCATAGTATTCCAATGTATATATGTACCACAGTTTGGTTATCCATTCTTCTGTTGATGGCCACATAGGTTTTTTCTATCTTCTTGTTATTGTAAATTGTACTGTTATGAACATGGGTGTGCATATATCTGTTCTTGTCCTGGCTCTCACTTCTTTAAGAGATATACCTACTAATGGGATTGCTGGGTCAAATGGTATTTCTAATTCCAGCTATTTAAGGAATCACCATACTGTTTTCCACAGTGGTTATATCATTTTATAGTTCCACCAGCAATGGATGAGGTCCCAGTCTCTCCACATCCTCACCAGCATTTGTTATTTTCTGTCTTGTTGAACTTTGCCATTAGTGCTGGGGTGAGATGGTATCTTGTTTTGATTTGGATCTCTCTGATGGCTAATGATCATGAGCATTTCTTCATGTATTTGCTGGCCGCCTGAATATCCTCTTTGGTGAAGTATCCATTCATGTCCTCTGCCCATTTTTTAATTGGATTATTAATCTTTTTGTTGTTGAGGTGCTGGAGTTTTCTATAAATTTTAGAGATAAATCCCTTGTCAGATATGTAATTATCTACAGGTATGAATTTGTTGCTGTCATTTTGTTATGTGCTTTTTTGTGGTGTTGATTTCTTTGTTCCATGTAATTTTCTGTGCTGAACTCATTTTGTTTATGAATTGTGTTATCACTTTCTTCATTACTGTTATTTTAGTATTTGCTAAATATTTGTGTTGGTCCTCTTTTTTATTTTGATGTGAAAGTTTATCATTTTTCTTTGAGGTTGCCCCATGATTTATAATTTCTTCCCAAGTTTAGAATAATCTCTTCTGTCTTGTAGTTATCTTGACTTCCCTACCATTTAGAAGTTTTGTAACTACATAGTGTTTTCCCTCTTTTTGGTTTGTAGTTGTCCTCATTTGTCAATTGATGTCTCTGGTTCCCTGTTTACAATCTTGTAGGCTTATTTGCCTTGGCTACTTCTATAACTGGATTCATTTCTGGGTTATGTCTTCATGTGTGTTAATGGTCAGTTGTTATTTGCTGTTGTTGGTTCTCTATCCAAAGTACTCCGTTTAGCATCTCTTATAAGGTTGGTCTGGTTTTAACAAATTCCCTTAATTTCTGCTTATCTGGAAATGTCCTAATTTCACCATCATATTTGAGGGACAATTTTGCTGAGTGTATAATTCTTGGTTCGGAATTTTTCTCTTTCAGGGTTTTATATATACCATCCCATTGTCTTCTCACCTGCATGGTTTCTGTCAAGAAATCTGAGCTTAGTCTTACTGATTGCCCCTTGTAGGTAACTTTTCGTTTTTCCCATGCTGCTTTCAGGATTCTTTCTTTGTCTTTGTTTGTGGTGAGTTTGATGATGATATGTCTTGATGATTTTCTTGGAGTCTACCCTGTTGGGGTTCATTGGACTTCTTGAATGTATACATTCTCTTCTTTCATCATACCAGGAAAATTCTCTTCCAACAAATCTTTGACAATTTTTTCTTTGGTTTTATTTGTCTCTTACTGTTTGGGAATTCTGATTACACATAGATTATTCCTTTTGATGGTATCCTTCATAAACCTTAGGCTTTCTTCATTTGCTTTTGATCTTTTTTCTTATTGTTCTCTTTCCAAAGAAGTGTTGAGGGTTTTGCCTTCAATCTCCCTAATTCTTTTCTTCCTTTGCCCTTTCAATGTGTTATCTATATCTGAAAATTTAAGTTTTAATCTTTTGGATTCTATCTGTAGATTTTGTGTCATTTCTAAATTTTCATTTATTTTGTCATTTTGTTCTTGTATTGTCTTTTGAAAGTGTTTTAGGGTCTTCTTTGTGTTTTCCTCAATGTTGTCAGTATTTTCCTTGATCTGTTTCTCGATTCGTTGAAGGTACCTAAATATAATTCTTCTGGATACCTTATTAGGGAGTTCCAATGCTGCATCTTCCTCAGGGATGTGTTCTAGGTCTGCATCCTGGTCCCTTGTTTCTCCTGCTTTACCTTGCTTCTCTGTGTGGACTGTGATGGTCTGTTTTCTCTGAGGCATTGTGACTTTCTGTGTTCATATTTAATTGGTGATTATATGTTGGAGTGACTTGTCCATGATTTTTGTTTTCTTTGTTTTGTTTGTATGTTATCTGTTTAAGCAGGTTACTGTGCTCTGCTCCTCTATTCTCTAGTTGACAACACTTATACACTCACCACCTCTCTCCTTTCCTGTTGTCTGCCTGCCATATGTCCCTGTGGTCCTTGGCAAATGGAGCCCATTCTTAGGTCCATGGAATCTGAGTAAGGATGCTGTCACTTTAAAATCCAAAATGGCCACCGTTTTTAAACATTCAAAATGGCTGCACCCTCAGTCACTTTAAATATTCAGTATGGCCACCACATGTAAACAATCAAAATGGCTGCACCCTCCAGACAGCTGAAAGTCCACAGCTCAGATTGTCTCCCTCCTTGCTGTTTCCCTTCCTAGTCACAGACCTCCAGCACAGTTGTCCCTGCAGCCCTTGGCAACCAAGGCTGATCTTTAGGTCAGTTCTTAGGTACCAACACCACGAAATATTTAGGCTGTTGGTCCCATTACAGTAGCTCAGAGTCCACTGCTCCAGCCCTCTCCATAGTCACTATTTTTGTTCAGGTGTTTCCACTAGTTGATGCCTAATCCACTTCTGTATAGTTCCTTTCAAAGCTCAGGGCTCCAGGATTATCTTCTCTATTTCTTTTGATTGGTTTCTCTTTTCTTTGCTGAAGAGGGTCTGTGGGGCTTGTCTGCCTGTTCCACCATCTTACCAGAAGTAGTAGCTTTATATTTTATTTATTTATTTATTATTTGAATTCTAAAAATAGCAACCAATTCTTTTAAGATCCTATTACAGTCTCTACTTCAGTGGCAGGCAGGTCCAAGTCAATTAAAGGTTGATCTACCCCCAGCTTTAGTGACATTATCAGTAATGGGGCTCTTTGAGCTACAAAGAAAATTCACGTAAAATTATCAACCATGATACAAGAACTGGTGTTGAGAAAGTACCAAAGGCAAAATTTACATTATAGGATTAAGTATCATGGTAAATAAGTCTGGAAGTTAAATTCTTGGCTGAATTTTGCAACCTCAAAACAAGTAATAGATCTAGAGCAAAGATCATGAAGAGCTGCTAAGATGATTATGTGAAAAGGAAACTACAGTGAATGCATCAGACTGTCAGCACGTGAACCTACTGATCTATCTTAGGTTAATATAAATAAAGAGAGATAGCCAGACATTATGGCATCCTGATGGGATGCAATGGAAAGTGCACAATTTCACCTGTGATGTTGTCTTGCCCCAAAATTAATCTTGTATCTGCTCAAGCATCTACATATAAATATCAGTCCTTAAGAAATGGCAGCAGGGTTACCCATGGTGGATGGGTTTCAGCAGAGCTTCCAGACTAAGACAGACTTGGAAGAAGGAAGTGGCCATCTACTTCTCAGAGAATTGGCCAGTGAAAACCTTATGAATAGCAGTGAAACACTGTCTGATATATTACTGGAAAACTTTATGAATAGCCCTGAAACATTGTGTAATCTAGTGCTGGAAGATCAGCCCCACAGGTCAGAAGGCACTCAAAATACAACTGGGGAAGAGCTGCCTCCTCAGAGTAGAACTGACCTTAAAGACATGGATAGAGTAAAGCTTTCGGGACCTCCATTTCCTGATGTGGCACGTCTCAAGAAGAAACAGCTGCACACATCCATTAATAATCAGAACATGAAATGTACAAAGTATGAATCTAGGAAAATTGAAAGTTGTCAAAAAATGAAATGGGACTCATAAAGATTGATATCCCAGGCATTAGTGAGCTAAAATAGACTAGTTTTGGTCATTTTGAGTAGACCACCGTATGATCTACGATGCCAGGAATGACAGATTGAAGAAGAATGGTGTGGCATTCATTATCTCAAAGAATGTATCAAGATCTATCCTGAAGTACAGTGCTGTCAGTGATAGGATAATATCCATATGCCTACAAGGAAGACCTGTTAATACTACTGTTACTCGTATTTACATACCAACCACCAAAGCCAAAGAGGAAACTAAAGATTTTTACCAACTTCTGCAGTCAGAAATTGTCCAAACATGCAATCAAGGTTTGTTAATTATCACTGGTGATTGCAATGCATAAGTTGGAAACAAAGAAGAATCACCAGTAGTGGGAAAATACGGCCTTGGTGACAGAAGTAATGCTGGAGATCTCATGATAGAATTGTGCAAGACTAACAACTTACTCATCACAAATACTTTTTACAATGACGCAAACTGTGGCTGTACACATGGACTTCGCCAGATGGAGTACCAGGAATCAGATTGACTACATCTGTGGAGAAGCTCAATATCTTCAGCCAAAACAAGGACAGTAGCTGATTGTGAAACAGACCATCAATTGCTCATATGCAAGTTTAAGTTGAAGCTGAAGACAATTAAAACAAGTACAAGAGAGCCAAAATATGATCTTGATTATATCCCTGCTGAATAGATTTGATGCATGAAACACAGCTGACCAAAAACCAGAGGAATTGTGGGATGACATCAAGAATGCCATCTATGAAGAAAGCAAAAGGTCATTGAAGAGACAGGAAAGGAAGAAAAGACCAAAATGGATGTCAAAAGAGACTCTGTAATTGCTCTTGAATGGAGAGTAGCTAAAGCAAATGGAAGAAATCACCAGAAAAAAAGAGCTGAACAGAAATTTTTTAAGAACAGCTTGAGAAGACAGAGTCATTATTATAATGAAAGGTGCTAGGACCTGGAGTTAGAAAACCAAAAGGGAAGAACACGTTCGGCATTTCTCAAGCTGAAAGAACTGAGGAAAATATTGAAGCCTCAAGTTGCAATATTGAAAGTTTCTATGGGCAATATATTGAATGATACAGGAAACATCAAAAGAAGATGGAAGGAATACACAGGGTGACTGTACCAAAAAGAATTGGTCAGTGTTCATCCATTTCAGGAGGTGGTATATGCTCAAGAACCAATGGTATCGAAGGAAGAAGTGAAGCTTCACTGAAGGAATTGGTGACAAACAAGGCTCCAGGAATTGATGAACCTTTTGAGATGTTTCAACAAATCGATGCCGCCTTGGCTATGCCAAAAGATTTGGAAGACAGCTACCTAGCCAACTGATGGGAAGAGATCTATATTTGTACCCATTCCAAAGAAAGGTGATCCCACAGAATGTGGAAATTATAGAACAATATCATTGATATCACATGCAAGTAAAATCTTGCTGAAGATAATTCAGAAATAGTTGCAATAGTATACTGACAGAGAACTTCCAGAAATACAAGTTGGATTCAGAAGAGGACGTGGAATGAGGGATATCATAGCTCATGTCAGATGGATTTGGATTGAAAGCAAAGAATACCAGAAAGATGATTACTTGTGTTTTATTGACTATGCAAAAGCATTTCCTTGTGTGGATAACAAATTATACATAACATTGAGAAGAATAGGAATTCCAGAACACTTAATTTGTTGTACTCATGAGGAACCTGTATATATACCAGGAGGCTGTCGTTCAAACCGAACAAGGGATTCTGCATGGTTTAAAATCAGGAAAGTAGTGTCTCAGGTTTGTATCCTTTGACCATACTTACTCAATCTGTATGCTGAACAGATAATTCAAGAAGCTGGACTATATGAAGAAGAACATAGCATCAGGATTGGAGGAACACTCATTAACAACCTACAATATGCACACGACACAACTTTGCGTGCTGAAAGTGAAGGTGACTTGAAGCACTTACTGATGAAGATTGAAGACCACAGTCTGCAGTATATGGATTACATCTCAATATAAGAAAAAAAACAAATCCATACAACTGGACCTGTAAGCAGCATTACGATAAATGGAGAAAAGATTGAAATTGTCCAAGACTTCATATTACTTTTTTCTATAATCAGCACCAATGGAAGCAGCCATCAAGACATCAGAAGACATAAAACGCTAGGCAAATCTGCTGCAAAAGACCTCTTTAAAGTGCTGAAGAGCAAAGATGTCTCCTTGAAGATTAAGGTAGCGTATTGCCTAAGGCACTTGACTGCTAACCCCAGAAGGTTGGTGGTTCAAACCCACCAGCCACTCCTCGGAAGGAAGGTTGGGCAATCTACTTCCTTAGTGATACTGCCTCAGAAACCCAAGGAGGGGTTGCTGTGAGTCAGGTCCGACTTAGCAGCACATAACAACAACAATAACAACCCACACCATGGAGCTCTGGCAGCATAGTGCCTAAGGCATGTGACTGCTAAGCAGAAGGTTAGGCATTCTACTTCTGTAGTGATACAGCCTCAGAGACCCAAAGAGGGGTCGCTATGAGTCAGATCCGACTTGAGGGCAGTGAGAGAGAGAGAGAGAGAGAGAGAAAGAACCCACACCATGGTATTTTCAGTCACCTCATAAGCATATGAGAGCTGGACAATGAATAAGGAAGACTGAAGAGGAGTTCATGCTTTTGAGTTGTAATGTTGGTGAAGAATACTTAGAGTTATCTGGACTGCTAAAAGAACTAACAAATCTGCCCTGAAAGAAGTGCAGCCAGAATGCTCCTTAGAGGTAAGAGTGCCAGACTTCATCTCACTTACTTTGGTCATGTCAGAAGGGCCCATTCTTGGAGAAGGGTATCATGTTTGGTAAAGTGGACAGTCAGTGAAAAAGGGGAAATCCCCCAACGAGATGGATTGACACAGTGGCTGCAATGATGGGCCTCGGGTATAGCAGGGATCATGAGGATGGCACAGGACCAGGCAGTGTTTCATTCTGTTGTATATAAGGTCACTATGAGTCAAAGACAACTCAGCAGCACCTAACGACAACAGGAAATGCTAAGGACAAAAGAACCATGTTAAACGACATTGCTAATACATTAGTTGGTGCCAGACTGCAGAAAATTTTACAGGGCAAATGAATTAGTTTTAAACAGAAAAAATAAAATGAGTGAATAAGAAACTATACGTTAAAATTTAGAGATATAGTATGTGTACCTTGTTTTGGTTCCGATTCAAACAAACCAACTGTTAAAATAAATTAAGACCAGGAATTTTTAATTTTTATTGTGATTTGGATGAAAGTTTGCAGAGCTTTCTTAAGGGACTCCACAATCTGAGACGAGAAGAACTAGATGGTGCCCAGCTACCACTGCTGACTGCTCTAAAAGACCTCACAATAGCAGGTCCTGGGTAGAACAGGAGAAAAATGTGGAACAAAATTCAAAATCATAAAAAAGACCAGGCTTATTGGCCTGTGTTCTGGTTACCTAGTGCCACTGTGACAAGAATATACCACAGATGGGATGGTTGACCAACAGAAGTTTATTCTCTTACAGTTCGGGAGGCCAGAAGGCCGAGTTCAAAGTGCCAGGCTCTAGGGGATGTGTGAAAGCCCCTCAACCTTTTGGGCTTTAGCTCTGCCTCTTGCTCCCAGCCCATTGAAGCTAGAGGCAGCTCTTCACTCATGCAGCAACTGACTGCTAAAGGCTAACAAGCCCAAGGTTGACAAAAAAATGGCACAATCCCAATGTTACCAAACCACATAGCAGGCCATTATTCAAGTCCATTGAAAATCCCAAAGTCATGGCAGGCCACTGAACAATGACCTGGTTACATGCATAATTCAAGCATGCCATAGGCTAGAGACCATTCCCAAAGCTGTTTCTTATATAATGGGAAGCAGATCACATCCCTAAAGCAGCAATTCAGCTGCTTGTGGTAGATCCCACCATGGAGTTGATTGCCAGTCTCATCATGGGGAATAACTACCACCAGCCCCCCACCCACTCAACCAGGCCCAACCTAGTTGACATACACCTTTAACTACCACAGTCTAATAGTTACTGGTGGAACCCCTAGGACTGTGGTCCTTCAGCACCCTTCAAGCATGGAACTGAACTCGACCTTCATGGCTCAACTTTCAGCCAAACAATAGACAGGGCTTTAAGGTCAACAGTAACACCAGGGAGGTATACACTCCTTAGAACAATCAACTATATGAGATCAAAAGGGTAGCATATGCCCAGAGATAAAGCTGTAAAGGCAGGAAGGGGTAGGAAACAAGGAAGAATGAAAATAGTAAACACAGGAGGAAAGTGAGAAGAGTGCTGTTACATTGTGGAGGTTGCAATAAATGTCATGAAACAAAATCTGTATAAATTGTTGAATAGAAAGCCAGTTTGCCTTGTAAACTTCCACCCATATCACAGTAAAAAGTTATTTTTTGAAAAAGACTTATTAGCCTTGATTTAAAATTATGTTCTGAATCTACACAATGTACTTCATATATTCCGTAATGCTTTATATATTTTGCTTCTAATGATAATTCTCAATTTTTTCCATCAGTAATGTTGACTCTGAATGGGGGAGGGAGAAAAAGGCAAAATAACAAGGTAAAGCTGATTAGCTACATCCTCTAACATGTTGCACATGATTGTTCCACTCTAGATTTGCATTTTTAGAAGTATATTAGACATTAACACTATGAATTTAAGAAAACCTTCACTTACCATTCACCTGTTATATTTGCCAAAGAGAATATTGTTCAGCCACTGAAAAGTGTTTGTGGATCACAAACTATATATTGAGAATTCTGTTTTAAGAGGCTTTTACCCGTTATCATATTCCTTCTCATTCTTTCTAATAGACTTTTGTTGTTGTTGTTTTATCTCCTATTCTGTAGTTTGAAAATCCTGCACCTTTACATGTGTGCGATAGAGAAGTGGAGGAAGCAAGGGGGACAGGGGCCTGTGGGACAAATGTAAAAACCCTGAGGTGTTTCAGATAGGATTTAAAATGTTCTAAATCCACTTTCTTAGTTCTAGATGTCTTCCTACATATAAATGTACATGCTGTGCCAAATATTGACTGTATCCTTATGGGTCCATTCCTTTTCCAGGATAGCTATTAAGAATCCTCCATCTTTAATCAATTCCATATGTTAATGCTTTCCCCTTTAAGCACTAAGATAGCTATTTATGGTGTGTATCCAGGAATAAGAGCTAAAAATGTTGTTACAGCAAGAAACATTTTTTAAAAAAGAAAAAAGCTGAGATGTAAGAGAGAGATTCTTTCCTACTCCTCATAAGCGCCACCTTTATGTAAAAATGTAAGAGTTGAATTGCTTTATGCACTTCAAAAAGGAGCCCTGATGGCACAGTGGTTAAGTGCTGGGCTGCTAACCAAAAGGTTGATGGTTCCAACCCCATGAGTGACTCTGCAGGAGAAAAGACCTGCTATTTGTTTCCGTAAAGATTATAGCCTAAGAAACCCTGTGGGGCTATTCTACTTTGTCCTAAAGGGTCTTTATGAGTCAGAATGACTTGACAGCAAGCAACACCATGCACTTTTAAAAGAATATGTTTGTGTGTGCTGCCACTATCACCACCACCCTGCCATACACACACCTTTTGTTTCATGTTTGGAGGGTTTTCAAAGAATAGAAATGAGGGAAACAAGAGCATTTTTGTAGACCATGGACACAAAAGACTTTTCAGTAGCCCATCTATTCCGAGGTTATAGCAAAATACTTGGGAAAGAATCTGATGCTGTGTTTAGACATTTTACTGTTTTCCTCTCAGTTGCTTTCACTTTTTCAAATGTTAGAAAACCTTTCTATCTATTCTCATCTCTCCTTTGACTGGCTGGAACACCTGTTGTGGGAAGGACTTAAACAGAAGTTGAGCTTCCCCATAATTTATGGAGGTACTGAGGGAACTGATTGTCTCATTTTTGTCTAGTGTTACATCCTTCTTGATCTTTCCCTTCCCATATGGTGGTGTTAATATTTTATTCATAGCTTCAGAGCACTAACACACAAATTCTTTTGTCCAGGAATAGTTAACATCTTCTTAAAGGTGTTTGCTTGTAGTCTCATGAAAATCAATTGTTAAAGAGCCCATTTTAGTATTTCTCCTGCCCCCCCCCACTGTTTTGCTGTGTATCGAATTAATAATTTTCTTTTTAGAAGAGTGGTCCAATTATTGTTTTACTTTTTTCTTTTCCCTGGAATGCATTTTAGACAACTATTATAAGGGTCTAAAAATATGACAGATTAACAAAGGCAAAATTAGAATGAAGAATTGATAAAACAAGAATGAGAACAAAATAGGGCCAGAAATGAGATGAAAATGTTTACCACAATCACTAATCTCACATTTTACCCTAAATTTGCCAGCAGAAATCAAGAATGCATTTTCTTCTACATTTTGCTTCTTTATTGCTCATGATTTTTTAAAGACTGAAGTTGTAAAAGCACATTCTGAGAGCATGGCCATTTTTTTTTCAGCTAAGATGTCACTATGGGGGAAATATATATGGGTCAGACTCTGGACCTTTTCCCATGTTTCAGGCATATCAGACTGGCCTTGATTATGCACTCTATTGGTCACACAGGTGATTGGGTTTACAGTGGAGATGATTTGGCACAGATCCATCACCACTAATGGAAGGAACCTCAGGGCTCATACCTTGTTACTGATGGATTAGGAGCAGCTGCATCCTACCTTAAGAACATTTTTAATTCAAGTGTCCTTTCTTTTCTTTGAGATCCTTTGCCTTGTCTCATTTGTTAAGCTTTGTTTAGTTCAAATTATAGACATATGCCATTTTCTAGGGCAATTAAAAGTCATAAAATACACAAAAAAATTAAACTAAAATTGTGAGCCTGTTGTCACATTTTCACTTTCCCCAGCTGCTGAACGCTCAGAAAAGAAGTGACTCCTGGCTGTTGAGATGGTATTGGTTGTCTTGTGCTATTCTAACAGAAATACCACAGATGTATGGCTTAAATAATCAGGGATATATTCTCTTAACTCAGATAGCTGCTGGCTGCTGAAGCTGACAGAGGTGGACAGGTAAAATAGCATGATCTCAAAATTATCAGGCAACACAGCAGGACACCAGTTCCAGTCCAAAAACACTCTCAAGATAGGCAGACAACATAACAAGCCACTGAGATGAAGACTCAGCCAAGTGCAGGATCCAGATGTGCCAAAAAACCTTAAGACCTTTCTCGACGTGTCATTTTATATATCTGGAGGCAGACCACATTCCTAAGACAGCTACTCAGCTGCTCACAGTAGAGTCCACCATAAAGTTGATTGCCAGTCTCATCATGGGGAATAACTACATCCAGCTGCCCAGCCATTCAAAACCAGGCCGATTGAAGTTGACACAGAACCTTGACTACCACAGGAAGCCAGAAAGAGTTAATAAGTGGTAATTTCTCTGGAGGGAGCCATGGTTGTGCAGTGGTTGAGTGCTCAGCTGCTAACTGAAAGGACAGCAGTTAAAACCCTCCAGTGGCTCTGCAAATATGGCATTCTGCTTCTGTAAAGATTACAGCCTTGGAAATTGTATGAAGCAGTTCTACCCTGCTCTATAGGGTCTCTAGGAGTCAGAATCAACTCACCAGTAAAGGGTTTGGTTTGAGTTTGGAATTTCTCGGGAAGAAGGAAATCTGTTCCCATCCAATAAAAATGGTACCATGGGTCTGATACCATGATAAAGAAAGCATAGAAAGGAGCCTCATTAAGTTAACAACCATGAATTTGGAGGAAGATTCTTTTGGTTTCTTTTTGTAGAAGTTGTAAATAGACACTTCAGTCTTAAATTTGGAAGAAAACCAAACCCAACCCATCCAGATGGTTTGTTGAATCCAACTCACAGTGATCCTACAAGACAGAGTAGAACTGCCCCCACGGGGTTTCCAAGGCTATAAATCTTTACAGAGACAGACTGATACATGTTTCTCCCATGGAGCCAGAAGTGGATTTAAACCTCCAATATTTTAGTTAGCAGCCAAGTGCTTTAACCACTGCACCACCAAAGTGCCTAAATTTGGAAGAAGCTCCTTTACATATAGTTAAATACCAAGAAAGATCCTCTCAAAGTACTATTTATTGCTAAGAAATCCTTGCTGCCTAGGCTAGTGATTTTTTAAAATATAGTCATTGGAGTCATTTAGAGACTATAATGGGATGTTCAGGGTTATCTGTTCCTCTTCCACATCCGCTCCTCTGTGTTTGCCACACAAGACAATTAACCTTTGACTTAACAAAACAGCCGAGTGGAAGGATGAAGAGCTAACCACATGTCTTGGGGAGAATAATCATGACATTGAGATAAATTAAGTCTCTGTTCAATGTAGAGGATTTATTTCCTAGTCAGTCTTTGTCTAACTAAAAGCAAGAGATGAGGTTCCTGTTTCCAAACCATGAGAAAATGAAAACTAGTTGCAACCTGTCAGTTACTGTTGGTAGGTGGTACGTATTCTTGGAACATCAGAAGATGGTTTATGGCATTAGAGAGCCCTTATTCCATCTCAGTCTGCTAGACCCCACTTCTCACCTATCCAATTATAAGTGTAAATGAGCTCAGGGACATTCTTGTTGAGGGTTAGAATAAGGAGAAATTTGACCTGCTTACTTACAAGTGAATGCTTTGAAGACCTGAATCTTCCAGAAGCATATTCAAAAGGTGGTATTCTCAAGAATACGTTCAAGAGCACTCAGGAGGTCAGGAATACGGAAACAGCTTTATCTACCCAAGAATTCTCTAGAAAGTAATGGACTATTTTATTTTACACAAGCATTAAAAGGAAAAGAGACCAAGCAGAGTTTTAAATGTTCCTAAATAAAAGGCAAGGCACCCTCATTGCTGTCGAGTCATTTCCAACTCATAGCAACCCATCCTTGGGTTTCCAAGTCAGTATCTCTATGGAAATAGATCGCCCAATCATACTTCCAAGGAGATGGTGGATTTGAACCACCAGCCTTCTGGTTAGCAGTCAAATGCCTTCGGTACAATGCCACCAGAGCTACCAAAGCAATATTAGATAGAAATAAAATATTTAAAGTATGTTATCATAGTAATCTCCATATCATAATTATGGATTTAATTATAGTTAATGAAGATATAGAAATCTAAATGTTCTATGGAATGGATTATTCCATTAAGGTAGTTTGTTTTAAATTTATCTGTAACACTCCAAGTAGAGATTGAAACTTAAGAGTCTTTAATAGTTATTTTGGTAGACTCCTGGAGGAAAAAAAAAATCCTAGATGTAAAATAGCAAGGAGAGTGACCTAGGAATTAATGGAACTCAGTTACCTTGTCTGAATGAATTCATTGAAAAACAATTTATAATGCCTAGAGGACATCAAGGGAGCTCTGGTAGCATAGTGGCTAAGACACTTGCCTGCTAACCAGACGGCTGGCGGTTCAAACCCACCAGCCACTCGGAAGGAAGGTTGGGCAATCCTACTTCCGTAGTGATACTGCCTCGGAAACCCAAGGAGGGGTCGCTATGAGTCGGGGCCGACTCGACGGCACATAACAACAAAAACAGAGGACATCAAGATGTTAGGTAATTGCATTGTGAATTCCTTGCCTCAACCTCCCTTCCCTAAAGGCCAAAGTTTCCTTTAAAAAAAAAATGGAGGAATGGACTTTGTAATTAAAAAAGTAAGCTTATAAAGATTAGGACAGTAGATTTAAAAAGAAATGGTAAAAAACCAACTGAGAGTTACTAGAAATCCACACATTTTGATTAGTAGTAAAGTCCACCAATAGCAAATAAAAAACTGGAAAGATAATTTTTAAAATGAGAAAACCACAAATTGAAAATAAGACCATAATGAATTTGCAAAGAAAGAGAGAAATACAGTTTGGAATTTATTTATTGGAGCTACTAAGATTGCATCTGTAAGTGTGTGGCAGGTCTTTAAATCTAATTCAAGTATTAATGTGTAGAAAAGAAATATAGAACTTTTTTGTGGGACTCAGAAGTTACAATCAGAGTTCAAAATACTGAAACTAATAGGAAATTCAGGAATAGAAGGATGAGAAAATTCAGGCCAGTAGTGTTCAAATACAGTTTTTAAATTTTTATATTAAGTTTAATAGACATGATCATTGAATATTCACCTGTTTAATTACCTATATTCAAGGAAGGAAGAACACCCAGAAATCCATTTATCATCAGCAGTGGTATCTCTTGTTCTCTGTGCTCTTCTGAACCCAGTTTGAATTTCTGGCAGATAAATGTAGTGATATTCCTTATATAGAATTACTATATATGTATATATAATATTTTACATATTATGTTTTGAACAATAGCTTAATATAAAGCACTAAATTTCACAGCGATACCATGTTCTAATTTCAGATTGAAACCTGGTTCTTTTTTTAACAAAAGAGCAACTCTTGGATCTTGTCCCAGTTCAGGCTGTTTTTTAGGAGAGTGGTGACAGATAGAGCCCTATCTAGTCTTGAGAGAAGGTGAAGGAAATGACATGGTAGAGTTCTCACATGGCTCCATCAAATTCTCCTCTGCCTTGGTGTTTACCCACTGGTGTCCACTAAAGTAGGCAGGCTCATGTCAGACACAGATGAACTGGGAAGAAACTGGAACAGTGACTTAATTAAATAGGACATTCTCAAATATATTCCTATTATTATAGGAAGTGTTACCAAAAAAAGTGAAAATAAACTTTGAGTATTAAAATTCATGGGAGATTTTATATGTATCTATATCTGTCTATAGAGATAGAATCATACATGATAGCTGCATCTGATAGTCTGGATTTTGTGGAATTCTGGAAAGTTTCTAGACTATGTTCCTGCATGTTCCATTCCCCCAAAAAAATAGCATATGGAAGCATGAGGCAGCTTGGTGTGTAAGAGAACTGCAAGTAATTAGAAGTGGCAAGAATGTAAGGTTTGTTTGGGGAATGAAGAGTTTGTTTGCTATTGAGAATAGACAAATGAGAAGGAACCAGGTGGTGGAGGGCCTTAATTGCCATACTACGATGTTTGAATTTTATGTTCTGTGGAGCTGCTACTGTGCCTTATATTAGAAGAATGACATCATATTTTATTGTTTGAACAATCACGATAGCAGCAGATGGAAGAGAGCCTGGAAGAATAAGAAATCAAAGCCAGGAAGATGAATTAAGAGACTGAAAGAATGATCCAGCCAAGGGAAGCTGAGAATATGAAGGCTTGAACTTTGTCAGTGGTGGTGGTGGTTCAGTGCTGTGGAGTCAGTTCTGACTCATAGTGACCCTTCCAACAAAACGCTGCCTGGTCCTGCACCATCCTCCCAATTCTTACTGTGCTTGAGCCCATTGTTGCGACCACTGTGTCAGTCTATCTCACTGAGGGTCTTCCCCTTTTCTGCTGACCCTCTACCAGCCATGGTAACCTTCTCCAGGGATTGGTCCCTTCTGACAACCTGACCAAAGATGAGAGACGAAGTCGGGCCATTCTCACTTCTAAGGAGCATTTTGGCTATACTTTTTCAAAGACAGATTTGTTATTCTTCTGGCAGTCTGTGTTATTTTCCATATTCTTGACCCACACCAAAATTCAAATGCACCAATTCTTCAGTCTTACTCATTATCCAGCTTTAAGATGCATATGAGGCTATTGAAAATACCGTGGCTTGGGTGAGGTACACCTTAGTCTTCAAAGTGACATTTTAATACTTTAAAGAGTTCCTTTGCAGCAGATTTACCAAGTGCAATAAGTTGTCTGATTTCTTGACAGCTCCTTCCATGAGGGTTGATTATGGATCCAGGAAAAATGAAATCCCTGACAATCTCAATCTTTTGTCCATTTATCATGATGTTGCTTATTGGTTCAGTTTTGAGGATTTTTGTTTTCATTATGTTGAGGGGTAATTCATATTGAAGGCTGTCATTTTTGTTCTTCATTCAAGTCTTTACCACTTTCAGCAAGCAAGTTAGTGTCATCTGTATGTCACAGCAAGTTAGTGTCATCTGTATGTCACAGGTTGTCAGTGAATTTTCCTTCAGTCCTGATTGCCATGTTCTTCTTCATATGGTCCAGCTTCTCAGATAATTTGCTCAGCATATGGATTAGGTGGGGTAAAAGGATACAACCGTGACGCACACCTTTCCTGATTTTAAACCATTCAGTATCCCCTTGTTCTGTTTGAACAACTGCCTCTTGGTCTATGTCCAGGTCTCTCCTGAGCACAATTAAGTGTTCTCAAATTCCCATTCTTTACAATGGTATCCATAATTTGTTACAATCCACACAATCAAATGCCTTTTCATGGCCAATAAAACACAGGTAAACATGTTTCTGGTATTCTTTGCTTTCGGCTAAGATCCATCTGACATCAGCAATGAAATCCCTTGTTCTATGCCCTCCTCTGAATCTAGCTTGAATTCTTGTCAGTTCCCACTCCATATATCCTTGCAACCTTTTTAAAATTATCTTCAGCAGTGTTTTACTGTTTGATAATTTTTGTGTTCTGTTCAGTCACCTTTCTTTGGAATGGATACAAATATGGATCCAGGTAGTTGTCTTCCAGATTTCTTGGCATAGACGAGTAAGTGCCTGCAGCATGGCGTCCATTTGTTGAAACCTCTCAGTGGGTATTCCATCAGTTCCTGGAGTCTTGTTTTTCACCAGTTCCTTCAGTGCAGCTTCAACCTCTTTCTTCGATACCATTGGTTCTTGATTATGTGCCACCTCCTGAAATAGATGAATATAGACCAATTCTTTTTGTATAGTGACTTTGTGTATTCCTTCTGTCTTCTTTTGATGTTTCCTGCATCATTCAATATTTTACCCATAGACTCTTTCAGTATTACAACTTGAGGCTTGAATTTTTGTATTTCTTTCAGCTTGAGAAATGCTGAGCATGTTCTTCCCTTTTGGTTTGCTAACTCCAAGTCTTTGCACATTTCATTATAATAGTTGACTTTGTCTTCTTGAGCTGCCCAATGAAATCTGTGCATCTCTTTTATCTTGTAATTTCTTCCATTTGCTTTAGTTACTCTCTATTCAAGAGCAAGTTTCAGAGTCTCTTCTGACATTTTGGTCTTGCCTTCTTTCCTGTCTTTTTAATGACCTTTGCTTTCTTCATGGATGACGTTCTTGATGTCATCCCACAATTCCTCTCGTTTTTGGTAATTGGTGTTCAGTGCATCAAATCTATTCTTCAGATGGTCTCTAAATTCAGGTAGCATATAATCAAGATCATATTTTGGCTCTTCTGGACTTGTTTTGTCTTCAGCTTCATCTTGGTCTGTTCCACAATCAGCGCCTGGCCTTGGTTTGGCTGAAGATATTGAGCTTCTCCATCATCTCTTTCCATAGATGTAGTCAATCTGATTCCTGTGTATTCCATCTGGTGAGGTCCACATGTATACCCACCATTTATGTTGTTGATAAAAAGCATTTGTAATGAGTAAAGTTCTTGGTCTTGTAAAATTCTGTCATGCTATCTCTGGTGTCATTTTAATCACCAGTGCTATATTTTCTAACTACTAGTGATTATTCTTTGTTTCCAACTTTCACATTCCAGTCACCAGTAATCAGAAATATTTCACTGCTGTTGATCAGGTTTTCAAGTAATGTATCAGATAGTGTTTCATTGTTATTCATAAGGTTTTCAGTGGTGAATTTTTCCAGAGATGGATATCCTTCTTCCTACTCTGTCTTAGTCTAGAAGCTTTTCTGAAACCTTTCCACCATGGATGCCCCTGCTGGTATTTCTAATACCAGTTGCATAGCTTCCAGAATCACAGCAGCCTGTAAGCCACCACAGTATGACAAACTGACAGGTCTGTGTCAGTGGTAGTAGGGATAAATTCAGAAAGCCTGTCATGTTGCCACATGCCAGGTTCTGTGCTAGGTTCTAGGGTTATATCTGTGAACAGGGCATACTTCACTGTCCTTATGGGGCTTATGCACTAGTGTAACAACAATAAATGACTCTTTGTTCTTTAATTTTAAAGACTCAAACCAAAAACCAAACTCATTGACGTCACATCACTTCTAACTCATGATGACCCCATTGGGTTTCCAAGGCTGTAGATCTTTATGGAAGCAGACTGCCTCATCTTTCTTCCATGGTGGTAATAACTAAGCAGGAGCCAGTTTAGGGTAAAACAGTTCAACATGTTGAATTTGAAGTCTGCTGTATCTGGTATCTAGGAGCCCTGGGTGACACGAATGGTTAAGTGTTCAACTACTAACTGAATGGTTGGCAGTTCAAACTCACTTAGAGGCACCTCAGAGGACAGGCCAGGTAATATGCTTCAGAAGGTTAAAATTTTGAAAACCCTGTGAAACATTTATCCTTTGTATGCATGGGGTCATCATGAGTCAGAATTTACTCAACAGAAATTAACAGTAATCTAATTGATATGCAGTGGGAAATAATAGGTTTAGAGTTAAGGAGTGAGGTATAGGCTCTTTTTAGAGAGCATGTTTATATTCATACCAGAAACCAAACCAGTTGCCATCAAATCTATTCCAGCTTGGGGCAACCTCATATATGGTTTATTGCAAACAATCCTCTCTGGCTTGTTTAAGCAGAATAGGGATTTATTAAAAAGCTAGTGTATTCACTCAAGGAATCTATGGAAAGGCGAGAGAGCAAGATTCTGTGTCTGGGTGTCCAAGAATACTGTCAACTGCCGCCACTGGGCGCCACCCCAATAATCAGGATGCCACTGCTGCCCCCTCACATGACTTCACCTCTGGCTACAGGCAAGTGTAAGCAGCCTGGGAAGGCTTTTTAGCTATAAATATCCAACAAAGATATTTTGCCTCCATTTTATATCTGTAAATGAAAAAAAAATAATAATGATTTCACAAGGGTGTAGAATTTTATAGTGATTTCCTCCGTATTTTTATGAAATACTGTGATGAATACACAATGCCTGCCTTAAAAATAAGCTTTTAATATTCACAGTAAAATAAATTGCCTTGATTTGTTAATTTACTAATAAATTGGTTTTTAATTGTCATCTGTGGTCTGACCATCGGAACATCAGAAAGATGTTTATCTGTGTTTTATTGACTGTGCAAAGGCATTTGACCATGTGGATCATAACAAATTATGGATAACATTTTGAAGAATGGGAATTCCGGAACATTTAATTGTTCTCATGAGGAACCTAGATATATAGACTATGAGGCAGTTGTCCATACAGAACAAGGGGATACTGCATGGTTTAAAATTAGGAAGGGTGTGCATCAGGGTTGTATCCTTTCACCATACTTGTTCAATCTGTATGCTGAGCATCAGGATTGGAGGAAGACTCATTAACAATCTGTGCTATACAGATGACACAACCTTGCTAAAAGTGAAGAAGACTTGAAGCACGTACTGATGAAGATTGAAGATTAAAGACTACAGTATTCAGTACACCTCAACATAAAACAAAAATCCTCGCAACTGAACCAATAACCAACATCACGATAAATAAAGAAAAGATTGAAATTGTCAGGGATTTCATTTTACTTGGATCCACAGTCACCACACATGGAAGCAGCTGTTAAGGAATCAGATGTCATAATGCACTGGGCAGTTCTTATGCAAAAGACCTCTTTAAAATGTTAAGAAACAAAGATGTCACTTTGAAGTCTAAGGTGCACCTAACCCAAGCTGTGATATTTGCAATCACCTCATGTATATGAAAGCTGGACAATGAATAAGGAAGACCAAAGAAGAGTTAATACCTTTGAATTATGGTTTTGGTGAAGAAATCTGAAAATACCATGGATTGCTAGAAGAAAGAACAAATCTATCCTGGCAGAAATAGAGCCAGAACACTTAGAAGCGAGAATGGCCAGACTTTGTCTCACCTACTCTGATCATGTTGTCACAGGATCCAATCCCTGGAGAAGGATATCACGCTTGGCAAAGTAGAGGGTCAGCAAAAAAGGGGAAGACCCTAAACAAGATGGATTGACACAGTGGCTGCAAGGATTTTGGGGATGGCGCAGGACTAGGCAGTGTTTTGCTCTTTTGTAATAGGGTTGCTGTTTGGGTTGTCTAGTGCCACTCTGACAGACAGTATGGCAAATGGGTAGTTTGAGCATACAGGGATTTTTTTCTCT
Organism: Orycteropus afer afer; assembly: GCF_000298275.1. Classification (NCBI taxonomy): domain Eukaryota; kingdom Metazoa; phylum Chordata; class Mammalia; order Tubulidentata; family Orycteropodidae; genus Orycteropus; species Orycteropus afer. Next base: position 5,302,097 of record NW_006921671.1, read on the forward strand.
TACAGTTTTGGAAGCTAGAAGTCCAAGTTTCAAAGGGCCAGGCTCGAGGGGCTGGGTGAAAGCCCCTAAACATTGCTGCCTCTTGGTGCCAGCCCACTGGATTTAGAGGCATTTCTTCACTCAGGCAGCTCCTGGCTTTTGAGGCTAACAAGCCCAAGGTCCACAAGTAAAATGACACAGTCCCAAGATTACCAAACAACACAGCAGGCCACTAATTCAAGTCCAGAAACTGTCCCAAGACTAACAGGCAATCCTGGCAGGCTGCAGAGACTTTTCTCAAAACTTCTCCTTATATATTGGAAGCAGATCACATCCCTAAGGCAGCTACTCAGCTGTCCCAATAGATTCCACCATGGAATTGATTACCAGTTTCACCATGGGGATAATAACTAAACATGTTGACACATAACCACAGCTACCATAGTTGCTACGAGTCAGAGCTGACTTGATGGCATTTAACAGCAGTATGGTCTGACCAGAAGTTCCAAAGTTATGCATAGATTGCATTCTAAAAAGTTGTTGATAACTAAGGTATTGGAAATTGTGAATGCATCTTCACATTGAAACTAAGTCATAATACATGATTCACTTCTTACATGTTAACATGTGTTCTACTTTCTAATGGAAGCTCCTAGAGCACAAGCTGCTTAACTTCTTCAGAAGAGAATTTAAAGAAAATGGGACAGTGTGGTAGTTGAGGTTATTTGTCAACTTGGCTGGGCCTGGTTTTGAGTGGCTGGGCAACTGGATATAGTTATTCCCCAAGATGAGATTGTAATCACCTCTATGGTGGTGTCTGCTGGAAGATGTTAATCAGCAGAAGGGGAGCTGCCTTTGGGGTGTGGCCTGCTTCTAGTATATAAGCAGATGCTTTGAGGAAGGTGTCTAGTTTTTTGGCACATCTGTATCCTGCATTTGGCCAAGTCACCAGTGGCCTGCCATGTTGCCTGCACATCTTGGAATTGTTCCTGGACTTGAACCAGTGGTCTGCCTTATTGCTTGCCAATCTTGAGACTGTGCCATTTGACCTGTCCATCCACAGCCTCAGTAGCCAGCAGCTGTGTGTTAAAAACTTCCACTTCTGGTATTTTCTGTTAGAGCAGCACTAGAGTACTGAGGCAGAGCCATTTTGGAGCATAGTGCCTCAACATTGTAGGAATTCAATAAAAGCTGGGGAAGTGTTTCTAGGAGTAGATGGTTAGAAAAAAAAGAAAAAGAAGGAATAAACTTGTATTTCTAACATGGAACTACCTCTAATTAAAAAAAAAAAAAAAATTGTCCTTGAGATGATGCCAGTTATTCTGTAGGACAGAATACAACTGCCCCGTAGAGTTTCCAAGACTGAAATCTTTACAGAAGCAGATTGCCACATCTTTGTTCAAGTGGGTGGGTTTGAGCTTCCAAACTTTTGACTAACAACTGAGCACTTAACCACTGTGCCACTGGGGCTCTTTTCCAATTAATAAAAATGATGACTTAAAATATATCAATACTGCATCTATTTATTATCCAATTATTGAATCCCAGAGTTGAGAACAATGAGAGTTGTTTAAAGTGAGAAGTTCTAAAGGGAAGTACTGTTCTGAATAACATATAATGATCAGTTGTTATACAGAATTGTAGAATTTAATGTGAAGATAATTGCATGGATTATATGGTTTTCAAAATATACCATGGAATGTATTTTATTTTTAATCCCAGTATTAGCTTATTTTCCTAATTATTTCTGTCTTTCATTTAAAATAAACGTTTCCCAGTGCCTTCACATGGGAATGCTGTATTTTTAGCTTGATGACCAAAGACCTTTTCAATTAAAAAAAGAAAGAAAAAAGTTTTGCCTGATTGTTACACAGTGAAATTCTTGCCTAGGTTTGGAAAGAATAAGTTGACCTGCTTGAACAAAGTAATACCTGAGCATTTAGATATACCTGATCTTTTGGATCAATCAAGAACTCAGTATTGCTTTTTCACAATTTGTGTTGCAACAATACATATTTAGCATCTGCATGCTTGAGGCAATATATTGGACACTCAACATAAAGAAGTGAGGAAAACAACCACAGTGTTTGCCCATCTTGAGCAATTAGCATAAATTATATTCTGTTATCTACAGTTTTGAGGATAAAAGATCCTTGTGAAGATATTTAGTCAAAGGCTTTGTAAGTTTTAAATTCAGAAGATAAACTTTCACGATATTCCCAAGAAAATTTAAGTATAGCCATGTGTCACTTAATGTCCATGATATGTTCTGAGAAAGGGTATTATGTGATTTGGATGGTAGACAATCACCGTGTTATATACAAGCATGACAAATCTGTCTTTAAGTCAGATTTGTACATAACTGGGAACAGTTAGGTACAGTTCTTATCTGACATGAGTTAGGCAAACGTTTGTCTTCATATACAGTATATAATGTATCTGGTAGTGAAGGTTATGTGTCATGTTGGCTGGAGCTGGTTTTGAGTGGCTGGCCAACTGGTGGTAGTTACTTCCCATGACAAGACTGGCGCTCAGTTACATGGTAGAATCTGTCATGAGCAACCGAATAGCTACATTAGGGATGTGGTCTGCTTCCCGTATATAAGGAGAACCATTGGGAGTGGTCTGCACCTTTTTGGCACACTTGAACCCTGTATGTAGCCAGTTCATTGTTCAGCAGCTTGCTATGCCCTGCTGATCTTGGGACTTTTTCTGGACTTTAATTAATGGCCTGCCATGTTGTTTGGTAATATCAGGACTGTGCCTTTTTACTTGTCAACCTTGGGTTTGTCAGCCTGCCAAAGGGGCAAGGAGGCCACATCTTTGGACCTTCTCTAAACCAATAATAGGAAGTCAGAATCACCATCAGCAACCCAAGGCCTATTCCTGTGAGGCCAAACATGCTGCCTCCCTCCAGCCCTTTCATCAACCCTGACACCAGCGGTTCCTCCTGCAGCACCCACCGCCTTTCTGCTGGCTTCGATAATTCACTGCAGTGGCCACACAGAACTCAAAGATTATGGGGTTTATTAGGGAAGCACCAGGCTACAATTCAAATTCAGGAAAAATGCTGTCATTCTCAGCCCGCCATCTCTCAGCCAGTAGTCTCTCTCCCAGCAGTGTGTGTGTCTTGGTGTCTCTCTCTCAGGAGCATATCTTTCTCAGCCAGCAGTCAGAGAGACTTCTTCTGCCTCTAGGAGGGCTCCTTTTGAGGCTGAAACAACCAATCCCAACATCAGAATTCTATACACCTGGGAGAGAGAGAACTTCCCAGAAAATTACTTTGTGCTGCTCCCAACAGAAATACCCCAGGTGGATGACTTTAACAATCAGAAGCTACCCAGTTTCTCACAGCAAATACCACCATGAAGTTTACAAAGACATATGGCTAGAAAAGCCATACCAGGTAATTTACTACACCACACAGCCTCAGCAGCCAGCAGCTTCCTGAATGAAGAAAAGCCTCCAGCTTCAGTGGGCTGGGAGTAGGAGGCAAAGCTGAAGCCTAAGGATGAGGGGCTTTCACCCAGGCCTTAGAGCCTACCACTTTGAATTCAGATTTCTAACCTCCAAGTTGTAAGAGAATAAACTCTTGTATGTTCAAGCCATTCCCGTTGTATTTTCTGTTAGAGTGGCACAAAGTAACCAAAAGACTATGCATAAAAATATTCCAGTTATACTGGGAGCTCTGATGACATAGTGCCTAAGGCATTTGACTGCTAACCAGAAGGCTGGTCATTCAAACCCACCAAGCACTCCTTGGAAGAAAGACTGGGCAATCTACTTCTGTAGAGATAATGCCTTGGACACCCAAAAAGAGGTCGCTATGAGTCAAATCGACTCGAGGGCAGTGAGCTTATTTTTGTTTGTCCAGTTACACTACAACATTTTTAACATAATAATACAGTAATAATGATGATGTTTTGATGCACATCACAAAGTAGCACCCATTTGTTATTATGAACTATTATATGTACCTCAAATTTTTAATACAAATTTATGGGTACTGGAACCATGGACACATATGTAGTTGGATGTTGCCTGACCAGATGTTATGCAACACATGGACTGTATATTAAGCAATTCTAGATAGCAGTTTGATTTAACTTGTATTTTAATATTAGTGTAAAATGTGAAGATTTTGATAGGAACACAGTTATATTATCCTCATTGCTTAAAAATCAATGTAGGTAATTGAATTAAATAACAACAGATTAAAGAGAAATTTAAATTAGGTGTAGGGAACTACTTTTGGAGCAATGAGAATCAGATGACCTACTTTCAGGAATAAGAATCATGTGCCATTACTGATATTTGACCAAATTTTCATTCTTTTCTGTACCATCAGACCCTTTTGAGATCAGTTAAGTGTCTACTGGATAAAGGAACCTCAATCAAATGCTGGAGAAGATTAACATTAACTGATTGACTCCATTCATTAGAAGCATTTCCTCTCTGTTCTCAGCTAGCGTAAGGTCCTAGATATGAACTGTAATAAAGAAAAGGCAAATTACATACAAAATAGAAGTGTAGTTAGTTCTTACTGAATCCAGGGGTTTCAACCAGTAAGAGTTTCCATTGACTACTTAGTGACTTGGGGAAAATATCAACAGGTTAACATGTTAAAATTATAGAGCACTGAAAGGATTGTGACATCATCTGTTCCATGCCCTTTATTTTACAGAGTGTTTTCTCAAGTCCTAACCTACCCACCTTTTAATAATTATTCTAATATATAATTACTCCAAAACTAATATGATTTTTCTGATTTCCAAAAGAACCAAAATGTACAAATGTTTAAAAATAAAATCCTTGTGTTCCAACTCCACAGAAATAACAACTGTTAGCACTTTGGTTTTCATTTTTCTAGACTTCTTTGTTGGCATATCTCTGTATGTATATGTGTACATAGGTGTGAGATACAAAAATGGGATCACAAGCTGTTTTACCATATAAGTACAATGGTTAAGCACCCTGATCATTCTAGGCTTAAATCTCGGCTCTTATAGTTATTATCATAAGACTTTAGCCAGGGTCCTTATCTGTAAAATAAAGATAATGTACCTGTTCATAAAGTTGTTAAAAATAATATAAAGGAGATAATATATGTGAAGTGCTTAATCTGGCATTTAATAAAAGTTTTTAATAACTCAACCTCTCTTATTCTATGTTGTACCTTATCACCATGCTTTCCTATTTTGATTAAGGAGCAGAGGCATAAATAGGTTTTATGTACATATTTTTTTAGCTCCTTAAAGTAATTATTGTTAAACTAAGAAAAATATATAGTTAAAATTTTATCTTGGCTTTTAAGATCTTATGTAACAATTTGTATTTTCATGTAAAGTTCTACTACGTGATTTAAATTTTCATAAGGCAAGATTGTTTTATCTTTCTTATTCAAGAGGAGTCTTTCATTAATTTCTAAAAATAAATACATTTTTGTCCCAAATTGATGTGGAATGCTAAATACTGTCTCAAAATTAAGTCAGTTAGAAGACTATCTTTAAATTTGTTTGAGGTTTTTATACTTCTTGTAATTTAATATTTATATACAAAGCAGTTCCATAGTTCAGTATTAAGACTGTGAAAGTAAATGTTCTTTTGTTTTTTTCGTTTTCTCTAGCTCAACTGAGAAATCATTTCCTTGGAGATCAACAGGTAATGACTTTTTATAATATACAAAAAAAAAAAAAGTTCTATGTGTTGCCTGTACCAAAAAAAAAAACAAAACAGTTTTATAGCCTGTGCTCTTTATTTTTTACCTCTTGGTGAAATAAGCCAAACAAAGCCTTTAATAATAACAATATTTAGTTACTTTGCTTTGAATGAGTAGTTTTCAATATGCTTAATTTTTACACATAGTAGAATAGATTTATATATGTCAGTTGCACACAAAAAACTTTAAAGCGTTGGACATCAACATTTTTAGTGTTCAGCAGGTTGTTGTTGTTGTTGTTTGCCGTCGAGTCGGCCCCGACTCATAGCTACCCCTCCTTGGGTTTCCGAGGCAGTATCACTACGGAAGTAGGATTGCCCAACCTTCCTTCCGATGAGTGGCTGGTGGGTTTGAACCGCCAGCCTTCTGGTGAGCAGTCAAGTGCCTTAGGCACTATGCTACCAGAGCTCCTAAGCAGGTATCTGACAATTATCTTTTCCATGAGAATAAAACACTGGGATGCCCTCAGAAGATTGTGTTGTATAATCTGGGACAGCTGGCTAATCATTTATATAAGTCATGGCCTTACCTTTTGCAGTGTTTCTCATACTCAAAATTGTTGCCTGAAATGTTCATTTTCATTATATTTTCATATGTAGAAAATCTGATCATTTCTAATGTAGTTTAGTATAGCCTGGTGCTTTTTAATATAGTCTCTTCATCTTTTTATCCTAAATTTACCTCATAGAAAGGATGAATTACATTATAGAGAATAGTCTGCCACTTTCCTAAGTATTTATTGTTTTCATACTCAGTCTTCATTCAGTAAATGTTTTTTGCCTACTAACATCAGTGCCCATGAGTGTGCCCATTGCTCGGTAGACAGCAGTGGCCATGAGACACACATGTCCCTCTCAAACAATGGAGCAGCAGTGTAAAGGGCAATGCCACAAGTCCATGCAATGTAAATGCTATAATAGACTTAACTATCTATATACTTAAGTGCTTTTCAAAGAAGGCTTGAATTGAGTGAAACTCAGACTACCAAATGCCTGGTATCTTTTTACCTGATAACTGGTATCTGTTTACCTGAATCTGCCACCAATATTCTATGTTATTTATAGTACATACGAGGCACTCTAGTGTTTTACAGAATAGCTATTTCTAAGAAATGTAGTGTTTACACAAACTGTGTATCTTAGTTCTATAGTGCTACTATAATAGAAGGAGCTCTGGTAGCATAGTGCCTAAGGCATTTGACTGCTAACTAAGAAGGCTTGATCCTTATCTATACTGTTTTTGGAGGGAGATAAGAAAGCAAGGGTAGTGATGGAAAATATAAGAGAAAGGTGGAAGAAAGTAGGGGCAAATGTTATTCAACCAGAAAAGAACATGTAATACATATGTGTGTGCATGTACATATAGGGAGCTCTGATGGTGTAGTGCCTGAGGCATTTGACTGCTAACCAGAAGTCTGGCGGTTCAAACCCACCAGCCACTCCTCGGAAGGAAGGTTGGGCATTCTACTTCCATAGGGATACCGCCTCAGAAACCCAAGGAGGGGTCACTCTGAGTCAGGTCTGACTCGACAGTACATTACAACAAAAACAACAATCTGTAAGAGAAATACCAAAAGTATTTAGCAAACATAAATTTATTCTCTCATAGTTTGGGAGACTAAAAGTCCAAATTCAGGGCACCAGTTCTAGAAGAAAGCTTTCTCTCTCTGTCAGCTCTGGAAGAAGGTCCTTGTCTCCTTTCAGCATCTGTGGGCCCTTGGAGATCTCCATGTGTCTTGGCATCAATCTTCCCCTGGGTCTAGGAGGTTCTCAGTGCAGTGACCCCAAATCCAAAGGACGCACTCTGCTTCTTGCTCTTCTTTCTTGGTAGTCCCTCCTCCTTTCCTCTCCTTTTATAAGATAAAAGGTAATATAGGCCACACCACTGGGACTCTCCCCTTACCAGATCAGGGATGTGACTTGACTAAGGATTGTGACTTAAATAAGAGGGAAGTATTCTCATTCTAATCCTGACTCATTAACATAACAAATGGAATGTAATCTTCTTTATCATAATCTAATCCTGTCTCATTAACCACAGTCAGAGGTTAGGGTTTATAACACATTACAAAATGGAGGATAATCATACAATGCTGGGAAACATGACCTAGCCAAATTGACACATGTTTTGGGGTGATACAATTCAATCCATAACACCATAGATAAGGCAGAAACATGTGGAAAACTACCTAACAGTAAGACACAGCAATTTAATACAAAGAAAGACACGTCATGAAATATGTGATTAACTGCCAAATAAGTTGTTATATGGGAAAAATAATTACAAGTAGACAACTTACTTCAGAGACATCTTTGTAGGGAAGATGGTGTAGAGCCTACTAGCACTTTTGGGTGGCCAGTTTGTGGAGATGACATTGTCATTGAACCACAGAAGAGAGAATAGAAATTTCATGTTGGGACATTTAAAATTAGTTTTGAGGGTGTGAAGATTTGCAAAGGCTAGAAAGCCGTATTGAATCCATTTATGGAGATCTGTAAATACAAAGAGTTTGAACTCTCTTGCAGGTGGTGGGGAGCCACTAAAAATCATTTGAGCAAAAAAGTCATGTAATTTAAATATCCTTCAGGAGGAATAGCAGAACTGTGAACTGGAGAGAGGAAAAATTAGTAGTAAGAGAAACCCAATTGCAAGTGTATTGCAGAATTTAGTATATAAGGTAATGTAAACCAGGATATTCCTAAGAACTAAGAAGAGGTTGGTTGGATGTGGAAGGAGTAGACGACGATCACTTGGAAGTTGTGAGTTTGGGAAGATGATGGAACCGTTAAAAACAATTAGGAGAGTCAGGATGAAGAGCTGGTTTCAGGGGGATGTAGAATATTTCAAATTTAGATGTGTTGCATTTGAGGTGATTAATGGGCAGCAAGCTAAAACATTCAGTAAACATTTAGAAATGTGAGTAAAAAGAACACCCTTAATATGAAGAAAAACACATCAATTAAACTGATAGACCCATGCGTATTAATAGTTAATTACGTGGCTCAGATATGTGGGCCACAGTGCTATGGATGAGGGACAGCCATGTCTCAGAGACCAAAGCTAAAACTCAGGTCAACAACCTATGCCTCTTAGCATTGTTTGTTCGGAATTGGTAAATTGCATGGTATGTGAATTCTGTCTTTTAAAAAAAGTTACTTCTTTTTATTGTCAGGAGGTAGTAAGAGAATGGTCTAATATCTGGCTGATGTTGAGAGAAGAGAGTCAGTTGACATACAGTGTTTCTCCCCAAGACTTAAGATTGGTTGTTATTTAGGGCAGGAATCAAGTCTACTCTATAGGTTCACAAGGTATTCTGAGGACCTAGCACAGCACCTAGTATATGGGAGACCACAGATAATTCACCATTGAGTAAATACATATATAAATGCATGAAAAAGTAAATGCTGCATGGAAAAAATAAATGTCATTGCTATGTTTGAGCATGTCCATACACATACACATACACAGAAGCTTCACAAATAAATCCTAAGCCTTTGGAAAATAGCACTTTTTCTCTCCACGTCAGTGCCTAGGAAAAAAGTCTAATCTGTAGTACTAATGAGTGAATATATTAATATAGTAATTAAAGATACACTTTGAAAAATAATGCACATAAAGGAGTTGTAAATTTTTTTAATCCTCGAAGTTCTAATACTCAAGGCGTTCTTTTAATTCTTTACTTGACTTTCAGTGCATCTAAAACCTTTGCAATCTAACAGGATTAACCCCATTGACCATTTGTTGCAGGTCTGCCTTTACGGACCATTTGTGCTAAATCTGTCAACGTAAAAATTGTGAGACAGGTGTTTGCTTTCAGTTCTCAATCAGTCAGTCAAGGATCTCTGGTTTTTGTGCTCTTGTGGTAGGATTCTGGGCAATGTTTTTTGTTTTTTGTTTTCCTTTCTGTATTGAAAATTTGGCACACACATGCATGTGAACTTGATTTTTTGTGTTCTCTCTTTTTATTATAAAAGCTTTATTGAGATAGAATTTGTATACCCTGCAGTTCACATATTTAAAGTGAACAATTCTATGGCTTTTAGTATATTTGCAAACTTGTGCAGTCATCACCACAATCAATTTTAGATCTTTTCATCACACCAAAAAGAAACTTGGTATCCATTAACAGTCACTCCTCGTTTCCTTAGGTAACTATTAATCTACTTTCTTTCCATGTCCAGAATTGCCTGTTCTGGTCATTTCAGATCAATGGACACATATAATACATTGGTCCTTTGTGATTAATTTCAGTTAGTATAATGTGTTTAATGTTCATCTATGTCATAGCATGTGTCAGGACTTCATTTCTTTTATTTCCAAATAATATTTCATTGTATCACTATATCATATTTTATTTTTCCATTCATCAGTGGTTATATGATGGCTGTCTGGATTGTTTCCACTTTTTACTATAATGAATAGTATTACTCAAACATTCACGTACAAGTTTTATGTGGCATTTATCTTTCGTTTTTTGTATATGTTTTCCTTTCTCTTGGGCCTGTACCTAGAGGTAGGATTGATAGGTCATATGGTAACTCTGTATTTAACTTTTGAGGAATTACTAGACTAGTTTCCAAAATGACTGCACCATTTCACCATCCTAACAACAATGCATGAGTGTTCAGTTCTTCACATCCTTACAAACACTTGTTATTATCTATTTTTATTATACACATCCTGTTGGGTATGAGGGAGTTCTGGTGGTGTAGTGCATAAGACATTTGACTGCTAACGAGAAGGCTGGTGGTTCAGTCCCACCAGCCACTCCTTGGAAGGAAGATTGGGCAGTCTTCTTCTGTAGAGATGCTGCCTTGGAAATCCAAGGAGGGGTTGATATGAGTCGAATCAACTCAATGGCAGTGAGGTTTTAATTTATTTATTTATTTATTTTTAATGTATTGGCTATGAAGAAGCTGTGGTAGCACAGTGCCTAAGGCATCTGATTGCTAACCAGAAGGTTGGTGGTTCAAGCCCTCCAGCCATTCTGCGGAAGCAAGACTGGGCAGTCTACTTCCGTAAAGATTTACCACCTCAGAAATCAAATGGGGGTCACTATGAGTCGGAATCAACTCGATGGCAATGGGTTTGGTTTGGTTTTTTGGTATTGGGTATGAAGTAGTAGTATCTCATTGTCATTTTGATCTGCATTTCCCTCATGACTAATACAGCTTTTAATCCTTAGTTAACTTACTTTTTGGTCTTCAGCCAATGATGAATATAGAGCTTATTGTATTTTAATCTTACCACTTGCCTTCATTGTGACTGTTGCTTACTTTTTAAGATAATTCTCCTGATTATAAAAATAATATACCAATTATATAATATTTGAAAATATATTATACCAATTATATAATATTTGAAAAATATAAAAGGAAAATTAAATTATCATCACATAGTCTTTCTGTAGCAGCTCTGGTGGCATAGTGCCTAAGGCACTTGACTGCTAACCAGAAGGCTGGCGGTTTAAACCCACCAGCCGCTCCTCGGAAGGAAGACTAGACAATCTGCTTCCATAGAGATACTGCCTCAGAAACCCAAAGAGAGGTCACTATGAGTCGGAATTGACTTAACAGCAGTGAAAGAGAGTGAGTCTTTCTGTACATATATATATGTTATACGTTATCTTCTTCTTTTTAAGCAAAATTGGGAACATACTGTATATGTAGTTACATTTGCTGCTTTTCCATATAATAACATAACCTGTACTATTTACTAGTATAGGTTATACTATTTACTATTGCTGTTTACTATTTAATAAAAAATTCTTCTTTATCTTTAATACTACATAATAAACTTACTCCATAGAGAGATAGCCTTGAAAAATTATCTGGTACATGTTTGTCAGTGTTTAAAATACATGTTCTTGCCCTCTTAAGAGTTTCAGATTTAATGGAGGGAAAAGATACTAAGCCAATAACTATATACACCATTGTGTTGGATTGGGTTCTCTAGAGAAACACAAAAACCAGCAAAGTATATATATATATTTATAGAGAGAGAGAGAGAGATTTATCTTAGATAAATGGCTCACGAGCGTATAGAAGCCGACAAGTTCAAGCTGAAAAGTTCGTCTCTGGAGGGGGATGGGGCCCAGGGCCGTCTGGCTTTCACACGCACGGCAGAGGAGTTCAAGTCACAAAGTTCGTCTCTGGAGAGAGATGGGGCCC
>NW_006921671.1:5315329-5316012 GCF_000298275.1 Orycteropus afer afer
AAAGAGTTTTTTATATCCCAAGAATAAAAGTTGCAACAGTCAGGGTCCATTCAAGAAAACTAAACCTATTGTGTTGTTCAGTATAGGGAATTTATAGTTATGAAATTGTTAGTTGGAAGGTTGGCAAGATAAGACAGGATAGTGAAACATCCTGGGAATTAACAATACCAGGAAGCTACTACCACCACTAGGCTTGCAGGCACACAGGGCAGGTGATTGATCAGAGCCTAAGAGGTAGGGCATCTGTGGGGGTTGAAGAAAGTATGTCTACTGTAAGCTGATATCAGAGCAGGTACAGCCCATGCCCAAAAACAACACCTGAAGTTGAACAGGAGAAACATTCTGGCTTCTCTGTGCTTTTCTCCTGCTAATCCTTACGAGCCTGTGTAGTGGTCAAGCAGTTGGGAGGGCGGTTATAGATTTTTATCAGTCAGAAGCCAGATAGGTATTCTTGCTGATTTACAGTACTGAGAGATGAGCTTAATTGTGAACACACATGGTTGGGGATGAAATATCTGGGGCCTTGGCATCCTTTGTACGTCTCAACCCCTCCAAAACATTTATTCAGCTTCAGTCACCGCCATTTTCACATTTTTGCCATATCTGAATATCAAATGCATTATTTTATACTTAATATTTTTCTTTAAATAATCTATTTTTTTCTTTACTACCTGTCTTTACTA
>NW_006921671.1:5316393-5330810 GCF_000298275.1 Orycteropus afer afer
GAGGAGTGGCTGGTGGGTTTGAACCACCAGCCCTGTGATTAGCAGTCAAGTGCCTTAGGCACTACGCTACCAGAGCTCCCATACATTGCTGTTAGGATTGTAAAATGGTACAACCACAATGTAAAACAGTATGGCACTTCCCCTAAAAGGTAGAAATAGAAATACCCCATGATCCAGCAATGGCACAAATAGACATGCACACCTATGTTCATTATGGAGTTATTCTTCACAACAGCAAAAAGATGGAAACAACCTGAGTGCCCATCAGCCGATGAGTGGATAAGCAAACTGTGGTACATGCATACAATGGAATACTGAACAACTAAAGAATAATGAGGAGTCTGCAAAATGTCTTTTAACATGGAAACATCTGGAGCACATTATGCTTAATGAAATCAGTCAATCACAAAAAGACAAATAGTATGAGCTCACTATTATAAAAAATCGGTAATAGATGTTGTTGTTGCTGTTATGTGCCGTCCAATCGGACCCGACTCATAGCGACCCCTCCTTGGGTTTCCAAGGCAGTGTCACTACGAAAGTAGATTGCCCCATCTTCTTCCGAGGAGTGGCTGGTGGGTTTGAACCGCCAGCCATCTGGTTAGCAGTCAAGTGCCTTAGGCACTATGCTACCAGAGCTTCCCAATAATAGACATACACACAGAAAGCAAAAGTTCTTCGCTGGGTACCATGGATGGGAGAAAAAAAAGGGGAGAATCACTTTCTAGATCATAGACATTTGTAACTTTTGGTGATGGGAAAGATCAGACCAAATGAGTGAAGTCTACACGACATGGCCAAGGTGAATAAAGATACTAAGAAGTACCTGTGGAAAAGGGACATTTTTAATTAATCCTATAAAATATACAATTTTGTAACAATAGTAAAAAAAAAAAAAAAACTGTGTGTGGTTATGTGACTAGATTTGGATGCCTATATGGGCACACAGATGCATATACATATGCATATGGATAGTGTCTTAATTGTCTATTGCAGCTATAACAGAAGTACCACAAGTGGATGGCTTTACCAAACAGAAACTTTTTCTCTCATAGTTTAGTAGAAGGCTAGAAGTCCAAATTCACTGTACTAGTTCTTAGGGGAAGGCTTTCTGTCTCTGTCAGCTCACAGTTTAGGAGGGAGGTCCTTGTCTCCTTTCAGCATCTGTGGGCCAGGTTTTCCTTGAAGATCTTCATGAATCTTGACATTGGTCTTGCCCTGGTCTAGGAGTTTCCCAGCATAGGAACCCTAGGTCCAGAAGACACACTGTGCTCCCAGATCTTTCTTGGTGGCAGTAAGGTCCCCCTCTCTCTGCTGGCTTCTTTCTCCTTTTATCTCTTGTAAGATAAAAGGTGATGCAGGCCACACCCCAGGGAAACACCCCTTACATCAGATCAGGTGGTGACCTGACTAAGGATGGTGACTTAAGTAAGAGTGACGCTTTCCACCCTAATTATACCTAATTAATATGACAAACATAACCTAATCCTCTTTAATATAACCTAATCCTGCCTCATTAACATAACAAACAGAACCTAATCTTCTTTAACATAACTTAATCCTGCCTCATTAACCATAGCCAGAGGTTAGAGTTTACAACACATCACAAAAAGGAGGATAATCACACAATCCTGGGAATGATGGCCTAGCCAAGTTGACATATATTTTGGGGGGACACAGTTTAATCCATGACACCATAGGTAATGCAGAAATATGTAGAAAGCTACCTAACAATAAGCCATGAACAGTAATTTAATACAAGGAAAGATGTGTCATGAAATAATACGTTATTAACTGCTAAGTAAGTGTTAAGTGAGAAAAACTCACTTCAGAGACAGCTTTGTATAGCAGGTGGTTCTAGAGCCTCAGACTTTTGAATGGCCATTTTGTGGAGAGGATGTTGTCATTGAGTTTGGTTTTGTGAATGATGATAAAAAAAAAAAAAAAACCAAACTCACTGCCATCGAGTCGGATCCAACTCATAGCGACCCCTCCTTGGGTTTCCAAAGCGATATCACTACAGAAATAGGTTGCGCAACCTTCTTTGAAAGTAAAAAAGAAAACAGCCCTGGTCACCAAGGGCTGCAGGGATGACTGCGTTGGTGGCCTATGACTAGGAAAGGAAACAGCAAGGAGGGAGACAACCTGAGCTGATGACTTTCCGCTGTCTGGAAGGCGCAGCCATTTTGGATATTTAAAGTGACTGAGGGCACAACCATTTTGAACCTTTACAAGTGGCAACCATTTTGGATTTTAAAGTGATAGCATTCTCATTCGGATTCTAGGGACCTAAGAATAGCCTCTGTTTGCCAAGGTCAGCAGGAATATATGACAGGCTGAAAACAGGAAAGGAGACAGGTGGTGAGTGTGTAAGTGCTGTCAACTAGCAAATAGAGGAGCACAGTATCCTGCTTGTGTAGATAACATACAAACAAAAAAAGAAAATGAAAATTAAAAAAAAAAAAGACTCCTCAGCTCACAATTTGAAGTTTGCAATTTGCAACATATACTTTCCAAAGAGTGGGGAAGAACCACCTATTTTACTTTTTGCAGGTGAGGTGGGAAGGAGTCTTAGAGAAAGTTCCATGGAAGTGATAAGGTATTTTTGAAGCATTTTTGCTTTAAGGTTAATCTTGCCTTTTGCACTACTTCCGGGTTTTCTCATTTACCAGTGTTACATATTTGCTCTCTAAAATCATAAAGGTACATCTTTTTGTCTTTTATGAGTAGGAGAGTTTATTGTTTTTTGCTTCAGCTTTGTCTTTTCCTTAGTCCTGCGTTTCTTAGAATACAAAAATTTGTTTTGTGTGCATTCTGCTAGAAATGAGTTAAGAGGGAATGTTATCCTTATGTTTCCTCCTGTTTCCTTTCTTCTTAATGAGTCATTTTTCCATTGTTCACTTTGTATCTCTTAACAGTTTTTTTATTTATATAATCCATTACGTCCCATCAAAATTTGAGGTAGCTTTGAAAACACACATAATAAAATAAAGAAATAAAGATCAGAGTCATAGAAAGTATTAGAATAATAGGTAAAGACCTGATAAAATTAATAATGCAAATATATGTACATAAAAACATACTACTTCTTGATGGAAAATACTATTCTGAATTTTTTTTTTTTAAAGGAAAATTCCTTGGGTTTAAAAAAAATTACGCCAATTCAAGCATAAAAATACCTATACACAGTGTAGGAGCTCTAATAGCATAGTGCCTAAGTGTTAGAGCTCTGTCGGCACTCAACAACCACGCCACACACCAGGGTACCCAACAGGAGATTTTATTAAGGAGGCGAAAGGGCGCCTGCACTGAGGAAGGACAGAAGAAGAAGAGGGGAAGAGGAAGAAGAGAAGAAGAAAGAAAGAGGAAGAAGAAGAGAGAGGAAGAGGAAGAGGGTGGTCTTATATAGACCTGGGGTTAGGAGGTTATACATCAGAGCTGGGGGAAGAGGTCTTAACCTATCCGAGGCTATGTTGCCTTTTAAAATTCGCGCCTTGCAGGAAGCTCAGTTTTGACTTCCTTTCACTGACTTATGACCTTGGGTGGGGCAGCAGGGAATGAAGAAGAACACGGAAGAGCCACGCAAGATGGCATGGCATATCTCTAACACTAAGGCATTTATTTGACTGCTAACCAGAAGGCTGGTGGTTCAAACCTATACTTCTGTATTGATATGGCCTCGGAAACCCAAGGAGGGGTTGCTATGAGTTGGGATCGACTCAACGACAGTGATTTTGGTTTTTTTGGTTTTGTACACAGTGTGGGAGCTCTGGTGGCATAGTGCCTAAGGCATTTGACTGCTAGCCAGAAGGCTGGCAGTTCAAACCCACCAGCCACTCATTAGAAGGAAGGTTGGGCAATCTACTTCCATAGTGATACTGCCTCAGAAACCCAAGGAGGACTCAAACCCTTGGTATGAGTCAGATCCGACTCTATGGCAGTGAGTTAACACACAGTGTATGCGACCCACAGGAAAGAAGGAATGTGTTGAAGCCATAGATTGAATCCTTTTGTCAAAGTGATCATTGGTTATTACTTACCTCTTCCAACCACATCCTGTAAAGTAAATTTTACTTTTAAGTCATGATTTCTGTTATTTTTATTTTTATTTTTTGACTGAGTAAGGGGTTGTGGGGAGGAACAAGGGTATAAGCAGTTGCCATATTTACCACTTAGGTATAAAATGCATGAGGGTTAGAGAATCAGCCCCAGTACCTGTGGTATTTCTGGCCCCATTCCCCTTTCTCTTTGTAGATTTATGTGAGGAACTCTGAGCACTGTTCTGTTCCCACTTAGCCAGACAATCAACCTCATTTTGAAGCATAAATATATAAATAGTACTTTTTTTACTTCTAGGGAACCTTTTCCTCCTTCCCAACTCATCTGGAAATACGAAAATATTTTGTGGAGTAGATGGTTCTTCCCCACTCTTTAGGATATATATCTTGCAACATACAGATTTCACAATGTGAATTGAGAGGAGTTTAGGTTTTTTACTTTCAAAGAGTCTATTGTGATATAGTTACTAGAAGAAGAAAGTGTTCAAGCAATAGTTGTAAGAGTGGGTATTAATGATTGCTAAGTAAATGGTAGGGAACTGGTACTCCTGTATAAGAAATTAAAGAGGCCAAAAAAGGTTAGGGTCAGTGATAAAACAAAGGACACAGAAATATTTGAAAGTGGGGGCAGTTTCTGTTTGACCACAAAAGTATCAAGGGGTTAATAGACTTAGATGGATCTTTTGCAATAAGTAATGAATAGATGACAGAATAGTAACAATTCCACACAGTAGGGATTTTTGATGTGTGACAGTAAATATGGGAGGGAAGAAAAAGATTGTAATAAAATAGAAATTTTAGTCTGAAGATCATTTAACTTCACAGTGCTACTTTCATTTACTGTATATCATGTATATTGAAGTGCCATGATTTTCACATTGTTCATTTAATTTCTATTATGTGGTATGCATTAACATTAGTAGTTATTTAATCCACTGCCATCAAATCAATTCCATCTCATAGTGACCCTATAGGATAGAATAGAACTGCCCCGTAGGGTTCCTAAGACTATAAATCTTCACGGAAGCAAACGGCCTCATCTTTCTCCCACAGAACAGCTGGTGGGTTGGAACTGCTGACCTTTTGCTTAGCAGCTGAATGCTTTAACCACTGTGCTACCAGAGCTCCTTTTAGACTTTATAGGGGAAAATTTCAGCCTAGTTGGGGATCACATGTTGATTTGGGGTGGAGGGGGACAGTATGGAAAGAGTCTGTGACCAGCAGGATGACATTGAGGAAAGGAAGGACACTGAAATGTGCACATAAGATATAGACAACAGAGGCAAATAATATTACATGCACAATACTGAATTACTACTAGCACCAGACACCAGGCTACAGATAAATACATAGACAGGTGAGAAGATCAGGTGGGGGTCAGCAAACAGGAATATACCGTAGACCGAGGATAAATTTGGCTGAAGATAATCTTACATATGCACTTGTGCTACAAAATTAGCCACACACATTACAGAAGCAACAGAAGATAGAGTTGGAGTAACTTCTCAGAGACAATCAAGAGTTGGAGTAACTTCTCAGAGACAATCAAACACCTTGAGAGGGAGAATCACTGGGCCTACTGACTCAGGACCATAGTCTTGAGGGTCATCATGCTCAATTGGCACAACATAATACATAAAAATCTTGTTCTACAACCTACTTTGGTGAGTAGCAACTGGGGTCTTAAGAGCCTTCGAACAGCCATCTAAGATGCAACTATTGGTCTCCTCTCATCTGGAGCAAAAAAGAGTGAAGAAAATCAAAGGCATCTGGCAACAGTTAGTCCAAGGATAAGATGGACCATGAGGACCTCAGCCTTCATGATTCCAAGACCAGAAGAACAGATGGTGCCTGTCTACCAATGCCAACCACTCAGAAAGGGATCAAAACTAGAGATCCTGGATAGAGTGGGAGGAAAAATGTGGAACAAAATTCAAAACCACAAAAGTGACCAGATTTGCTAGTCGGATAGAGACTGGTGGAATACCCAAGACTGTGGTCCCAGGTTACCCTACAGGCTTAGAAGTGGACTCACTTCCGTGGATTGGCTCTCAGCCCAACAATAGAAAGACCTACATGCAGGATACTGCTCCAGGGTGATGCATCCACCTACACTAGGGAAATGCACCCCTTAGATCAGTCAGCCCTGAGACATAAGAGGGGCATCATTCACATAGAGGGAAAGCTCGATAGGCAGGAATCCATAGGTAAGGAGGGCACAGGGAGGGGGCGGGGAGGAGAGGTTTTTATGGTTGGGGATGGTAATCGGGACCATGAAATCAAATGTGCATGAACTGTTGAATGGAAATCAAATTGACTATGTAAATTTGCAACCAAAGCACAATTTAAAAAACTTTATAGGGGCTAGGTTTTACATTTTGTTTATACTGTATACTGAAATTTTGTATCTAAAATATATGGACACAAGGTCTCCCCTTCCCCCAACACACACACAAAATGGGATGAGTTTGAAAAAAAATATATCATAACCACTAAAGATAAAAGATAAGTGAAAGACTAACTCTAACTCAATTTATCTTTCTTTTTTCTTCCTTCTGGAGCAAGTAATTTACAGCACAAAAAAGCATCAACACATCATAAGATAAGACATGAACTTAAATAGAAACACTTTATGCCTCAGTAGAAATGTACTCAATTTATAAAGGAAATATAGTAGGAAGTTAGGTTATATTGTATATATTCATAAATAGAATGTTAGATCAGCAATCATGTATAAAGGGCGATTATTGAGGACTGTGTGTGTTATGATTTATTTTAGCTATAAACAGTACAAATGACATACTTTCATCATATAGTTCTTCCTGTTTCTCCTCTAAATGCTGGAGGGAATAAGAATTTCTTTTAAATCCTGCCTTAAAATCAAAGCTTTTCCTCCCTCTTTATTTATTTATTTATTT
The DNA here is from genome assembly GCF_000298275.1 of Orycteropus afer afer. Taxonomy (NCBI): domain Eukaryota; kingdom Metazoa; phylum Chordata; class Mammalia; order Tubulidentata; family Orycteropodidae; genus Orycteropus; species Orycteropus afer. Next base: position 5,323,370 of record NW_006921671.1, read on the forward strand.
ATTTATTTTTATTGTGCTTTGGGTGAAGATTTACAGAGCAAATTCACTTTCCATACAGTAGTTCACATATACTTTGTCTCATGTCATTGATCACAGTTTACCACAATGCAACAGCTCCCCTCCCACTTCCTCCCCATAGTTACCTCTTCTCTGTGTCCATCCCTTCATGGACTCCTGCCCCCTGAACTGTCTCCCTTGCATAAGCAGCCCTTCTTTCTCCCATGATTGTTCTCTCCAAGGAGTGTATCCATTTGAGGTAAATGTTCAACTCATATGCCTGTATTTTGTTTGGCTGGAAACCACAGGTATGGGTTCAATTTCAGACCTGAAGGGCAGCTAGGGACCAGTCTCAGTGGTTCCACCAGGCTCTATCAGACAAGGAAACCTGGTCCCCACCTTTTTTTTTTTCTCTCCCTTATTTTTACAGGCCTTTTTTGTCACTTACTCAGTGCAAGTCATCTTCTTTCCACAGTACCTGCAGTGCTGTAGCTTCTGACCACCACAAAGGTTTTTCTTACCTTTTTAGATTTTATATTATAAAAGGCAGGCTTCTTCTCTTAAAATAATAGTTTAGAAGCATTTGGAGTAAAAGAATAAGATCGCCTTCATTCCCATATCTTCCTACACCCTGCCTCACACACACAATCTAAACACACACCCAATGTACAGAAGAAAATCTGGAATAACAGCAAACTGTTGCTTCATTGTGTCTGTGTATATGTTTGTGTTGTGTGTTTGTGTGTACATATCCATACTCTAGTGTTTGGGTTTGTTTTGTTTGTTTTTTATAAACATGAAGGATTGTTCCATAACTTTTTTCCTTAATAACATAGTAAAACCTCTGCATATGTTTCTGTATCCATATATAAAGATCTGCCTCCTTTAATGTCTTAAGTGGTATCCATTGTTTGTAAAATTTGTGTAACCAGTCCCTTTCTAATGGACATTTTATTTTTTCCAGTTTTTAATCTTGACAAATATAATAAAGGTTTTCTGTGCTTGTCTCTGTAGACTGGATAAGTGAAACTACCTGAGCAAAGGCATTTTTATTTTAAGTAGTGTCAGAATGTCCATCAAAAATACTTAACAATATATACTCCTAGTTATACCAACTATTATGCCTACCTATCCTTACTATGTTACCAAAAGTATAAGATTTTAATAAATTATTAGGCTTTAAATACATTCCAAATTTCTCTCTATCACAAAGGTTTATGTAATGATCAATGAGAGTAAACCCACTTAAAGATCAATCTCATATTGGGATTCAATACAGTTGCTTAATATTTTCTGTCAGCTTGCCTTTCTGTTGTTTTCATACATGGCTCAAAATTATCAGTTATATTTTTACATCAACAAAAAGGCAACAATCACAACCAAAACAAGAGAAAAACCATTGGAAGTAATTAGGGTATCAACACCTCACTGCAGAAGCTCCCAGACATTACTACACATTAGAATTACCTTTGCTCCTAATCAGATCAGTGGTTTAAACCTACCAGCTGCTTCACAGGAGGAAGATGAGGCAGTCTACTTCTGCAAAGATTTACAGCCTTGGAAGCCCAATGGGGGTTGCTATGACTCAGAATTGACTTGATGGCAGTGGGTTTTTTTGGTTTGATGGAGCTTTTTAGGAGTCCAGGTGGTGCCACGGTTAAAGCATGTGGCTGATAATGGAAGAGTTCATGGTTTGACTCCCCCAGCCATTCTGTGGAATAAAAATGATGGATTCTGCTTCTGTAAAGATTTGCAGCCTTAAAAACCTATGTACCAATTCTGCTCTGTCCTATAGGGTTGCTGAGAGTTGAAATCCACTCAATGACAATGGGCTTGGTTTTCTGGATGGAACTTGTCAAAATTGCCATGGCTAGGCCTCACACCACAGAGTTAATTGTTGTTGTTGTTGTTATGTGCCACTGAGTCAGACCCGACTCATAGCGACCCCTCCTTGGGTTTCTGAGACAGTATCACTACGGAAGTAGATTGCCCCATCTTCCTTCCAAGGATTATGAAGGTCTAATGCCTAAGGCATTTATTTGACTGCTAACCAAAAGGCTGACAGTTCAAACGCACCACCCACTCCTCAAAAGGAAGATTGGGCAATCTACTTCCGTAGTGATACAGAAACCTAAGGAAGGGTCTCTATGAGTTGGATCCAACTCGATGGCAGTGAGTTTGGTTTTTTGGTTTTAAGGTGCAAACCAGACATCAGTAGTTTTTAAAGCTCCCTCAAGTGATTACAATGTGCAAAGTTTGAGACCCACTGCCTTATTCTAAAAAAATTCAGAGTTTATCCTGCCTGACCTCTATAAACTTTATTCCAGGGTAGCCAAATAAGCCTAGCTATTGCAGGCTATCTAAAGAGTTCTAAAATAACCTGAAAGAATTATAACTGGTAAATGTAAAAAGAATAATACAAATTTTAAAATGGCCAAAATACCAATGTTTAGGCCACAACCCAGACTAAATAAATTGAAATCTCTCTGTGGGACTCAGGCAGTAGTAGTTTCTAAACTCTCCTTCCCACCCCCTAGCCCAGTTGATTGGAATGTGCACCCAAGATTGAAAACCACTGTACTAGGAGAAAAGTTAATGGGAAGCTTGACAATCAGGCTGCTACCATCAGAAATGGCTGGTTGACCTTAAAAAAAAAAAAAAAAAGAGAAAAACTGCCATTCCAACTTATAATGACCTTATAGGACAGAGTAGAACATCCCCATAGGGTTTCCAAGGCAGTAAATCTTTATGGACGCAGACTACTTCTTCATCTTTCTCCCACAGGGCAAAGCAGCTGGTGGGTTCAAACCTCACTTAGCAACACTAAAAGTTGTGATGTGGTGTGATGAACTTAGCACCATCTATAAAGTAGCTTAACCATGAAAACTTCACCTGCAGGCTTTTAGCTCTTTCTTTTTAGAAGAAAATACTGAGGTTATATATGGAGCAATGAATAGTACAGAAAATGAAAGACATATGGGAACAGTTCGTCCAGAGGACTAATGGACCACATGAACCTCAGCCTTCATGACTCTGACACCAGAAGAACTAGATCTTGCCTGGCTACCACTACTGACTACTCTGAAATGGATCACAATAGAAGGTCCTGGATAGGGTGGGAGAAACAATTGTGGAAGAAGACTCAAAATCATTTTAAAAAAAAAGACCAAGCTCATTCCACAGACAGCCTGGTGGAACCCCTGAGATTATGGTACTTAGTCACCCTTCAGCCTGGAACTGGACTCACCCTTATGGGTCAATGTTCAGCTGAACAGTAGCAGCAAGGAGATATGCACTCCTTAGAACAATCAACTACTTGAGATCAAAAGGGCAGCATTTGTCCAGAGACAAAGTTCAGAAGGCATGAAGGGATAGGAAAGAAGAATGAATGGGAATGGGAAGCATAGGAAGTGAAATGAGTGCTATTACATTGTGGTGATTGCAGTCAATGTCATGAAACAAAGTGTGTATGAATCATTGAATAGAAAACTGATTTGCTCTGTAAACTTTCACCCAAATCACAATAAAAAGTTAAGCAAAGAAAAAATATTGAACTTAGAGGAATATATAAATGGCACCATGAGAAAACCATCAGACATGTTTAAAACAGAAACAAACAAAACCATCAGATGAATCCAGAATGTGGTGTATCCTACAAGTTATTTCCAACTACCAGTGATTCTTCTTTTTTTTTTTTTTTTACAACTTTTGCATTCCAGTCACCAGTGATAATGAACACATCTTGATCTCATGTTTGGTCAGTTTCAGGCTACAGAAGTTGATAAAAATCTTCAGTTTCCTTATCTTTGGCTTTGGTGCTTGGTGTGTAAATTTGAATAATAGTAGTATTAACTGGTCTTTCTCGTAAGTGTATGGATATTATCCTATCACTGTCAGCATTGTACTTTAGGATCTATCTTGATACATTATTTGTGATGATGAGTGCCACACCATTCTTCATCAATTTGTCATTCCCAGCATAGTAGCTCATATGTTCTTCTGATTCAAAATGGCCAAAACTCTAGTCTATTTCAGCTCAGTAATGCCTAGGATATTGATTTTTATGCGTTCCATTTCATTTTGAACAATTTCCAATTTTCCTAGATTTATACTTCATACATTCCATGTTCTAAATATTAATGGATGTTTGCAGCAGTTTCTTCTCATCTTGAGTCATGCCACATCAGCAAATGGAGGTCCTGAAAGCTTTACTCTGTCCACATTGTTAAGGTCAGCTCTACTCTGAGGAGACAGCTCTTCTCCAGTCATATTTTGTATGCCTTCCAACCTGAGGGGCTCATCTTCCAGCACTATGTTGCACGGTGTTTCAGGGCTGTTCATGAAGTTTTCCAGTGATATATCAGACAGTGTTTCACTGCTATTCATAAGGTTTTGTGTGGCCAGTTCTTTGCAAAGTGGATAGCCTCTTCCTTCTTCCAAATCTGTCTTAGTATGGAAGCTCTGCTGAAACGTGTCCACCATGGGTAACCTTGCTGGCATTTGAAACACACATGACATAGCCTCCAGTCTCACAGCAACACCCAAACCACCACAGTAAAACAAACTGACAAATTTGTCTCCTTTAGTTGTTCCAAACTATTCTGCTCATGTCCTGGTCTTCCCACCCTGCTCAGTTACCAAGTCTGCTCCTGAGGTGCTCCGCAGAAACACCTGCAATCTGCTGGGCCCAGGCTGGCTTACTGCAGCATGCCCTTCGGGCGCCTCCCTGCATTCAAACACCCACCTTCAGCTGGTCCCGGAGCAAGTGTGGCATAACATTAATTATGAAATCAAATGGGGAAGCATATGGATGTCATACATCTCTATGTATGGTTGAAATTTTTAATTGAAAAAAAAATTAAATATAAATTTTTAAATCAAAGAGTTGGAAATATTGAGGTTCACATAGTCCATCATAGTGACATGTGTTAGAGCCAACAAAGTGTTGCCTATAATATGAATTCTAGCCCTGATATACATAGAAAGAACCCAACTATGAAATGACATGAAGTTCCCAGACAATGGAACATCTTTTTCACATGTTTGGGATTATGTTAAATGAATCCCTGTTAAACAAAACTACCTCTGCTGGGAATCAACCTTTGCACTAGTTTAGAACTATGAATTTATCACTACATACATGCACGGACCACCACCAAATAAGTATTAGCATTTTGCTTTAGCATACACTTACCTGAATATTCTTAAGCCACTTACGCATGATATATGAACACATCGCCCAAGAGTTTAAATATCACAAGTGAGTACTTTGTGTGAAAATCAAATATTCATTTTCAGCCTTTGATATTTTATATATGATATGAACATGTTAGATAAATATTTAAATTTTCTCATGAATAAAGGTTCTATTAACTATCTAAAATAAAATATAAATATATAGTATGAAAGCTTTTCTTTTTCCATTCTACCTCAACACAGAGCCACATTTTCTCAGTTTACAATTGTTGCCTTGGGAGATAATTGGAAAAGGCTACCATGCATAATTCCACCTTTCATTCTTCTGCCAAAACTGGTCTGCTTTATAGCTTTATATTGATAATTTTCACCTAAAAGATAATCCATTGGAGAAATACAGAAACACCTCACTCAGAAGACCCATGCATTTCTTTTCATAGTAAATTTCTTTTGTACTTTGGTTTTGTTTTAATTTTAGAAGTTTGTCTGTTTGTTTTTAATTGTAAATAACCTCTCTTGTAGCTGCCACTGTCAGATACTCCCTTTTCTACATTTGGCAACATGTTTCTCATTAAAAAGAATAAAATATATGTTTGAAAAAATATTATAGCTATTTCTGAGCACTTAAAATATTTTCCATTCTCTGGTAAGGTAGTGCCTAAGGCACTTGACTGCTAACCAGAAAGCTAGAGGTTCAAACCCATCATCCACTCCTCGGAAGGAAGATTGGGCAATCTACTTCCATAGTAATACTGCCTCGGAAACCCAAGGAGGGGTCACTATGACTCGAGTCCTACTTGACAGCACATAACAACAACAACTGTTTTTTTTTTTATATCATAGTGAATCACTGACTTACTCTTTTTTCAAATATATGGTCCTACAGGAAGCCAGGGCCTCATGTTCATTTATGAGCACCTTACTGTTAAACACAAGGAGCTCTGGTGGTATAGTGATTAAGGTATATGTCTTCTAAACAGAAAGTCAGTGGTTCAAACCCATCAGCCATTCCACAGAAGAAAGATGGTACAGTTGGCTTCCATAAAGATTCACAGCCTTGGAAACCCAAAGGGGTCACTATGTATTGGAATCAACTTGATTTCACTGAATTTGGAATTAAATGTTAAACATTTTGTATATGTAGTCCATTTCTCTTCTTTTTTCCCCTCCTGTGCGCTTCTTAACTATGCATTCCTGTCTGTCCAGCTTTCCTTCTATGTGAATGTTGCCCCTCTAGTGTCTTATGGCTGACTGATCTAATGGGTGCGTCTCCTTAGGGTAGGTGTTCTACGTGTAGGTCTTTCTACTGTTGAGCTGAGAGCTAATCCATGGAAGGGAGTCCATTTCTAGACCTGAAGGACAACACAGGGCCATAGTCTTGGGGGTTCTACCAGTCTGTATCCAACCAACAATTCTGGTCGTTTTTGTGTTTTTGAATTGTGTTCCACATTTTTCCTCCCACTCTATCCAAGATCTCCAGTTTTGATCCTTTTCCAAGTGGTTGGCATTGGTAGCCAGGCACCATCTAGTTCTTCTGGTCTCGGGATCATGAAGGTGAGGTCCTCATGGTCCATCTTATCCTTGTTTCCAGATGCCTTTGATTTTCTTCACTCTTCTTTGCTCCAAACAAGAGGGGACCAGTAGTTGCATCTTAGATGGCCACTCGTAAGATAAGATCCCACTCACTACTCACCAAAGTAAGTTGTAGAAGAAGATTTTTATGTACTGTGTTGTGCCAATTGAGCATGATATCGCCTGAGACTATGGTCCTAAGCCCGCAGGCCTGGTGATTCTCTCAACTTTGGATTTTTAACTCTTTGTTTTTCTAGTTATCCTTTTACAGGTATAAAGATATGATACCTGTATTTTAATTAGCACCCAGGCTAAAATTACTTAATGAAAACTCATTTTAAAATGATTATTTGTGGAAGTTCCTATTTAGTTGTTTTTTTCCCTGAAAATATTTATTATACTTTTGTATTTTTGGACAATTGATGAATTTAAAAATATTTATGAACAGGATACCGTTCTAGTGATATTCAAAATTACAATGCTTTTCAGATTTGTCATTATAGAAATCAAATAAAGCATTGTTATGCTGCCACTTTATACAGATCCAATGCATTCTTAAACTAGAATATTGAATTCAGCCAGATACACTTTTTTCTTAACCAAAAAAAAAAAAAACCTTTTATTGATGTATAACTTATGTACAGTGAAACACAAAACTTAAGTGACATGAGTCAAT
>NW_006921671.1:5331105-5361328 GCF_000298275.1 Orycteropus afer afer
GAAGTAGGATTGCCCAACCTTCCTTCCGAGGAGTGGCTGGTGGGTTTGAACCGCCAGCCGTCTGGTTAGCAGGCAAGTGTCTTAGCCACTATACTGCCAGAGCTTAGCATTGCATAATACATGGTATTCAATTGTGTGTATGTACCGTAGTTTGGTTATCCATGACGGTCATGTAGGATGTGACCCTCTTTTGGCTATTGTAAATAGTGCTGCGATGAGCATGGGTGTGCATATATCTGTTCTTGTCCTGGCTCTTCCTTCTTTAGGAGTTTTACCTAGTAATGGGATTGCTGGGTCAAAAGATATTTCTAATCCCAGCTTTTTAAGGAATCACCATACTGCTTTCCACAGTGGTTGTATCATTTTACAGTCCCAGCAGCAGTGTACGAGAGTCCCTATCTCTCCACATCCTTGCCAGCATTTGTTATTTTCTGTCTTGTTGAACTTTGCTACTAGTGCTGGGGTGAGATGGTATCTCATTGTTTTGATTTGCATCTGTCTGATGGCTAGTGATCATGAGCATTTCTTCATGTATTTGCTGGCTGCCTGAATATCCTCTTTGGTGAAGTATATATTCATGTTTTCTGCCCATTTTTTAATTAGATTGTTAATCTTTTTGTTGTGTAGGTGTTGGAGTTTTCTATAAATTTTAGAGATAAGTCCCTTGTCAGTAATGTCGTTGCTGAATATTTTTTCCCAATCTGTAGGTTCCCTTCTTACTCTTTTGGAGAAGTCTTTTGAAGCACATAAAAATTTAATTTTTGGACAGTCCCGTTCATCTAGTTTGTCTTCTGCTGTGTGCATTTTGGGTTATACTTGACAGTCTATTTATGCCATAAATTGTTGTTGTTGTTGTTGTTGTTATGTGCCATCGAGTTGGCCCCGACTCATAGCGACCCCTCCTTGGCTTTCCGAGGCAGTATCACTACAGAAGTAGGATTGCCCAACCTTCCTTCCGAGGAGTGATTGGTGGGTTTGAACCGCCAGCCTTCTGGTTAGCAGTCAAGTGTCTAGGCACTATGCTACCAGAGCTCCTATGCCATAAATTAGGACTCCTAAATTAGCCGCCCCCCCCTTTTTTTTTTTCCCTTGAGGAACCTTATAGTTTTAGTTTTCACGTTTAAGTCTGATCCTTCTGGAGTTAGTTTTTGTGTATGGTGTGACGTACGGATCTTGTTTCATTTTTCTGCAAATAGATATCCAGTTTTGCCAGCACCATTTGTTAAAGAAACCATCTCTTCCTCCATGTAATGGATTTCAGCCCTTTGTCAAAAATCAGCTGACAATAGGTGATGAATCTATTTCTGGGTTTCCAAACTGCTCCACTGGTCTATGTGTCTGTCATTTACCAGTACCAGGCTATTTTGACTACTGTGGTTGTATAGTAGGTTTTGAGATCTGGGAGTGTGAGACCTCCTACTTTGTTCTTCTTCAGTAGTGCTTTGCTTATTTGAGGTCTCTTTCTTTTCTATATAAAATTAGTGGTTGGTTTTTCCATATCCTTAAAGAATGCTGATGGGATCTGGATTGGGATTACATTGAATGTATAGATTGCTTTGGGTAGAAATGACATTTTCACAATGTTCAATCTTCCTATCTACAAGCATGGTATGTTCTTCCATTTATGTAGATCTCTTATGGTTTCCTGAAGTAGTGTTTTGTAGTTTTCTTTGTACAGGTCTTTTATGTCCCTAGTGAGATTTGTTCCCAAGTATTTTAATTTTTTTTTGGTAGCTATTGTACATGGTATTGATTTCCTTATTTCTTTTTCAGCAATCTCTTTGCTGATGTAGAGGAATCCAAGTGATTTTTGGAAGTTGATCTTGTATCCTGCCATGATGCTAAATCTCTCAATTAGTTCCAGTAGTTTTCTTGCTGAGTGTCTTGGGTTTTCTATGTATAAGATCATATCATCAGCAAATAAGGGATTGTTTTACTTCTTCCTTACCAATTTGGATGCCTTTGATTTCCCTTTCTTGACTTATTGCTCTGGCTAGGACTTCCAGTACAATGTTGAATAGAAGTGGTGATAGAGGGTGTCCTTGTTTGGTTCCTGTTGGCAAGGGGAATGGTTTCAGTCTTTCTTCATTGAGAATAATGTTGGCTTTTGGTTTTGCAGATATGCCCTTTATTATGTTGAGGAATTTCCCTTCTATTCCTATTTTAGTGGAAGTTTTTATCAGCAATGGTGTTGGATTTTATCAAACGCCTTTTCTTCATCGATTGATATGATCATGTGGTTCTTTTCCTTTGTTTTATTTATGTGATGGATGGCGTTGATTGTTATTCCAATGTTGAACCATCTTTCCATACCTGATATAAATCCCACTTGGTCATGATGTATTTCTTCTTTTGATATGTTATTGGAGTCGGTTGGCTAGCATTTTCTTGGAAGATTTTTGCATCTATATTCATGAGGGATATTAATCTGTAGTTTTCCTTTTGAGTGATGTCTTTGCCTGGTTTTGGTATCAAAGTTATGCTTGCTTCATAAAATGAATTCGGGAGGATTCTGTCCTTTTCTGTGTTCTGGAATAGTTTTAGTAGGATTAGTGTCAGTTCTTCTCTGAATGTTCGGTAGAATTCTCCAGTGAAACCATCTGGGCCAGGGCTTTTTGTTGTTGTTGTTGGTAATTTTTTTTATGACCTGTTCAGTTTCTTCTATTATGAGTCAGTTTAAATTTTCCACCTCAGCCTCTGTTTAGGTCAGTAGTACGTTTCTAGAAATCTGTCCATTTCTTCTAGATTTTCGAATTTGTTGGAGTATAGTTTTTCATTGTTGTTGTTTTTGTTACGTGCCATCGAGTCGGACCTGATTCATAGAGACTCCTCTGTGGGTTTCCGAGGCAGTATCACTACGGAAGTAGATTGCCCCATCTTCCTTCCAAGGAGTGGCTGGTAGGTTTGAACCACCAGCCTTCTGTTTAATAGTCAAGTGCCTTTGGCACTACGCTACCAGAGCTCCCAGTATCCTGATATTATCCTTTTCATTTCAGTTGGTTCTGTTGTGATGTCAGCCATTTCGTTTCATATTCATGTTATTTGTATTCTCTTCCTCTTTTCCTTTGTTAAATTTACCAGTGGTTTGTCAATTTTATTAATCTTTGCAAAGAACCAACTTCTAGTCTTGTTGATTTTTTCTGTTGTCTTTTATTTTCTTTTTCATTTATTTCTGCTCAGATTTTTATTAGTTCTTTTCTTCTGGTGACTGTAGACTTTTTTGCTGCTCTTCCTCTAATTGTTGGAGATGTTGGGTTAAGGTGGTTTTTTTTTTTTGGTGTGTACGTTTATTACTATAAGTTGGCCTCTGATCACTGCTTTTGCTGTGTCCCAAGGATTTTAGTATGTTGTGTTTTCATTCTCGTTAATTTCACTTTCATTTCTTCTATTACCCAGTCATTTTCAGGGAGGGTGTTATTCAGTTTCCATCTTTGCTCTTTCTAGCCAGATATACTTTTGCTCTGGACATCAAGGCAGATTTATTGCTGTTTATAGCAAAGTTTAAAGGAACTAGAAGATACTTCATTAATGCTTTCTATTTTCCTAGGCATTCTACACATGTTGTAGTTGAGTAAAATATTTTAGGACCATTGTTTTAATAATATTTAAAAGATAACTATGTGTTTAAGACCCTAAAACCTAGATATACTCAATAGAACCACACTGGAAATCATTTCAAGAAACAGTTTTCTTTCCTCCCTTCTCTTAACTGTTTACTTTTACCAAAATCCAACTGTTAAAGGATGTCATCTGTGTAATAGTTTATATTTGAGTCAACAAACTCCAAGTATCTGTAATATTCTTAAATTGGCCTGTAAATTCAGGAGGGATATAATCAAGCTTTTGGCTCTCGTGGACTTGTTTTAATTGTCTTCAGCTTTAACTTGAACATGCATGTGAGCAATTGATGGTCTGTTCCACAGTCAGCTCCTGGCCTTGTTTTGGCTGAAGATATTGAGCTTCTCCATTGCCTCTTGCCACAGATGTAGTCGGTCTGATTCCTGTCAAAGAGAATATTGTCTGCCTTAACATTGTGTGCTACAACCATCCTAAGAGTCCTGCCAAAACTGACACTGCAGCTATTTTTCACCTAAGGGTAAGCCCCTAAATACCCTAGTAACTCAGAGCAGGCACAAAGAAGAGAACCCTCGTAGGAGGTTATAGAGTTCTGCACTGTGAAAAAATCATTATAGAGTTAAATATGTGTATATCATCTATCTATCTACCTATCTACACTAAAAATCTCCTTACTGATCTCAAGGCCCTGTTTCCATGGTGATTTTACACACAGTGCAGACCTTCCTCCTTTCATACAGTATAAACAGCAAGACACATATTAACAGAGCAGAGACATTTTAATAATTGCAAGTTCTTTAGGGAGACCTCAGACTCTTTACTGAGCCTATTTTGATGTACAATTTATGCATATTTGGGGATGTACATCACAGATGAGATAAAATAATTCATTTTTATTTCATCTTTCACCATGAGCTTAATGAGGTAGATAATATACTGGAGTCTTACAGCTCTACAGCATTATTATCCCTTATCCAGTAATATTTCCCTCAGATGTAACCACCTTCTACTTTTTCTAATGAACTGCCTTTGGGGGAAAAAAAAAGAAAGCAGGGGGACACTCAGATGAAGTGTAACAGACAAGGACCATGCTTTCACTAATTTTCCAGTCTTAGATGCAGATAGGTATTTTATTCTATCTTGAAGTGTGTTCAAGTTCTATATTTTCAGACATATATTTTCTCAATGGATGCTAATTTGATGTATGAAAATGTCCAGTGGTGTATTTCTGGTGTCCCAGAAGGCATATTTGTGAGTTTTTAAAAAGTAGCCCAAGTTCTTAAGTACATAGATTAAAGAAGGAGCATTAACATTGTGCTTGTCGTTTGTACTTATAAAAATGTCTTAATTTCATGTTCTGATCCTGCTAAATCACAGCATGCCTATTTACTTGCAACTATTTAATTATAGTTTAAGCATTGGTCACAAAATAATTAACCACATCTTATATGTCTCTACTTTCTCTAGTGAATTTAACTAATGTCTTCTTTCATTCTCCACTTAAAAAAAAAAAAAAAAAAACCACTGCCGTCAAGTCAGTTCTGAATCATAGCAACCCTTCCTTGGGTTTCCAAGGCAGTATGTCTACAAAAGTAGATTGCTAAATATTCCTTCCTTCCTTCTGGTTAGCAGTCATAGCAAATATTTTTTAAAGACATTCTTTTTATTGCAAGATTGCATAAATAATGTAAATTTAATAGATATAACCTTACCATACTAGTATGTAGTACTTTAATAATTAGGAAATGGGTCTTTTTATCTGAGGTCTAAGGGTTGTACATGTCTACATTTATACTTGCCTATATTTAATGTGTAAATTACCAATCTTCAGAGAAACAGTAAATAATATAAAATTATTCTGAAAATGATTTCACTTTCTTTTAATGCTTCAGAAGAGCTTTTAGGATCTCATGATCTTTGCAGACATCTATATGTCATATCTTTGGACTCCACTAAAGAAGTAGGAAAATCACTGGAAATCTTTTTTATAGTATAGAAATTGATTATTCTATAGCTCATGTTAAATGAGTCTCTTAGCAGCTTTTTAAAACTTTAAATTTTTATATTTTGCTTAAAAATCAGGAACAAAATTTATACCCCCTACCTTAATCATATTATTTACTTAGATAATTAGATTGGATTCTGGGTACATGAGAATTTAGTATTTTAGTGTTCTGGTTACCATTTCAATGTCATTTTCCATATTCTGTTTTCTGGGATGCTACATTTGAAAATATAAGTGTTTTGTTCTGTTTGTAAGAGTCAAGGAGTAACATTTAGAAGTAACATGTTATATTACATCTGGAGTAATTTTGTTTGACTGTTTGGTTTCACATTTTTTGATACGTTGAGATTCTGGTAAGTTGTATGGAACAAAGTATCTTGCAATTTGTACTTGCTCTCCTTGTTGTTGTTGTTGTTATGTGCCGTCGAGTCAGACCTGACTCATAGCGACCCCTCCTTGGGTTTCCGAGGCAGTATCACTACGGAAGTAGGATTGCCCAACCTTCCTTCCGAGGAGTGGCTAGTGGGTTTGAACCGCCAGCCGTCTGGTTAGCAGTCAAGTGCCTTAGCCACTATGCTACCAGAGCTCCCTTGCTCTCCTTAATGTTATAAAAATAATTCTCTTAAAGAAGAGTTTAAAAGAGCACAGTTGTCACGTGGTACGAGAGAAAATACTCCATTTGGTGAAAAGATTTCTAGGTGTATCTTTCTCTTTTCCTTTTAAAATAGTTTCTGACAGTGAATTAAAGGAGTCCGAATGGTGCAGCGGCTTGGCTGCTAACCAAGAGGTCAGCATTTCGAACCTACCAGCTGCTCCTTGGGAGAAAGATTGGGTCTGCTTCTGTAAAAATTCACAGCCTTAGAATCACTGTGGGGCAGTTCTACTCAGTCCTATAAGATCACTATGAGTTGGAATAAACTCATAGCATTGTGTTTGGTGTATGCATGTGTTTATTATTATTATTATTATTATTATTATTATTAGTGAATAAAGAAGATGGCAGAATAACCAGAACTCTTAGTTTTTGGTTTCCATGGTGATAATTTTTCAGATCCTGACACTGTACACCACCTGGTGTTTCCAACCCAAAAGCTTCGATGTATCAATGTCTCAGGTTTTATCTTGTGCAGAAGCTGAACCTAAGAATCATCTGACCTCTTTTTATTTTAAAACCAGTGCATATCTCCATGTATGAGATGCCTGGAGGTTGCCACAGTGGTACTTCAGTGTCTATAGTTTTTGTTGCTGTTTCACATTTGCTTTTCCAGTGTTCCATTCCTGGATGGAATAAAGCAGGCTACAGCTTAACTCTGATTTCATTCATCACCTTTGCAATAATTCCCAGCTACCCTAATTCCCTGGAAAACTCTTATAGTCTAGCAAGTTTTCTTACGTATTTTACTTAGTCCTTAATAAAACTCCTTCAAGAATTGCCACATAAAAATGGATAGAACTCTGGTAACTCATAGCAGAGGACTTACAAATGAAGCAGATCACTTTCAGTATCATCAGCCTGACAGAGACTCAGATCATAGTTCTACATATACCAGGGAAATCATATACAATCTGTAATCTTTACTGAAATTCCAATGTAAGAATTCAGAACTGTCATAGACTTTTACAACCTAGAAGTATACTGTCAAATGATGTATCAGGAGATAGGCTGCTAAAAACCTACAGTAAGAATGTCAGTGAATATTTCTGGAGGCTAAGCAAGCAAAAATCTTGGATTGAATTTTACATCAAGTTAAAAGTTTAGAATGCAATGGGATTTCCCAGTTCTCCCATTAGCCTTGTATTCACTTCTAAGCTGGCCTCCTGTATTAAGTGGATATTGCTTGGATGTTACTTCCTTTAGGAAATATTTCTGAAGCTCCTTTCAACACACACAGGTCTCTTCTCATAACTGTATTCTGAGAGGCTGGCCCTTAATAAATGATTTAAGGAAGGAAAAACTAATGAAAACATTGAAATCATTGGCATTGTGTATTGAACTCTTTAACTCTTTGAAGTGAGAGAGAAGCAGCATTCCTAAAGAAAGTTTTGTTAGCAACATAATGCTTAAATTTGAGCAAAGATAGATTTGTAATGAAGATTATCAGAACATGAGCAAATATATTTTGAAGATAATAGAGAAAAGAGGACATTTGAATTAATGGAATTAGGAAGAGGTGGCATGCTTAACACCACATAAATTTATTAAAAAAAAAAGATTGGAATGGGGAAGAAGGAGATTAGTTGCATTTTTTATTTATTCGTTCAAGTTCGAGATGGCTAAGTGGTCCAGTTCAAAATAAAACAAGGTAGTGGGAAAGGTGGGTTCTGCTGGAAGAATGAATGATCAGTTTAGATTTGTCTTCATTCATTTGGGAAAAGAATAAAAGAAGCAGATGGGTAGGAAATTAAAGGTTTTAGTGTTTGTACCACTGAAAACTGTGTAGAGTTTCTTTGATTGTACACAGAATAAAGTATAATATAAAAACATGGCCCTACCTCCAGAGATTTCATTACCAATTTCAGTAATATGGATACCATAAATTTTTATTTTAAAAGTCTGAGATATGGAAAATCTTTTTTTAGGTACTTAGCCACCTTCTCACTTACAGTATGTTAATCCTCTTAGAGCAAATTACCAAAGAGGTGAGTTTTCTAAGGGGCATTAAGGCCAGTTTTCAGTGTTTGATTTAATGTAGTAGTATATAAGTTAATTTGGGACTTGTAATCACTATAGGAACATTTGTGAAATTCAGGAAAATATACTCAAACTGAGTAATTTTGATTCATGTTAATACAGATAAGATTCAAAATGATTTACAGTTTCAGGTGAAAATAGTCTTGTCTTATCATGTAGATTATAGAATGTTATTAACAGATACCTGAATCTTTTTTAGAAAGTTTTTATGTAATGTTATCATTAAATTTAACTGATTAAACTTAACATCTTACAGATGTGCCGAATACCAGTGTAAGCAAACCTAGAGCTCCTGACACTGCCCATCCCAACACCTATCTCATCCGGACAGAGCAAGAACAAGGTGCCCTCTACTCACCGGAGCAGACATCTCTTCATGAAAGTGAGGGTCTGTTGTGTTATATTTTAAGCATTGGATTTTGCTTTTAGTATTTTCTTTTTGAGAATGAACATTAAAATGTATAATAAAGAAATTCCCTGCCCTTTCATTCCTGCAGGATCACTGGGTAACTCAAGAAGTTCAACACAAATGAATTCTTACTCTGACAGTGGATACCAGGAAGCAGGGAGTTTCCACAACAGCCAGAATGTGAGCAAGGCAGATAATAGACAGCAGCATTCATTCATAGCATCAACTAATAACCATTTGGTGAGGAATTCAAGAGCTGAAGGACAAACTCTGGTTCAGGTAAGCCAAACATGTCAAGATCTTTTTGCAGAAATACCCTACTAGTTGAGTATCTGTTGTAAGTATTCTGTGTTAAAAGTAAAAGTAATACATACAATTTTGAATTTATAGAATGGATAAAATAGCAAAATCATTTTACACCATTCAAGTCCATGATGTTAAGGGGTCTTTAGGCGTGAAACCTAAAAAATATATTGTTGTTGTTGTTGTTATGTGCCGTCGAGTCAGCCCCGACTCATAGCGACCCCTCCTTGGGTTTTCGAGTCAGTATCACTATGGAAGTAGGATTGCCCAACCTTCCTTCTGAGGAGTGGCTGGTGGGTTTGAACCGCCAGCCGTCTGGTTAGCAGGCAAGTGACTTAGCCACTATGCTACCAGAGCTCCTAAAAAATATATTAGCTTTTAGTAATTAGCTCCTATGAATGAATTATGATAAATTCCCAAACATAGGAAAGTAATTCTTCTGGAAGCAACAAGTTTGTCATGATGGGTGGAATCCATGAGAGTGCAGTAGAACTAAGTGGAATGTTTTAGTCTCTTCAGTATTTTGAGTTCCTAAAAGTACTATAGCTAAAATATGCCATAAAGAGTCATAGAGAGCACCTTTCTCACACCTGCATAGAATGGGTCTAGGTCATTCTCCCCAGTTTTTACCTTCATCGCTAGAATTATTCCATGAAACCAAATTTCTTACCATTTGCTAAAATATAAATATATTCCTGCTTTTAGAAAGTTATTGTGTAGAAACTTACCCATTCTGTTAAGTTAGAGTTTTCAACTTGATAGCCAAAAAAAACTAATACTGCATTTGTGCTTATAAGAAGTCCTTAGCTCTTCCCTCATTTCTACTTTAGTCACATCTGTATATCAGCATATGCCAGGTTAAGAGAAGTGGTAGGAGTCCTAAGCCAGCAGTAACCAGTGAAGATGACTGACTATCTGCCAGGGTTCCCCAGTGGTTTCTTAAACCTGGAAAATGACAAAATGATCAAAAAAGTTAAACTGAAAGTATACTTCTTACAGTGCGATATGGGAAGCGCTCCAGGTACATAGCATGAGATGAACACAGTGGTATTTTGGCATTTTCACTTAACGATTTAGAGGAAAAACTTGTAAGTAATTAGAAACATGAAACAGGAAATTTTGTGCTTGCAACAAGTTACTTCAAACTGCCTGCTCCGATCCTTGGATTTTATTTTTCCTCCTCTGTTGTGCTTTGGTGGAAAAGCTGAAGAAGCTTTGGACTAAATGCCCATAGTAGCTCAACTGCTGAGGGAAATGTCTATGTCAGCATGTCAGAAGTCATACTTTTGAACAGTAATTACCTTAACTATAGAAATTATCTCTTAATTTTCCCAAAATGTGATCATATTACCTTTTTAAAAAAAGAAAAAAAAAATGTGATAAATTTACTTATTTACTTTGTTTCTACAGCAGAATTATGTTGCCAGGGAGTCTGTAAGACGTATTTTGCAGGTAGTCTGGGCAACACATTTACTCACTCTCTGGCCATGTGTCATCCCATTTTGGTAGTCAACAACTCATAGGGTTTTGTTTACTTAGTTTTAGCACTTTGAGTGAATCCAAGCACAAATCTTAACTTTCCAAATATCTACTTATTATGAACCCCCTTTCATGGCTTTTGTTTATTTACCATTCCCGAGCTTCCACAGATCTTTCCACGCCTATTGCCTTCCAAGGGTTATTGAGCTTGAGCACACATGCGGTCTCAGAGCAGGTGTTTCAGCTAGCCCAGCTGCTCATGCCACCTGCAAGTAAAGCACACATATTCTTGTGACAACTGAGAGAGCACCAAGTCTTGATTTTACCCCTGCTTCTTATCACCACAACTAAAAATGTGGGGGGGCTGATAACACCTGCACTCTAGCAATCACTAAGGAGATAAACAGAATAGCTTGTTACTAAACTTGTAGCACAATGCCCTAGTGACTGTTGTCCTTTCTCAGCCTGTTTATCTTTATCCTGTGCCTGTTTCTCTCAGGCCAGTTCTCCATACTTCATACTTCTGAATTGTTACACAGGATTACGAAAAGGATGTTAGACCCACTGTTTGCAGGATTCTATAGATTCATAGATCTGACTCGACGGCACATAACAACAACAACAAATAGATTCGTAGTAAAATCAACCATGGTAGAAATTATATTCATTTTTCCTTCTTTTCTTTTCCTGCTGAAACAGATTTTTAGATGCCCTTATTTACTTATTTTTTTTCCCCCTATTATCCACCAGTTAAAAAGCTCATAGATAAAAAAGAATGTAGGGAGAAAATTGCTGAAATCACTAGAAGCCATACTGAAACTGAAGGAACAGATAAATTTGGCTAGAGTATTTGTCAGTCATGCCATCCATTGAGAGTAAACTCACAGAGGAGGACGTTGAACCCAAGTGCTATCCAAACAAATAACTATTCATTATGAACCCCCTTCATAATATTCCACAAATTTGAAAGAACACATTCCTTTTGTTAATGGGGCCAGCCCATAAGACTAAACAATCATAGATACTCCTCTAGATACATTTAGATCAATGTATTCAAAACATTTTTTTTTGTTTTACATAAATGCATTACCTTGGCCAAACTTTGAATCACAGGGAACAATGTAAGTACATTTCTCCAGTGACCCTTCACATTTGTGACTTGTGTGTAGCATTTGGCATAAAATATTTATTATAAAAATACGTAGGCCAGAGGGTGAAAATGCAAAGAAAAAGGAATGTTTGATGTTTTCAGATCTCTTTTTGTTCATTGATTTTAATACTCTGAAGTGGGAAAGCTGGAAATTAAACCACACAAACACACACAAAAAAAAAATAGAACAAGGAAAACTCCATGAGAAAAATTTAAGATCTGACTCTAAAGTACAAAAAGGAAAAGGAACTTAAATTCCTAAAGTAATTAGAGTACATTCACATTCTGTAATGAGCTATGTGCATTTTTTTATGTGTGTAATGACAACAGACACAAAACCCTGGATAAACCCGTTTTCTTTTTTCCCCCTTTCATCAGCCATCAGTAGCCAATCGGGCCATGAGAAGAGTTAGTTCAGTTCCATCTAGAGCACAGTCTCCTTCTTATGTTATCAGCACAGGCGTGTCTCCTTCAAGGGGGTCACTGAGAACTTCTCTCGGTAGTGGATTTGGCTCTCCGTCAGTGACCGACTCCCGACCACTGAACCCTAGTGTGTATTCCTCCACCACATTACCAGCCCAGCGGGCAGCCTCTCCATTCTCCACACAGAGACCCGCCTCCCCGACAGCTGTACGACGGATTGGGTCTGTCACCTCCCGGCAGACTTCCAATCCCAACGGACCAACCCCTCAATACCAGACCACCACCAGAGTGGGGTCCCCACTAACCCTGATGGATGCACAGACTCGAGTAGCTGCCCCATCCCAAGGCCAGGTGGGGTCGTCATCCCCTAAACGCTCAGGGATGACCGCTGTACCACAGCATCTGGGACCTTCATTGCAAAGAACTGTTCACGATATGGAGCAATTTGGACAGCAGCAGTATGACATTTATGAGAGGATGGTTCCACCACGGCCAGACAGCCTGACAGGTGAGTACAAGGTATAAGCAGTATATAAAGATCCAGGGGGGAAATCTTCCATGCAACCGTAGCTGAAACAGAAAATAATATGGTAAAACTCCCAGTTTTGTGTGAAAACTTAATACTGTGGACTTCAGGCTAGCTTGTCTTTCAGGCTTGTAATTCTTAATGCATAAAACTCAAAAACTCACTGCTGTTGAGTCAGATCCAACTCATAGCACCCCCTCCTTGGGTTTCTGAGGCGATATCACTACAGAATTAGATCACCCAGCCTTCCTTTGGAGGAGTGGCTAGTGGGTTTGGACTGCCAGCCTTCTGATTAATAGTCAGATGCCTTAGGCACTACGCCACCAGAGCTAATACATAAAGTTATGTAACACATTTATATCAGTGGAACTCTTCTTTGCAGTGAATACATTTATCCCCCTCAAAAGATTAGGGTTTAAAATGTGCTTTCTTTGCATTTTAGAATAATTGGCTGGAAATCTAAGCTGTTGTTTGTTTTGTTTGTTTATTAAATAAAAAAATTTCAGAGCCTGGTGGAATCCCTGAGACTATGGCCCCTAGCTGCCCTTCAGGTCTGGAATTGAACTCACTCCTGTAGCTTCCAGCCAAACAAAAACAGGCATATAAGCTGAACATTTATATTAAGTAGATATACTCCTTGGAGAGATCACTCATGGCAGAATAGAAGGGCTATGTATGCACAGGGAGACAGCATGGGTGGCAGGAGTACATGGGAGGGAAGGACACAGGGAAGAGATGGCTGTGGGGAAGAAGTGGGAGGAGAACTGTGGCATTGTGGGAGATTACAGTCAATGTCATGAGACAAAGTATACGTGAACTGCTGTATGGGAGATGAATTTGCTCTGTAAAGTTTCACCCAAATAACAATGAAATTAAAAAAAAAAATTTTCAGCAGCCAGACCTACTTATGCATTTAAGTTGTGCTAAAATATATTTTATTTAGACATACTTTAATGGTATAGAAAGAATGTAGATTTCCCCCCTTACTGCTTTGATTTTCACATCCAATGGGAAATGGACAAAACTTTGATTAATTATTTTCAAATGCCACTTGAATTAAATCAGAACGACACTTGGTCCCTGATATTATATAGCCATTCCCTTCAGGGTTTTCTCATGGAGGGTTCCCCATTTAATGTGAACTATTGTACTTATTGTTAAAATAAAATTTATCTTTAATAGTTTTTTTTTGTATTATATTTTTAAAGTACTATAAATTGACAACAGTAAAGTATAAAATGAGAGGAGAAAGTCTCAAGCTTTTCTTTTACCCTCACCCATTCCACTCCCAGTTAATGTATGTTTCAGAATGTTTGTTTACATATCTAAGCATACGTGTTACATACAAATGCACATTCACATTGTGTTTTCCTTTCTCCTATACTGATAGAATTAAATTATGTAATTTTTCCCTACCTTGCTTTTTCACTTAATATATCTAAGAGCTCCACTGCATTCTTTCTTAATAGATGCATGGTACTCCATTTTTATAGATGTTTTATAATTTATTTAAGCACTTCCATGTTAATGGGCATTTTGGTTTTTTTGTTTGTTTTTAGCTATTTGAAGCAATGAAGTAATAAGCATTCTTTTTCCTGAATATTAGCACATAGGTATTAGGATAGCTATGTGATTCATTTCTTGAAGTAGAATTGCTAAATCAAAATATATATGCATTTTTCGCTTTGCAAAATATTGTCATATCTCCCTCCAAGAAGTGTGCACAGATTTATGTTTCCACTAATAGTTTTAAGAGTGTTCCTGTTTCGGAGACTTCTGGTAAGAGAGAGGAATAGGCAGACAAGCTACACAGACTGTCTTCAACAAAGAAAAGAGAAACCAGTTGACAGAGATACCAAAGATAATCCTGGAACCCTGAGCTCTGAAAGGAACTATACAGAAGTGGATTAGGCACCAACTAATGGAAAAACCTGAACGAAAACAGTGACTACAGAGACTGTCGAAGGAGTGGACTGTCAGCTACTCTGACAGGACCAACAGCCTGAATATTTCCAAGTGGTGTCGGGACCTGAGAATTGACCTAAAGATTAATCCTGGTCACCAGGGGCTGCAGGGATGACTGCACTGGTGGCCTATGACTAGAAAGGGAAACAGCAAGGAGGGAGACAACCTGAGCTGTGGACTTTCTGCTGTTCGGAGGGTGCAGCCATTTTGATTATTTACACGTGGTGCCCATTTTGAATATTTAAAGTGACTGAGAATGCAGCCATTTTGAATGTTTATAAGCAGTGACCATTTTAGATATTTAAGGTGACCGAGAGGAAAGCCATTTTGAATCTTTACAAGGGGTGGCCATTTTGGATTTTAAAGTGACAGCATTCTCACTCCAATTCCAGGGACCTAAGAATAGGCTCTGTTTGCCAAGGATGGCAGGGATATACGGGAGGCTGACAATAGGAAAGGAGACAGGTGGTGAGTGTATAAGTGTTGCCAACTAGCAATTAGAGGAGCATAGCATAGTACCCTGCTTACGTAGATAACATACAAAGAAAAAAAAATCATGGACAAGTCACTCCAACATACAGTCACCAATTAAATGTAAACACAAATACGTTCACAATGCCTCAGAGTCCACACAAAGAAGCAAGATAATGCAGGAGAACCAAGGGACCAGATACAAACCCAAAACACATCCCTGAAGAAGATGCAGCATTGGAACACCCTGATAAGGAATTCGAAAGAATTATATTTAGGTACTTTCAACAAATTGAGAGATAGATCAAGGAAAATGCTGACAAAATTAAGGAGAACACTCTAAAACAATTTTGAAAGACAGTACAAGAACAAAATGACAAAATAAATGAGAAATTATAAATGATACAAAATCTACACACAGAAATCCAGAAGATTAATACTAAATTTTCAGAAATAGATAATACATTGAATGGGCAAAGGAGTAGAGTAGAATCGATGGAAGACAAAATTAGTGAGATTGAAGGCAAATACCTCAATACTTCTTTGGAAAGGGATCAGTCAGAAAACAGATCAAAACAAAATGAAGAAAGCCTAAGGTTCATGTGGGATACATGAACATCAAACATACACACATCAAAAGAAATAACCTATGTGTAATAGGAATTCCAGAACAGGAAGAGACAAATAAAACCACAGAAAAAATTGTCAAAGATTTGTTGGAAGAGAATTTTTCTGGTATTTTGAAAGATGAGACTATGTCCATTCAAGAAGTCCAATGAACCCCAAAAGAAAATCACCAAGACCAAACCATCATCAAATTCACCAAAACCAAAAACAGAAAAAATCCCCAAAGCAACATGGGAAAAATGAAAAGTTACCTACAAGGGGCAACCAATAAGACTAAGCTTGGATTTCTCAGCGGAAACCATGCAGGCAAGAAGACAATGGAATGGTCTATATAAAACCCTGAAATAGAAAAATTTCCAACCAAGAATTATGTACCCAGCAAAATTGTCCCTCAGATATGATGGTGAAATTAGGACATTTCTGGATAATCAGAGATCAAAGGAATTTGTTAAAACCAGACAAACCTTACAAAAGATGATAAAGGGAGGTCCTTTGGACAGAGAAACAGCAACAGCAAACAATAACTGACCATTAACACACATGATGACATAATCCAGAAACCAACCTAGATATAGAAGTATCCAAAGTAAATAAGCCTACAAAATTGTAAACAGGGAACCAGAGACATCAGTTGACAAATGAGGACAACTACAAATCAAAAAGAGGGAAAAAAACGGTGTAGGTACAAAACTTCTAGATAGTAGGAAAGTCAAGACAATTACAAGATAGAATGGACTGTTCTAAACTTGGGAAGAAAACTATACATCACAGGATAACCTCAAAGAAAAATGATAAACCTTCACATCAAAATAAAAAAAAAGAGGACCAGCACAAATATTGAGCAAATGCTAAAGCAATAGCAACAAAGGAAGTGATAACACGATTCATAAACAAAAAGAGCTCAGCACAGAAAATTATATGAAACAGAAGAAATCAACACCACAAAAAAGTACATAACAAAAATGACAGCAAATTCCTATTTTTCGGTAATTACATATCTGGCAAGTGACTTATCTCTAAGATTTATAGGAAACTCCAACACCTCAACACCAAAGGAATTAGCAATCCAATTGAGAAATGGGCGAAAGACATGAATAGACACTTCACCAAGGAGGATATTCAGGTGGCCAGCAAATACATGAAGAGATGCTTACAATCATTGGCCATCAGAGAGATGCAAATCAAAACAACAGTGAGATACCATCTCATCCCAGCACTGATGGCAAGGTTCAATGAGACAGAAAATAACAAATGCTGGCAGGGATGTGGAGAGATTGGGACCCTCATATCCTGCTGATAAAGTAATACAACCACTGTGAAAAGCAGTATGGCGATTGCTTACAAAGCTGAAATTGGAGATACCATTTGACCCAGCAATCCCATTACTAGGTAGGTATATATCACCTCTAGAGAGATAAAAGCCAGGACAGGAACAGATATATGCATACCCATGTTCATCTCAGCACTATTTACAATAGTAAAAAGATGGAAACAACCCATTGTTGTTTCCATCAACAGAAGAATGGATAACCAAACTTTGGTACATACACACAATGGAATGTTATGCAGCACTAAAGAATAACGTAGAGTCTGCAAAGCACCTCATAACATGGATGAACTTGGAGGACATTATGCTGAGTGAAATAAGTCAATCATAGAAGGACAAATATAGTATTAGTTCATTGTTGTGGAGGGTCAAGGAAAGATTTATATATGGTGGGAAACTTTCTTCGTTGGTTGCCGGGGGGGGGAGGGAAAAAAAAATGAACCAAGGCAATTTAGTTTTATGTATTTCACTGTACATAAATTATATTTCAATAAAATGCATTTTAAGAAAAGAAAAAGTGTTCCTGTTTCACTGTACCTTCACTACACTACAATTGATCGAAACTTTTCTTCTTTTTCAAATCTGATAGTTAAAAGCTAAAAACTGTATGTACATTGCTGTTTTGGGGGGACTTTGCTGAGTTATGACTGAGGTTGAGATTTATTATGTTTGTTGTTTTTATATGCCATCACATCGGCTCTGACTCATAGCGACCCTGTGTACAACAGAATGTAACACTGCCTTGTTCTGCGCCAGCCTCACCATCCTTGCCATACCTGAACCCATCACTGCAGCCACTGTATCAGTACATCTCATTGAGGGCCTTCCACTCTTTTGCTGACCCTCCACTTTACCCTGCTTGATATCCTTCTCCAGGTAATTGTCCCTTCTGACAACATGACCAAAGTAGGTGAGATGAAGTCTGGCCATTCTCACTTCCAAGGAGCATTCTGGTTGCACTTCTTCCAGGACAGACTTGTTAGTTCTTCCGGCACTCCATGGTATTTTCAGTGTTCTTTGCCAACATCACAACTCAAAAGCATCAACTTCTCTTTGGTCTTCCTTATTGATTATCCAGCTGTCACGTGCATATGAGGCGATTGAAAACACCATAGTTTGGGTTAGGTGCATCTTTGCTCTTCAGCACTTTAGAGAGGTCTTTTGCAGCAGATTTACCCAGTGTAATATGTCATCTGATTTCTTGACTGCTGCTTCCATTTGATGTTGACTATGGAACCAAGAAATACAAAATCTTTGACAACTTCAGTCTTCTGTCCATTTATGATGATGCTGCTTATTGGTCCAGTTGTGAGTATTTTCATTTTCTTACATTGAGGTGTAATCCATACTGCAGACTGTAGTCTTTAATTTCATCTTTAATCATTACTATCTTTATTGGCTGTTTTTGTTTTTGTTTCCAGCTAACCACAAGTTCAAGTCCTTTATGTACCTTTGTTATGTATAAATGATTTTTATACTTGAAAGAAATTAGCCCCTTGTAATATACTTCTTAAATATTTGCCTGGTTGGAAAGCTATCATTTGATTGTGGTTTTGCTATACTTTTATTTACAGGAGTTTTTAATATTTTTGTGTAATAAAAATCTTTTTTTTTTTTTGCTTATGACTTCTGAGGAAGGTAAAACCTTTTTAAGATTTTCTAACTGAATAATTCTGCATGAAGAATTAATATTGAGCTTGATTTTGAGCTCAAAGAAATTCCTAATGGAGAATCCACCACTTTTTCATTCAGCCATCAGTGACTTATACTTGGTTTAAATAATTTCTAGCATGCCTCTGAAAAGTATGCAGCAAAGTGATGTAGAAATCAATTATGAAATTCTGCCTCCCAAAGAAACACTAAAAGATAAATGGTTTGAGGACTTTTGTATTCCCCTGTATGTGTGTATAGAATGGATATGCAGAAATTTATGCATGTACTAGAGTGAAGTGGAGAACCCGGGAAAGGAAGAGAACACACTAATCATTGTCTCCATGTTTGGTTTAAAAAGCCTGCATCTGTGACAATGAAAGTGATTTTTAACCTTGTTTCAAGGAAAACACTACTAGACTTAGTTGATCATGGGTTTTTTTTTCCCCCTACAAATACTGCAGTCTTATAAAGAAGTAAAGAAATTCCTTAAAAAGATCCTTGGGCACCAGTGTTTCCATCATTGGGAACATTGCCCACTTAATCTGAATCGCACTGCCATCGAGTCAGTTCCAACTTACAGTGACGCCTATTGGGTTTCCAAGACTGTAAATCTTTAAGGACATAGATTGCTTCATCGTCCTCCTGCAGAGCAACTGGTGGGATTGAACCATGAACCTTCTGGTTAGTAGCCAGACACCTCACACACTATGATGCCAGAGTTCCTGAATCTGAATATAGATCCTAATTTTTTTAAATTTTTTCTTTTATTCTTATTTCAGAAAATGATATGCCTATCATTTTGTTTGCTATGGTTCTTGATTTCAAAGGATTAATAACTTCCTAATTGACCTAACAGTGTAGATTTAGTTCCTAGGATATTTGGTGATCCTAATTTAAATGATGATACAGTATAACTTACTTTCTACCACAGAAAAATAGGTGTTCCCTAAAACGCCTATTTTAGTATAATCATAGCATGTTGAGGAAAGTTTTAAGAAGGGAAAGACTTCATGTTTATAAGGTAAAATTCTGTTTAATTCTCCTGTCTCAAATGTAAAAGTTTTAAATCACAAGAGATATCACTGTAATGAGAACATTAATGTGTATTTATGGAATTGCAAATAGAAATTATTGGTTGGATGAATAATATGTGGACTACCAGTGTTTTCTGTCATTTGGAAGGGGAACTGGGAGATAGGTTATTAAAAATTAATCTTTGGAAATACTGTTTCGAATACCAATTATAAAACATAATTGTGGTCTTCCAGTTCAAGTGATACTTAGTTATGGTGGGCTTTCTACACAATCATTTTACTTAATCTGCAGAGGCTATGTAATTTTGTAATTTTTTTAATGCTATGGCTTGTGTTTGTTTTTAATGCATACACAGATAAATAAATATAGTAACAGTTATGTTATTCAGAAATATTTTTAGTATCAAGAAAGTGCTACAGATCATTATAATTCTAAGCCTTTTATTTCCCATTATAGTCAGTTACATATAATACTTTTATCTCATTAACAATCCTTTGGAGAAGCCCAGTGGTACAGTGGTTAAGTGCTTGGCTGCTAACTGAAAGGTTTGTAGTTCAAATTCACACAGGAGAAAGACCTGGTGATCTGCTCCCAGAAGGATTACAGCCCAGAAAATCCTATGGGGCAGTCCTACTCTGTCACATGGGACCACAGTAAGTCGAAAATTTACTGGACAGCACCTAACAACAGTAATGCTTTAACAGTGTAAATGTGTACCAAACTTTTCATAGTGCATGGATTCCAGTGAAGAATCCAGACAGATTCTTGCATGATGAGAATAGTCTTGTGATAATGATGAAGTACTTTGTTCTTATTTCACATCCTGGTAGGGTAGCAGGAGCACAAAGGCTTAGGGGGCTTTGTTGTTGTTGTTGTTGTTATTTTCCGTCGAGTCGGCCCCGACTCATAGTGACCCCTCCTTGGCTTTCCGAGGCAGTATCACTACGGAAGTAGGATTGCCCAACCTTCCTTCCGAGGAGTGGCTGGTGGATTTGAACCACCAGCCTTCTGGTTAGCAGGCAAGTGCCTTAGGCACTATGCTACCAGAGCTCCTTGGAGGGCTTTAGGAGCATCATATGCTCAGTTTGCCTCTGCCCAAGTGTGTAATAATCCTCAGGGTCTCTCAGAGAATTAGGAGGATCTTTGGCTCCATTAAGTGTTAAAGTAGCACCTTGGATTGCTAAGACTACCCAGGACTTGGGCATGCACCTGAACACTTTATGTCACCACTAACAAAAACAATACCTGCACTTTTGTTCAAGATTCCCATGGGCTCCAGAAAGAGATAGAACTTAAACTCTGCTGAGCAGAATGAGAGATTTACATCAGGTTCTGTAGACCTGTAGACCCCTAGTTGACACAGACTTCCCCCTTTGACCTTATGTTGTAGAAGACTTGATTTCAAGGAAGTTTCTCATACCAGACATCATTGATCCTTGAAGGATAGCTACGGCCAGTGTTGGGTTTGTAATAACACAGCACTGACTGTGATTTCCTTGCAAGAAATAGCTCTCTTGGTGGAGGTGAATCACGTTTCCTTTTAGGCTCTAAATGTCCTCATTTTTGCAATGAGATGGCTCAGCTCAATAATCACCCACTTATAAAATTGTATAAAACTGTGCTTTTCATTTTAGGAAGTGGGGAACCAGTAGATAAAACCCACATTGGTTCATTTATTACATTATTGGGGTAGGTAATAATCATTCACTGTTAGCTTTGTGTATTTATTAACTTTCTTGCTACTCCCCACTTAGCAGTATATGATTATCATTTACATTCAGGCCCATTTGCTTTTACTTAAGATTTGATTAACTGAATTTACAGGGTGGGAATGATCCTGTCTATTTTATAATTGGTTACTATGTTAATAAATTTCAATTTTTTTGAAAAACAAATATATGCTGACTCACTTCAGATAAATGTGTGCTTTCTCTTACTCGTATTTGTAATGTAACCTTAGTTGGTGTTCTTACCAGGGGACAAATTTTACTTACTCATGATGGCAAATCACAAAATTCCAAGGTACCTAATATATTAAAAAAAAAAAACTGCCATCAAGTTGATTCTGACTCATAACGATGCCCACTGGGTTTCCGAGGCAGTAAATATTTACAGAAGTAGATTGCCCAGTCTAGGATATATAATTCATATTTTTTAAAAAAAAGTAAAATGTTTGTGTTTAAAATCTACATTTTAGTGGTAAGTCCCATGTATGAAGGCTAGATATTAGCAATTTGAATCAAAAATATATTTTCAATATTAAATGTTACTCTGCTAACTTCATACTTTTCCTTTATACCAGAAAGAAGGTAAACAGGAATGTGGTTTGTGGGTTCCTGTAAAAACAGCAGTCTTTGTTTTGTTTATTTTTTCTTTAAAGTAATATCATGATAAATTGTAAAATAATACTTAATAGTCTCATAAATTCTTTCAGTTTATTGATAATATTCCAAGTTTTGTAGCATAAATTTCCCAGTGGTTTCCTGGAAAAATTATATGTGAATTAATAGATCTATTTCTTGAATATCAGCATTTATTAAGCTCCATTAGGTAGATTTTTCTGAAGTGCTAATCCTTAACAGGTGTAAGACATGGCAGGATTTGTCCCCAAAGAGCTGATTATTTACTTGTAAAACCAAGCAGTTCTTTAGGACAGAGAAAGAAAATGACATGAGCATTACATGTATATGTCTTAAATATGAAAACCTTTTAAAAGTAGGAGAGGGCATTTTCTTTTTGGTAACCATCATAAAGTAGCTTACAGTTAAGGAATTTTGGGGTTTTATACTGTTCAATAATTTATTATTATTTATTTGAAAATATATTTGTTTATTGCTGCCAAAAGAAGAATTTTAGTTAAAATACATAGATGGTGGTGTTTTCACATCTGGCATCCTTCTTTTGTAAAATTTACTATTTTCAATATTTAGGTTTAGCTTGATATTTTGTCCTATTGGTTAGAATTTTTTGTTTTTAACCTCACGTCAATTTTCTTAATTTCTTTATGATGTGATTTTTTTCTGCTTCTAGGTTTACGGAGTTCATATGCTAGTCAGCATAGCCAGCTTGGGCAAGACCTTCGTTCAGCTGTGTCTCCTGACCTGCACATCACTCCTATATATGAAGGGCGAACCTACTACAGCCCGGTGTACCGCAGCCCAAACCATGGAACCGTGGAGCTCCAAGGATCACAGACAGCTTTATATCGCACAGGCTCAGGTGGGCATCAGCTGTCTTTTGAGCGGTTTCCTGATTTCACAGTCTCAACTGTAAAAAGGATTTTATTGAGACTGGACTACTTGTTTGAAATCATGTTGCCCATTTGGTTATCAGATAAGCAGCTGTGACAACAGATCAGTAAACAATAAAATGAATGTTCATTTAGTACGTATTTGTAAGTAATATATTTTGTCCTTAGTTCAGTCAGTAAACATAATGATTGTACTGTTAATTCACAAATAAGTTTGTAAAGCCATAAATGCGACTCTCTTCGGGTTAGAAGCATATGATAAGGGAGGCCTTTAGTGGAATATTTCTTTGTAGTTGTTTTGCCTGGAGCAAGAACTTAGAAAAAATCCATGCATGAACTATTTGGTGTCTTAGGCAGGGTTCTCTAAAGAAGCAAAACCAGTGAAGCTTATGGAGAGAGAGAGAGAGGTATCTCAAGGAAATGTTCACCTGGTTGTAGAGGATAGCAAGTCCCAAATCCTTGAGTTAGGCATGAGCCTAGAGACTTCTACTGACTCACATAGTTGCAGAGACTAACAGATCCATAATTGGCTGGTCAAACAATAGACTGACTATTGCCTCATAGGGCTGTGGAAGCCAGAAAATCCAGAATTGGCAGGTCAGATGCCAGCTGCTAGTTCAAGTTCCAGGAATTGGAGGTTAGATGATGACGAGCCAGAAACAAGATCCAGAGCAAAGGAGAGCCTCGCCAGAGCATCCACATATATATAGGATGCAGGTCACACCCCCAAGGAACCTCCTCTTACATCAGAGTAAGGGTATAACTTGAATAAGGATGGGACTTGAGTAAGAATGGGACTTAACTCACACCTTCTTGTAAAGCTGTGACTCAAGATACACCTCATATTAATCCTGCCTCATTAACATACTGTCATCCCTCAGTATCCGTTAGGAATTGGTTATAGGCCCTTCCACAGATACTAAATCTGCAGATGCTCAAGTCCCTTATATAAAATGATGTAGTATTTGCATATAACGTATGCACTATCCTCCCATATACTTTAAATCATCTCTAGATTACTTATAATGTCTAATACAATGTAAATACTATGTAACTAACACTTTGGAAACAGGAAACTAGTGCATCACACCCTTGTACCCCCAACCCTCCCATTTATGCCCGCACTATAATGGCCAATAAAACAGAAACTGCAGCCTATGGCAGCATAAGCTGCCATATTGTGCTGCAGGGCTGGTTCACAGAACCTCAAGAGACTGCCTCTTTAAAAATAATATTATTAGTAAAAGAGATAGTGCAGACTTATGAACATGCCCACAAATGAACTCCAGGTAGCAATGAAAACGCCTCCAAAAGTCACAGCTCCAAGAAGCATACCTCCTAGAATACCAGGAAGCAGAAATCCATATTTGCATTCATTATTTGCCAAAAACTAACAAAGTGGGCCACTGAGGAATTTTTCTTCTAATACATCATACTTTCAGTTTTTAATAGACATTAGTGAAGAAGTGTTTCATTAGTTTTTAGGTTCTATAAATTGAAAATTTTCTTAAATAGGATTATTAAATTAATAATATTAAAGTCTTCTGATTTTAAGAAGATTATGTTTGCCATCATTGGAGAGATATCTGTTGCAGTGATTAGGAAAGAATTGTTAAATAGGGTGCACGGTACCTCTATATATAGCATCATGACATAATTTGAAGGAAAGGCCAGAGAAGAATTTTATATATTGCTCCTCTCTCTTGTGAAATAAATTTTCTAATGGTAGTAAGTTCTGTAAATAAAACATATATCAAAATAAGTAATCTCTGTATAGTTAGAAGTTTATTTCAATTATTTACAAGTTTAAGGAAATATCTTTGTTTTTTTATGACTAAAATGCAATTATGAAATTGCTCAGATTGCTTAGTTATTGTCCTATATTTTTGTGCAGTTTTATTTCATCTTAGTAAGCATATTAAAGCCTATAAGTATTTTTGCTCTTTCCTACTAATACAATTGACATCAATATTAATTAGTGTGTAATAAAAACTTAAGTACCTTTTTTTGTGCTAATGTGCTAGATTTGTAAAATTTGGAAGTAAGCTATTGCAAATAATTGCTAAAAACTATAATCCTTCGTAAAAATAAAAACATGTTGACTTTTAAAAGGGTAACCTTTTAAAAAATGTTGACGTTCTAATAGGTGTTGGAAATCTTCAAAGGACGTCCAGCCAACGAAGTACCCTTACATACCAAAGAAATAATTATGCTCTGAATACAACAGCTACCTACGCAGAGCCCTACAGGCCCATACAGTACCGAGTGCAAGAGTGCAATTATAACAGGCTGCAGCATGCAGCTCCAGCTGATGATGGCACCACGAGATCCCCATCAATAGACAGTATTCAAAAAGACCCCAGGCAAGTATCAGTTATGTTTCCAGAATGCTGCAGTATCATTGGGGCAAACCAGTGCCTTCATTCTGACTTTTCTTTAAGATACCGAATCTATTTTAATATCAGTAACCTCTTATGTCTAATACTTTCAGTTATCTTCCAGCTACATAGGTCATTGAGGTTAATTTCATCTTAAAGATAGAGTCCTTCTTTCACTGCTTTAATAGTAGGTTAGAGGATGCAATGCATAGGTCTGTTTGAATATGTGCAGCATTCATCATTGAAATACTTCACCAAGG
This sequence comes from Orycteropus afer afer, assembly GCF_000298275.1. Taxonomy (NCBI): domain Eukaryota; kingdom Metazoa; phylum Chordata; class Mammalia; order Tubulidentata; family Orycteropodidae; genus Orycteropus; species Orycteropus afer. Next base: position 5,356,635 of record NW_006921671.1, read on the forward strand.
CAACGACCTGGGAGAGCCTTTTAGTCTGAATTACACAAAAGATTTGAAAGGATCATTTTATCCTTTTCCCTTCTCCTGACTGTTGGATGAGAGCTTCAGAAAATGTATTTGTTTTAAACTATGAAAGACCAGTATTGTGGATATTTTGAATTATATGGGTCAACACTTTAGCTTTCATTAACTTGGTCCTTTAAACAGCTTATTGCCATTCAGGAGAGCTGGATTATAAGAAGCTCTCATACCTCCTAAGCAAAAAATGTTTGGCAAGTTATAGATGTTTTCTCATTTTAATTTTGTTTAGCTATGTAACAAACATTTGTTATTAAGATTAGTATGAGTCATTTAGTACTTAATTGATTTTTGGAAAACTGGCCTTGTCTTTAATGAAAGTCATTTAAAATATTTAGGAAGTAAGAAAGATATTTAAAAACTGAAAGAGAATTTTACTTTATGAAAGACTGAAATTGATGCTAAATTTAACCAGCTTCAATATTATTTTAAGGTATATATTAGCAATATTTCTCTCACTCTTCACCCACAAATAGTTGTTTTGCTGGAAAATTGTTATAATTATCAATTCATTTTTAGCAACCTACCAGCTTGTTCTAATGAATATGAATTAAAAGCATGAGTGAGATTTGGTCATGAAAACAGAATAACTGAATGTACTGTATAGAGTTGAATGAAAAACAGACTACCTCACTAAAGCCACTTCACCTATTCACTTTTTTTTTGCCTAAAATGCTGTAAGTTTTCTGCATACATTTGGCTCTGCTATTCCTTGTTTGCCACCTTTTTGTCATTTTCAGGATTTTTAAAATAATTTGGCTGATGGCACTTCCAATATAAGTAAATCAGAAATATTGTTACATAATTTCATTTTTTAAATTACTTAAAATGACAAAAGGGTAGGACACCCAAATGAATGCAGAAATTCCCGAAAGAGTTTTGAATTACAATTTAGACCATACCCTGGCTGAACCTGGAGAGAAAATAATAACTACCCAGAAAAGTAGTGAAGTGTGATTAGAGATTTGAGTTTAATATGTGTCCCTGAAGACTTCAGCTTTGACCTCTAATATTAGTTGATTCATTCTAAACAAGAATTTCATGTATGATAATATCCTTCAGCTATTCATAGTATGATAATTTCATAGTCTAATGCATAAAACTGTTATGGCTAGCTTTGATTATATGAAACTTTACTAATAATGAATTTCATCAGATGAATAAATGATTATCATATAATAATAGGTGCATTCATTCTAGCTGAAATTGGAATCCTGGAGAATTAGAAATTTGAATATTCAAACCAAAATGAAAACTTCTATGACAACTGTTACTTAATTTTGAATTTTAAAAATAGCAACTTTGTTTTAGTCACTTACAAACCTGATTTCTTTATTATTAATGCTATATTATAATTAGCCTGAAAAATTTTGTATATGATTGATGAGGTCATTGTTGCTTGTTACATTAACTGATATCTATGAGATTTTTTTATCTAATTTGGAAGCAAAACTTATTAGTATTAAAAGTGATACTTCTAAAAAGAACAGCATGAAAGTACTTCCTCTGGGAAGTGACAGTAACATAAAGAATGGTAATATTCATGGTGTTCCTTTTGAGCAGGTTCCATCCAATCTGTGACAGTCAGCACGATAACTTCATTTACCACTTCTCTGACCTTTATGCTAAGATACATGATAACGTTTATGCTATTGTTTTTGCTTCAATAGTCAGTTGTCTTTTAAAGATATTAAAAGAAAAAAAAAGATGGTCTTTTATATTCAACCATGCATTTACAGTTAATACTGCTCATTACTTTTTCTTGTAAATTCAGATTTCCATCTGGACTATTTCCCTTCAGCATAAAAATACTTCTTTTAACCTTTCTTGTGTTACAGGTCTGCTGTCAGCAAATTTTCTCAGTTCTCATTATCTGAAAATATTTTATTTCACTTTTGCTAGCTATAAAATTCAAGATCAATGGGTGTCTTATTTGTTTTAGTATTTTAAATGCTGTCCTTCATTGTTTTCAGATCACCATTGTTTAGGATAAGAAATCAGCCAGCATTTTTGTCCTTCTTCCCATTATGTAATGTGTCTTTTCTCTGGCTGGTTTTCAAATTTTTCTCTTTATCTTTGGCTTTCAGCATTTGACATGCTTGGGATTCACTGATATTCTTACACTGTAGTAGGCTTACGATTTTCACCAAAATTTTGAAATTTTCATTCATTATTAAATTTTTCTTTCTGCCTTAAACTCTTTTTTTCTTCCTTCTGGGATTCCAATTAAACATGAAAAATCACTTGATTACTAAAGTTCTATTCATTGATTTCTAATATTTTCTCTGTATTTTTCAGATTGGGTATACTTTTATTGATCTACACATTCATTGTACTTTCTTGTGCAGTCTTCAGTCTTTTGTTAAGCTTATCTAGTTATTTTTTTTTTATATATCAGATACATGTATTTGAGCCTTTTAAAAATAGTTTTAATTTCTCTGATGAGAAGCCCCATGTGTTCAATCCTTATGTCCATCTTTTCCTTGAAGTCTTTTTATGTGTAACAACCATTTTAAAGTCCTCCTACTAATTTCAACATCTAGGTTGTCCATTGGTATTGGAGTGTCTTCCTCTTCTTTGAAAGTCACATTTTCCTGCATCTTCTCGTGTCTAGTAATTTCAAGTTGTATTTGGATGATACATTGTAGAGATTTAGGATTATTTTGTCCCCTTTTATGGTGCTGAAGGAGCTCTGGTAGCATAGTGCCTAAGGCACTTGACTGCTAACCAGAAGGCTGGCGGTTCAAACCCACCAGCCACTCCTCGGAAGGAAGGTTGGGCATTCCTACTTCCGTAGTGATACTGCCTCGGAAACCCAAGGAGGGGTCGCTGTGAGTCGGGGCCGACTCGATGGCAAATAACAACAACAACAACAACATGGTGCTGAAGTTAGTTCTGGCGGACAATTAAATTACTGACAGATCCTTTGAATTCCGTTAAGGTTGGTTTTGTTCTTTGTTAGGGCATGTTTGTGTCAGATTTATTGTTGGTTTTAGAACATGGCTCTTACTCCTGAGGCCTATTTAGAGTCTTGACTGAATGCCTCAGGTACTCAGCATGGTCCTCACTCTGACTGGGCTGATGTCATCATCACCCAGTACTAGTATCTGTCCAGCCCTTAGTTCTACAGCAATTACTTTACATTGAACGTATACACGTGCCCTGCACAGACACAGTCCAGCCCTTATTGAGGCTCCACACAGGCTTCTAGAATCCCTTCTGCATAGCTGCCTTCTCTGCTGTACTCTGCCCCATAATCACCAAACAGTTCAGTATCCCCAAGTTGGTTTCATCATATAAAAGGAAAACTATTTATTACAAAGAATGCCCCTATATAGAATAGTTTATGTCTCAGGAATGATGAATAGTATTAAAGCATCTATCATAATTCAACGTTTTTTAATATTTTAATACACATCATCAAATTTAATCATCACAACCAACCTTTGAAGAAGGCAGCAATAACAAATCTTATTGTTCCCATTTTACAGATAAGAAAACTGATCCTCCAAATAATTAACTCATTTTCATAATCACATAATACTTGACAAACCTAAGACTTAAAGCCAGGCAGTGTAACTCTAAATTCTGTGCTTTTTCTCTCTGTGTTATTTTGCTTCTCTTACCAAAATAACTATTCTTAGTGTTTATTAATTGATATTATTATCCAGTTTATTGTCCAGTTAGTTCCACAAACCATAAATCTCAATCTCACCCTTGACTTTCTATAAGATCATCTGGCTACTATGCAAAGAATGGATTTAGGAGCAAGGGTGATATTCAAGGAAGAGAAAACTTAAATGAGGCTTATAAGAGTGATCCAGTAAGATGGAGTGAATGGATAGATTTGGTTTATATTAAATATTGTTGAGATGATCAACAAAGCTTGCTGATAGATTGGATGAGGATGATAAGAGAACAAGAGAAATCAAAGATGACTCTTTTGTTTCAAGGAACTCTTTGTCCCTTGTTTATGTAGGGACAACATATAAACAACCAGGGTTTCATTAACCTCCACCATTGAATTACTAATCCCAGATTCCTTATCAATATCTAATGGTATTTAATAGTTCCTATTTCATAGGACAACAGTAAAAGTAAATGAAGCCATGCATGGAAAGATCTTGACACAGTGCCTGATGTAGAGTAAACTAAGTAAATAGTAACTCCTCTGAGCTTGGCGTACTAGACACTACACATTCAACTATTGCCTATTCAATGTTTGTATCTACAACACATAGTCTGGAACCTAATAAAAATTGACTAAATATTTGTGTGAATGGATAATAACATTTGTATGTTTGCAAGTATATAATGACCTACCTGTTTGCAGTGGACTGGAAGGTGAATACCTGAAGCTTTACCCCAGACCAAGAGAAACTCTGGGACTTTAAAATTAACAACCAGTACTTCTATTGTTCTGTTTTTAGTTGTTTTTTGAAAGTTTGTTGTTGTTGGGTGCTGTCAAGTCAGCTCCAACTCATAGTGACCTATGTACAACAGAACAAAAAATACTTCCTGGTCCTGCACCTGCACCATTCTCATAATCCTTGCTATGCTTGAGCCCATCATTGCAGCCACTGTGTCAATCCATCTTATTGAGGGTCTTCCCCCTTTTTTTTTTT
>NW_006921671.1:5361933-5367964 GCF_000298275.1 Orycteropus afer afer
TTTTTTTTTTTTTTGTTTAAAAGTTTACTCAGCATTAATTCATTTTTTGACTAACCATTAAAATTCATCCTGTAATTTTCTAGGAGATTGGTGTTCACATCAGATAAGCATAAACTCACATTTAACAAATAATGGGCCAATCTAATGACATCAGAAAATCTGACAGGAACTGTAACTTGAAAAAAAGCAGGCTATGAGAGTCTATATGTAACTTTCACCCAAATCAGAATTTAAAAAAAAAATTTACAGAGTCTTTAAGTGCAGTGGGATCTCTGAAGGCGTAGTGGGAGCTCTGGTGGTATAGTGCCTTTGACTAAGCATTTGACTGCTAACAAGAAAGCTGGTGGTTCAAACCCACCAGCCACTCCTCGGAAAGAAGATTAGGCAGTCTACTTTTGTAGTGATACTGCCTCAGAAATCCAAGGAGTGGTCTCTATGAGTTGGATCCGACTCAACGGCAGTGAGTTTTTTTTTTTTTTTCTTTTAATATGTATAGTATGATTTATAAAAGGTTTATACTTGTTATACAAGAAATGATATAGCATAGTGGTCGAAGGCACAGGCTCTGAGGCAGACTGCTTGAATTCAGATCTTGCTCTGCATCCATTAGCCCTGTTACTTGAGGAAAGTTACTTTAACCTCTCTGCCTCAATCTCAAAGCTGTAAGGTTGCTGTAAGAATAAATGAATATAATACACATAAAGCTCTGGGAATAGTGTCTGGCACAGAATAGGTGCTCATGAAATATGCAATGTTATTTAGTAATAATCCAATTTTATAATATAATTCTGTACACTCATATGTACACATGCTTGAACACATATGCAGATAAAGGACCAATGGGAAAAGTCAACTGTGGTTTTCTCTGGATGTAGGATTACTGGTAAAATGGATTTTTCTTCAGTTAGTCCAAAAGATATGGACCATGTATACCACAGCCTCCACTACTCAGAGGCCAGAAGAACTAAATAGTGCACAGGTACCACTACCGACCACTCTAATCAGGACCGCAATAGGAAGACCTGGTCAGAGTGGGCGGAAACAAAAACTGTAGAACAAAACTCAAAAACATAAAAAAGACCAAACTTACTGGTCTGGTACAGACCAGTGTAACCCCTTTGATACCCTTCAAGCCTGAAACTGAACCCACCCCCAGAGATCACATTTCAGCCAAACAATAGACAGGCCTATAGAGTGACTAGCACTCTGGTGGCATAGTGCCTAAGGCATTTGACTGCTAACCAGAAGGCTAGAAGTTCAAACCCTTCAGCCACTCTGTGGAGGGAAGACTGGGCAATCTACTTCCATGAAAATTTACCATCTTGGACACCCAAAGGGGATCACTATGAGTTGGAATTCATTCAATGGCAGTGAGTTTGGGGTTTTTTGGGTTTTGTTTTGTACTGTTTTGTTTTGGTATGGATTGATTAATAACATTGAATAATACATTCCACACCAGGGTGGAATGTACTTCTCAATACTGTCAACCGTATGAAACGAAAAGGGTGGCACTTGCCCAAAAACAAAGTTCAGAAGTTACGAAGGGGCTGGAAAGAAGAATGAAAGGCAAAAGCGGGAGAGGTGCTCTTACACTGAGGGAATTGCAACCATTGTTACAAAACAAAGTATATATAAACTGTTGAATGGAAAACTAATATTCTCTGTAAACTTTTATCCAAACTACAATAATAAAAATAAAATGTATTTTTATTTTTCATAATTTTCTGTTTCTGTGTCTCATAATAAAGAGCAACCATAAATGTTATATTTTTCAAAAATAATTGAGCCTACAAAATTTGAGATGTCTTGGCTGATGCCAGCACTGTCTATTCCTTCAACCCCTTCTTTCTCCTCAGGCATAACATCTTCCGTAGCCAAAGTGCATTTGTTTACCTGTGCCTTGCACCTGCAGAATTCTTACATAGGTAGAAAGGCATAAAAATAGAGTCAGGAGGAGGAAAATAAGAATGGAAAAGTTACTCATATTAAGAGCTTCCTTTGTTCCCCTGAATCTCTTTCTGTGCATCCTGATTTCTTTAAGATCATAAGCATCTGGGACTCTACATATGTTTATCAAGAAGGGAAATCGTGTGTGTGTGTGTATTATGTGTGTGTGTGTGTGTGTGTATACATATACACACATGTATATTGATACTTATAATTTCCAATTTTTGTCTCAGCTGAGCTTTATATCCTATGAGAAATGTTTTGTACAGTGCAGTCAATTAAAACCTGGGGCCTTGCTTTTTGAAGCCGTGTTTTTCTCGTGCAGAGAGTTTGCCTGGCGTGATCCTGAGCTGCCTGAAGTCATTCACATGCTGCAGCACCAGTTCCCGTCGGTGCAGGCAAACGCGGCGGCCTACCTGCAGCACCTGTGTTTTGGTGACAACAAAGTGAAGATGGAGGTACAGGAGCCAGCACCTGAATAACTTGGGAGACAGTGCCTTTTCACTTAGCAGTCATGTGCTTAAGAAAGTTCCAAATGTGATGCAGGAGTCTTTTTAAGGAAATATTTTGATACTAGATACTCTTTAACTTCTTAGCTGTGCATTTCAGTATTTCTCAGCCAGAACTAGAATGAGTATAATTCTTGGGGTGCGTTTAGCATTTTCATATCATGTGTCCACTTCATTAGCTTATTTATAAAACATGAAACAAAAATCGGTGTAACCTGCATTTTAAAAGAATTTTTGAAAAATCTATTAGATAAAAATTATAGTATGCCTTGAACTAGTGAGCTCATGCATTTTATGAGATTATGGTCAAGATTGGTGGCCACGTATAATTTAGTAAAGTCACAGAGTATGTATAACCATTACTAATATGAAATATAACAGGGTTTTTTTGGCATTTATAAAAACATAGTGAGTCATTGGTTACTGACTGGTGTTTTATAACACACTGATTCTTTCTTGTAATGTCTTAGGCCTTTTATCCCCCTGCAGCATCATATTGAACTGAAATATTTTTCATCAATTTAGTATGTAAAGCACCATACCAGTAAAGATGGATGCAGTAATAAAGCCTGTTGTTGTTGTTGTTATGTGCCGTCGAGTCGGCCCCGACTCATAGCGACCCCTCCTTGGGTTTCCGAGGCAGTATCACTACAGAAGTAGGATTGCCCAACCTTCCTTCCGAGGAGTGGCTGGTGGGTTTGAACCACCAGCCTTCTGGTTAGCAGTCAAGTGCCTTAGGCACTATGCTACCAGAGCTCCTAGTAAAGCCTAGAAACACTCAATAATGCACTAATGAATTGACAAGTGGAAGAAAATTTAGAGATAGTAGCTTAGAGAACCAATTCTAGAAATTAAATGACCACAGTCACAAGTCCTTTCCTCTGTTGTCTCTAGCCCTGCATATGGCCAGAGATGTGTTTATGTAGTTGTTCATTGCACTCCTGGAGTGAAACCATAATCTCCCATGTGTGTTTAGAGGGTGCTGCCTACATGTGGACATTAATCCACTTAGGTTTCCTATTTTAAACCATGAACCCTGGAAAGGAACATCATCTTGGAGAGTCTTCTCAAATTCATAAAAAATGAGTTATTTAAAAATAATGTTTTGAAATGGGCTACATTTCCTTGATTTCCCCATAACAGCCTTTTGTTTGGTCCCTGATTGATCATATAACACTTAGGTCTGGTACCTAATATTTTTCATTTTAGGTGTGTAGATTAGGGGGAATCAAGCATCTGGTTGACCTTTTGGACCATAGAGTTTTGGAAGTTCAGAAGAATGCTTGTGGTGCTCTCCGAAACCTTGTCTTTGGCAAGTCTACAGATGAAAATAAAATAGCAATGAAGAATGTTGGTGGGATACCTGCCTTGTTGCGACTGTTGAGAAAATCTATTGATGCAGAAGTAAGGGAACTTGTTACAGGTAAGTATAGAATGTGATCTTGTTCTAGAAGAATTACTGAAAACAATATAGAATACTGTTGGATAGTGGCATTATCAGAGAGTGCCAGGCACTAGGTATAGAGGATGTTCGTAACAGTGATGAAGGCTGTATCATTTAATCTAATGATTCAGAAGGCACTTGCAGTGCTACAGAGTCATCTCTGTTAGGATCAGCTAACAGATGGTTTGCTCACAGAAGGCTGAATAAGTCATTTTCTCTCATGTATTCTGTAGTAAATCAATTTGTTTCAAATAGACTGGCTCTCCTTTATTATAAAATGTGCTTAATGAATTGACTGCCCTCCACTTCTGTTCAGCCAGTATCTGAGTGTCAGATATTTTCCTAGGTACTACCAATATAAAGATGAATAAAACCTAGCCCCTGCCCTCAAGTAGGAGCTCTGGTGGCGTAGTGCCTAAGGCATTTGGCTGCTAACCAGAAGGCTGGCAGTTCAAACACCAGCCACTCCTCAGAAGGAAGATTGGGCACACGCAGTCTGTGAATTTCAGTGGCAAGTTCTATGACTCAGCAGAGGTTGCATTGGGAGCACAGAGGATGGGTACGGAGGTCCCTGCTCCAAGGGAAACTGAAGCTGTCCTAAAGGATAAGGAGGCATTCACCAAGAAAGCAATGGAGATATTTTCCAATCCCAAGCAGAGACTCAGAATCAACATGGCATGTGTTGTAGGAGCTTTGAATGCAGGAGAGGGGGGCTTCTATGGTGTAAAATTTACTGGAGGGAAAACAAGGCCAGAGAGAGATGCAGGAACTTATTTGTATCCCAGATGCAGTAAAGTATCATTGTAGGGCATGATATAGCCAGTTTGGTCTGTTAAGTTCATTCTTTCAGCTATCAGCAGGACAGAAGATTGACTTGCAGAGGAAAAGCCTGGTGTCAAAAAGGCTTATGAGGAGGTCAGTCAGTAGTCTGGAGCTATCAGCTTGAGCTGTGTCAGTGATGGAAAGGAGGGGTCAGAGATGGCAAAGAGGGGACACATTAGAGATGATGGTCAGATGTGGCAAGTAACAGGCAAGGAGGAATCAAATGATGCCTTATCTTGAGAGACTGTGAATATTGTAGTGACAGCTAGGTTCTGAGTACTTGAGGTTGAGATGAAAGAACAATTCCAGGAGGATGAATTGATATAATGCTATTACAAGCATTATTTGTAATAGAGTATTAGGGAAAAATCTTATTATTCACTGGCAGAATGGTAAAATAAATTCCATTACATTCACACAGTGAAACTACATGATATAGATGTGTATATAACTAGAGAGAGAGATGTTAAACTCAATGCATTAGAGCTAAATATATAGCAACATAGAATAATCTCAGAAAAATTTGCAGAATTATAGGTGGGGCATAATACCATCTGTTTTAAATTTATAAGTAAGCAGATTGATTCTATAAATTATTTTGATTGTATACACCTGCAATAAAGTTAAAAGTTTTAATTAGAATGATAACAAAGAAAGAGAGATTGAGGATAGTGGTTACCTCTCTAGAGGGAGGAAGGGAAATGAGATTGGGGAGTATAATCTATTTCTTTAAAGATTTAAAGAGACATCTTAAACAAGACAAAATTTTAATATTTAATATAGTTTGATGGTGGATACCTGGTGTTTGTTTTATATTTGCATTGTTATTTTTTGTGCCTGAAATATTTCATTTGAATAATTTTAAACAACTTTTCTATGAAATTAATCCATTCCTCGCTGGCTTCCACTGTGAAATCAGAGCTGTTGGTTCTGTCAGATATAGTTCAGTAACACTTGGGAAAGTAGTAAACTTTTGTGAATCTAATCTTTAAAGTGAAATCAACTTTCTCATAAGGAATTTAAAAATACAGCATTAATATTATCCTGTATGTCAAATAAGGTATGAAATTTAAGTACTGAAAATAGAGTAAACTTTACAAATAATCTTAAACTCTAGAATAGGCCACCTGCCTTAATATATTTTGAAAGTTGAAGCCATAGCCCTTCTAAATTGCATCCAACCAAAGCTTTGTCATATTGACTTAATAATATAATACTCCTTTCTAAAAATGTATTGAGACCTTTCACCCTCTCACACCAAAAAATATTTAAGCATATATACATATATATGTATAAGGATATATTATTA